>NW_005371769.1:568900-602768 GCF_000412655.1 Myotis brandtii | reverse complement strand
CCGCACCTCTTTGAAAGGCACCAGTCAGTCTGGGTCAAGGGGGCCCTTCCCTCCTGCCTGGGGAGGGGCCTCCGTGGGGAGGCTCTGATGTATCCGAGCCCTTAAAATGCACCAAAGGATGTTTGGACCGAGGCAGGGCCTGGAAATGGAGAGCCCCCCAGTCTACACAGCAGGAAGGGGAGCTAATTGCATTGGACTCCCCTCAACTTTCTGTGCAAGGTCCACCCTCACCCCACTTGAGAAAACGGAGGAGACTTGGCAGCTCGAAGCCCCGACCTTCCCCGAGGATGAGCCCCCTGAGAGTCGCAACCTTGCCCAGCGCCCTGACCCGGGAAAGGCCGCCTGGCTCCAGCAGCACCGGGAGGAGACTGCCTGCGAGAGCTGTGCAAGCGACCCCCCTTCAGGCAACTCCACCCCAGCCCCGCTTGACTGCAACCTCATGAGACCCCACGCCTGAGCCACCAGCCAAGCCACTCCCAGCTGTGAGATAATAAATGTTTATTATTGTTTTAAGCCACCAAGTTTTGAGGCGATTTCTCACACAGCAATAGATCTTGCAACAAGACTGTCCCTCAGACAATGAAATGCCTCTGTGCTGACCCAAGGTCGGCATCCTCTCGGGAAGGACAGAATGGAAGCTTCCAGTAAAGTCAGGAGCTGCGCTGGGCACGCCACTCACAATCATGCCAGTGGCCTCTAGACACAGCGTTTCAGAACAAAATAGAGCAAAACACTCTGTAAATACAAGCAGCAACAAAAGACCCAGGAATAAGCTCAACAAGAAATACGCAAGGAAGCAGAAATGTCCTGAGAGGCACAATGGACACTCGGAAGAGTGGAGCGAAAGGCTAGTTCTTGGACAAGGAGACCTAACGTTACACAAAGATGGTGATTCTTCCTAAATAGAAATAGAAACAAAGATCCTAAAAGTGATTTGAACCACAGAAGACCCTAATAGCCAAAGCAATCATGAGAAAGAACAAAGCTGGAGGCACCACACTGCCCGATTTCAAGCTGTAACACAAAGTTATAGTGATCAAAACCACACTGACATAGGCACAGGCACACAGGCCAGCGGGCGGAAATGGGAGCCCAGAAATGAACTCATGCACACAGGGTCAGCTAATTTTTGTTGTTGGTGTTAATCCTCACCCAAGGATATTTTTCCATTGATATTTAGAAAGAGTGGAAGGGAGAGAGAGAGAGAGAGAGAAACATCAATGTGAAAGAGACACATCAATTGGTTGCCTCCCCCACACCCGGGGCCAGGGATCGAATCTACAACCCAGGTATGTGCCCTTGATCTGGAATTGAACCTGAGACCTTTCAGTGCAACCACTGAGCAACACTGGCCAGGGCTTGTCAACTAATTTTTGACAATGGTGCCGAGAACAGATGATGGGAAAAGGACAGTGTCTTCAATAAATTGTGGTGGGGAAACTGGATTCCACAGTGAAAGACTGAAATGGGACCCCTGTCTGACACCCTCACAAAAACCTCCTCAAAATGGATCCAAGACCCCAAACCAGAAGACTCCTAGAAGAAAGCAGGGCGAAAGAGCCTGCATGTGATCTTGGCCATGAGTCCTTGGCTAGGACACCAAAGCACGGGCAATGCCAACAAAAATAAACAGTGAGACCACATTAGACCAAAGAGCTTCTGCACAGCCACAGAACCATCAGTAAATTGAAAGGGCACCTACAGAATGAGAAAAATCACAAACCATGTATCCCATAAGCAGTTAACATCCAAAATGTGTAAAGAACTCATACCACTCAATAGTAAAAACAAATAATCCGCCGAAACCGGCTTGGCTCAGTGGATAGAGCATGAACTGAAAGGTCCCAGGTTCGATTCCGGCCAAGGGCATGTACCTGGGTTGCGGGCACATCCCCAGTAGGAGATGTGCAGGAGGCAGCTGATCGATGTTTCTCTCTCACCAATGTTTCTAACTCTCTATCTCTCTCCCTTCCTCTCTGTAAAAAACCAATAAAATATATTTTTTTTAAAAAAACAAAAAACAAATAATCCAATTTTAACTGGCAAAAATTTGAAGACATTTTCCCAAAGAGGACATGCAGATGGCCAACAGGTGCATGAAAAGATGCTCAACATCACTAATCATCAGGAGAAAAGCAACTCAAAGCCACAGTGAGAGGTCACCTCACACCTGCTGAAGGGCTGTCATCAAAAAGACAAGCCCTGGCCATTGTGGCTCCGTTGATTGGAGCGTCATCCCGTTCGCTTCAAGGTAGCGGGTTCGATTCCCAGCCAGGACATCTACCCAGGTATGGGTTTGACTCCCAGTCAGGGTGCATACAGGAGGCAACCTATTGATGTTTCTCTCTCTTCCTTCTTCTCTCTAAAATCAATTTTTAAAAAAACTCTTAAAATGAAAAGACAAAAATAACAAGTGCTGGTGAGGATGTGGAGAAAAGGGCACCCTTGTGCACTGTAGGTGGGCATGCAGATCGGAGCAGCCACTGTAGAAAGCTGTAGGGAGGTTCCTAAAAAAATTAAAAATAAACCTACCTTAGGACCCAGCAATCCCATTCTGAGTATTTATCTGAATGAAATTAAACCAGGCTCTCTGAGCTACCTGCACCTCCACAATCACAGCAGCATTATTCACAGTCGCCAACATATGGAAGCAGCCAGTGTCAACAGCTGAATGAATAAAAAGATGCTAACGCCCTGGCCAGTGTTGTTAAGTGGTTAGAATGTTGGCCTGTTGACCAAAGGGTCTCGGGTTCAATTCCTAGTCAAGGGCACATACCTGGGCTGCAGGTTCGATCTCCGGCTGTGGTCAGGGCAGGTGCGGGAGGCAACCAATCGATGTACCTTTTTCACATTGATGTTTCTCTCTTTCTCTCCCTCCTTCCCTTTCACACTCTCTAAAAATCAATGGGGCCCGGCCGTGTGGCTCGGTGGTTGAGCATCGACCTATGAAACAGGTGGTCACAATTTGATCCTGTCAGGGCACCTGCCCCGGTTGCGGGCTCGATCCCCAAATAGCGGGTGTACAGGAGGCAGCTGGTCAACGATTCTCTCTCATCATTGATGTTTCTCTCTCCCTCTCCCTCTCTGAAATCAATAAAAATATATTTAAAGCCGAAACCGGTTTGGCTCAGTGGATAGAGCGTCGGCCTGCGGACTGAAAGGTCCCAGGTTTGATTCCGGTCAGGGGCATGTACCTTGGTTGCAGGCACATCGCCAGTAGGAGATGTGCAGGAGGCGGCTGATCGATGTTTCTCTCTCATCGATGTTTCTAGCTCTCTATCTCTCTCCCTTCCTCTCTGTAAAAAAATCAATAAAATATATTTTTAAAAAATATATATATATTTAAAAAAATAAAAATCAATGGAAAAAAATATATATTCTCAGGTGAGGATTAACAAAAAAAGATGTTACACACACACACACACACACACACACACACACACACACACTGGACTATTACTCAGCCATGAGAAAGCAGGAAATCCTGCCATTTGCAAGAACATAAGTGGACCTTGATATGCTAAGTAAGATATATTGGACAGAAAAAACAAATGCTACATGATATTGCTTACATGTGGAATCTAAAAAAAAAAAAGCCAAGCTGTTAAAAACAGAGAGTAAATGTATGCAGGGGTTGGGGGAATTGGGATGTCATTTAAGGGTATAAACTTGAAACACTACCTAATGCCCAGCATAGTGACTGCAGTCCACAGTCCTGTGTTATAACTCAGACTTGCTAAGAGACGATTCACCTGTGAGTGACAGAAGTGCTAGCCAACCTACTGCAATGTCACTGCTCCAAATCAACACGCTGGTCTTTTTGTTTGTTTGGTTTGTGTTTTTTGTAGGGTTTTTTGTGGTTGTTAATCTTTACTTGAGGATATTTTTTCACTGATTTTTTGAGAGAGTAGAAGGGAGGGGGAGAGAGAGAGAGAGAGAGAGAGAGAGAGAGACACATTGATTGGTTGCCTACCACACGCACCAACTGGGGCTAGAGATAGAACCTATAACCCAGGGACATGCCCTTGGCCAGGAATTGAACCCATGACCCTTTGGTGGGAAGTCCAACACTCTAACCACTGAGCCAATGTTACATGTCAGTCACATCTTATTCAGTAAATTAAAAAAGAGCCCAGGTGGCATAGCTCAGTGGTTGAGCATCAACCTATGAACCAGAGGTCATGGTTTGATTCTGGTCAAGGGCACATGTCTGGGTTGAGGGCTCAATCCCCAGTGGGGGACGTGCAGGAGGCAGCTGATCAGTGACTCTCTCTCATCAATGATGTTTCTCTCTCTCCCTCTCCCTTCCTCTCCGAAATCAATAAAAATATATATTTTTTAAAGAGAGTAAACAGGATACTAGTCTTACCAACTATGAAAACACATCGTAAAGTGACTACAAGAGTGTGGTTGTGGAGCAGGATAAGGTGCGGCGAGGAGAGTGCGCAATAGGCTGAAAGGCACACAGCGATTCATGCATGATGACCGATGGCACGTCAGGTTACTGGGAAAGAGGGTTCATTCCACAAATTCTGTTAAAACTGCTTCATTCTAGCAATTCTGTTACAACCGGCTAGCATCTTGAACCAAAAAGGGGGCGGAGGACTCTCCACCCATCACTTGACACCCCGTGGAACAGAAGGCAGATCAAAGATTCAAACAGAAACAAAACCAGCCACAGAGGAGCTGGAGACCATGCCCGAGCGCAGTTGGTGGTGTCTTGGCTGGAAGGCCTGGCTAAGGGGCCCGCCCTCCTGCTGGGGGCTCCTCGCTCATCCCCTGCTCAGGCCAGGCTCCAGGTTGGTAGTTTGAAATCTGTCACGATGGACAGAGTGACACCACAGAAAGGACCCGTGCTGTGCCTGGCTGCGCTTCCCCTTCAGAGAGCGCATGGCTGAGCCCTAGCACAGAGGCACTGATGCAGGATGATGTGCGGAGGAGACAATAGGTCAGCAGCCAGACACACCGCACCCTACTCCCCGCACAGCGAGAGGCGAGGGGACCGAGGCTGCGCTCTCGGGGTGCAGGCAGAGCCACAGGGTCTTTTCACCCCCCCCCCTACCATAAGGCCAGAGTCAGACATTGGGGGGGCAGGCAGCCCCTGGCCCAGTGCCGGCCCTGTGAAGAGGGCAGAGCACCAGCAGTGCCAGGAATGCGGAAGCATCTCTAATGTCCCTCAATGAGGTGTTTTCCAATCACCTGTTAAAGAAGAGAACCCAGGTACACAATGACGCACCTGGAGTTAAAAAATAAAAAAGACGGAATTTAAAAATAAATAATTTACAAAACTCAGATACAGAACCAGAGGGAAATGAGCTGGGACGGGAGGAAACCCTTCCCTCGCCCTGCCTGCACGTCTGAGGTTTGTTTGTTTGCTAACCTCACCTGCAAATATTCTTTCCATTGGTCATTTTTAGGGAGAATGGAAGGTGGGAGGGAGAAAGAGAAGGGAGACATCAATGTGAGAGAGACACACGGACTGGTTGCCTCCCACACGCACCCCAACCAGGGTGGGGATTATCCCGAACCCAAGTTCGTGCCCTTGACCAGGAATCACACCCTCAACTCTTTGATGCTGTGCCAACGCTCTACCCAGTGAGCACACTGGCCAGGGCTTGCATGTCTGATTTTGTGCGTGTGTATTCCTTATTCAAACCAACAGGACAAGTGTCAAAGGTACCATGTCAAGTACAGACTGCGGAGCATTTGCACAGTAGCCCATGCTCAGGCCCCTCTAGTCACTCATGTCGGAGGGATCATCCCTTCACCTCTGGCCCCAAAGATCATGCAGATGCTGATGCACCAATTTCATCACCACCAGCAGGGACTGCCCCCAAACTGCAGACACACGGTCCTCGGCAGCTTCCTGGACGCCAACCAGGCATCTCAGAGTGCGGGCTCAAACCCTCTCCTCCGGCTGCTCCGCCAGCCTCCCGTTTCCGTTAAATGACACCCCATCCTCC
Organism: Myotis brandtii; assembly: GCF_000412655.1. NCBI lineage: Eukaryota > Metazoa > Chordata > Mammalia > Chiroptera > Vespertilionidae > Myotis > Myotis brandtii. Next base: position 596,805 of record NW_005371769.1, on the reverse strand, counting down.
CCTGGGCCCCTTCTCGCACCCTACAGCCAACATCTGCAAATGCCGTCAGCTCGAATCCAGGTGCCCGTGCCCGGCAAGGCCGAGACCCCTGCAGCGGCCTCCCCTGGGGCCTATGTCCATGCCCCTGGGGCACAGGGGTCCTTTCAAAATGACTCAGCAATATGAGTTAATGCAGAGGCGTAGCGTCTGCCACCAAATGGAACAGTCACATAGTCGCAAAGCATCTCCCCGGGACGCCTACTAGTTACGACGCAAGGCAGACTAGCTTGGCAGCGGAGAAACCAGTGTCAGGGCTCAGGTCCCCCGAGCAGGACAGCAGGTAGGCTGAGCCCAAGTGCACCGAGGGCACAGCCACCTCCTGTGGTTCCAGCCCCAAATGCAGAACCTCCTCCCAATCTCCAGGAGCCCGCAGTGGCCGGTCCGCCCCTCCAATTGTCCCAGCCGTGAGGAGTCCCCAGGCTGGAGAAGACAGAGGGCCTCCGCTGCACTGTGGTTACCGAAAAACAGATAAAATAGAAAGGAGATTCGTCACAGTTAAAATCCAGTTGTGAGCTCAGGGACACTACTGGTTAATGCTGAATTTCCTGCTGCAATAACAACCGCGTCCCTGCTCTTAGAAACGTCACTGTCACCTGGGTGTCGGGTGAAGAGATCCGACTCTCAGATGGTCCAGGAGTCACATGTCTGATAACCCAGCTGGGGCCAAATGTCAGCGGTCAGCGAGTCAAGATACAGGGGGGCCCAGCCGAGGCGCAGGGGCTGAGCGCCAACCTGTGCACTGGGAGGTCACAGTTCGATTCCCATCAGGGCACAGGCCCGGGTTGCAGGCTCGATCCCCAGTGTGGGGCCTGCAGAAGCAGCCGATCAATGATCCTCTCTCATCATTGATGTTTCTATCTCTCTCTCCCTCTCCCTTCCTCTCTGAAATCAATAAATATATTTTAAGAAAATACCTACAGAAGTCTTTGCACTATTTTTGCAACTTTTGTATGTTGTTTGAAATTATATCAAATTAAAAAGTAAATAAAGCATCCAGCAGTCATGCCCCCAAAATTGGGCCTTCCTCACCCAGCACATGTCCCCGCGGATGGAGCTTGGCCGCATGGCCTCTGTGTGCCCTCCACCATCACCCCGAACAGCTGGAAAGGTAGGAAGGTCTCGAGTCTGGGGGCCAGGTCCTGCCAGCTGGCCCTAGCGGCCTCCGGTTACCACCCACCTAAACAGGACTTTTTTTTTTTAAATATATTTTTACTGGATTTCAGAGAGGAAGAAAGAGGGAGAGAGAGAGAGAAACATAAATGATGAGAGAGAGTCATGGATCAGCTGCCTCCTGCACACCCCCCGCTGGGGATCGAGCCTGCAACTCAGGCATGTGCCCTGACTGGAATCAAACCTGAGACCCTTCAGTCCACAGGCCGGCGCTCTATCCACTGAGCCAAACCAGCCAGGACTAAACAGAACTTTAATACCAGGCCCTGGCCCCCAAGGACCCTAACAGTGGCCCACTCATGGGCCTGCCCACCCAGCCATAAGGTCACACCCTGGCCAGGAGCAAGGAGGTGACTGAGTCTATGGGTGGGAGCACTCCAGCTTAGCCTGGGGGAAGTGCAGCCACAAGGGCCTCTTAAACTCGTCCTTTCTGGTGGGGCCATGGGGAGAAGGTCATGGGAGCCAGGAAGGGGCATCTGACCTCGAGGTCTCGATGCAAGGAGGTCCACACCAGGGGTGCTGCCAGCTGCTGTCTCTGTCCCGACCCCACAGCATCTCTGCACCTGTGCGTGCCACCCCACACTCTGACCCACCTGGAGCTGAGGTGAGCAAGGTGAAGATTCAGGATAGTCCCCAAGCTGCTGGGGGAGGAGCCCCCACCCCCATCCCACCCAGGGCTCTTTCTGAGTCTGGCAGCTCCTCGAAGGACCTCTCCTGGCCAAAGGCACCTCTCCAGATTGACCCGTGGGAGGGCCACACTCAGGACGGAGGAAGGGGTGTGGCCTTCCTGTTACTAGACAGGAAGCGGGCCAGGCAGCTGCCTCAGGTCTGCCTTGGGCTGCTGGGAGTGTGTGGGTTCTTGACTTTGAGCAGGGAAGATTTAACACGATGAGTCCAGATGGCCTTGGCCAGTTTGGCTCAGTGGACAGAGCGTCGGCCTGCGGACTGAAGGGTCCCGGGTTTGATTCCGGTCAAGGGCATATGCCTGGGTTGCAGACTCAGTCTCCAGTGGGGAGCATGCAGGAGGCAGCCAATCAATGATTCTGTCTCATCATTGATGTTTCTATCTCTCTCCCTCTCCCTTCCTCTCTGAAATAAAAAAAAGACATATGTTTTAAAAAACAAATGAGACCAGGTGATTTTGAGAGGACATTTATTAAAGCTGGGGACAGGGAAACAAGGAAGGGCTTAGGGTAGAAAGAGCAACAGGAGAGCCTCGGCTGGGTGGCTTTGGCCCCTAGAAACGTGTGGGAAAGCCGTGGGCCATGAGGGCTGCTGTGAGCTCACTGGGAGTCAGAGAAAAGGGGGGCTTTAGAGACATGTTCGGGGGTGAGCCTGGGACCAGCTGCCGCTGTCCATTGTTGCCCTGGTGGCAAGTCTAGTGGGGCCACCACTAGAGTTTGGGAGAGAAAAGTGAAGGTGCACCCGAGAGGGAGGAGGCGTGGGCGTGCGCAGGAGCTCCTGGGCCGGGTCTTGTCTCGAGGGCTCTAATATGCTTTCTAAAGGCAAGGATTTTAGGGGCGGTCCTAGGGAAGGGCCTCACAGAATATTCATCAGCTTTATGATGATTTAAAACAAGATGCAGTCCTAACCGGTTTGGCTCACTGGATAGAGCATCGGCCTGCGGACTAAAGGGTCCCAGGTTCGATTCCGGTCAAGGGCATGTACCTTGGTTGTGGGCACATCCCCACTGGGGGGTGTGCAAGAGGCAGCTGATCAATGTTTCTCTCTCATCGATGTTTCTAACTAATCCCTCTCCCTTCTTCTCTGTAAAAAATCAATAAAAATATTAAAACAAACAAACAAACAAAAAAACGAGATGCACTCCCCTGACCTCACCCTTCCTTGGTGTGGCTGGCACAAATGGCACTACTTGCGTTTCTGGTATGAGAAGTGTGAAACATTTACTCTTAGCGGCCTTGGTTAGGAAAGATGGGATTTGCAGTTGACTGGATGGCTCTAAATCGCTTGGCCATTTAAACTATTTGTCTCAGCTTTGGCAGGTTTACCCAGTGGGTAGAGCATCGGCCTGCAGACCGAGGGATCTCACCGAGGGATCTCAGGCTCCACCTGGTCACAGGCACCTACCTCACGTGCAGGCTTGCTCTCAGCCCCCAGTAGGATTGTGGACAGGAGTCAACCAGTCGATGTTTCTTTCTCACATCAATGTTTCTCTCTCCTCCCCCCCTCCTTCTCCCTTCCTTTCACTCTCTCTGGAAATCAATGGAAAAAATATCCTCGGGTGAGGATTAAAACACACACACACAACACAAACTCTCTGTCCCAGTTTCCCTATTCCACTTGTCCTGGCTTACTAACCCGTCTCATTCCCACGTGTGGAGGATGCACTCGCACCCCTCCTGCTTGGGGCGAGGTCTGGAGAGGCAGCAGACCTGGCTCCACCCCGCCCTCCGCCCTCCGCCCAGCACCTGACCTTTGTGCACCCAGCCCTGCAGACTCGGCCTTGACCTCCGCCCACTCTGGCGCTCTGTCCCCCGCCCGGCAGGATGCAAGGCTGGGCCTCTGTGCCAGAGCCTACTCTCCTCCCTGGAACAGGGGCGGGACGTGGCAGGCTTCTGACGCCAGAGGTTCAAGTCCACCCTCCTGGCCTCCGGGTCTCACCCCGTCACCTCCCAGCCAGGCCGCTCAGAGCCAGGTGCCTGCAGGACCTGCCCACCCGGGGGATTGGTCACTGATGGGGGACAGTTACTGCACACACGGCCCTGGGTGGGCTGGGGACTCGGGGCTCCTCTTCTGAAATTCAGCAGGTGGGGGAAGGGCAGGAGACAGTCCAACAGGCCCAACCTGCGGCCAGTGGACTTCTTAAAAGGCACTGAAGCAGGGGAAGGCCCGCCCCCAGCAGAAGGTGCTGGACTCTGAGTGAGGGAGGGAGAACGAAGGATGGGACCTGCCTCACGACACAACCACAACATGTTGCTCAAGGCGGGTCAAGCGCTGCACTGCCAGCCGCAAAGCTTGAAAGCAGAAGTCTTCTCAGCCCTGGGGGGCAAGTGCTTCTTTAAAGGGACACGCAAAGCACACACATAAAAGAAAAGGCTGATAAACAGGGTTTCATAACCACCCACAGTTTCCGCTGTGCAGACGCCGCAGTGAGGAGAGGAACAGAGCCAGGGCCGCGAGGGTTCGGAAGGTGGGTCTGATGAGAACTGGCGCAGAGCACTGTGAACCTCAAAACTCAATAATTTTTTAAAAGCTCTGTTTTCTTTTTTTTATTATTAAGTATATATTTATTGATTTCAGAGAGGAAGAGAGAGGGAAAGAGAGATAGAAACATCAATGATGAGAAAGAATCATGGATCAGCTGCCTCCTGCAAGCACCCTACTGGGGATTGAGCCCGCAACTAGGGCCTGTGCCCTTGACCAGAATCAAACCCGGGACCCTTCCGTCTGCAGGCCGACACTCTATCCACTGAGCCAAACCGGCCAGGGCAAAGCCCAGTTTTCTTAAAATGAGCAAAATAGTTGAACAGACACTTCATATGGGAAAATACACGAATGGCCATAAGCACATTAAAACAGGGCCCACATAGCAGGTCAGCTGGGCAATGCCCCTGGAACCCATTCAAATGACCGTACAGAAAGGCTGTGCAACAAATGACCCCAACACTCAGCGGCATAAAACAAGCATGTGTTACGCTCACAAGTTCTGTGGGACCGGCAAGGACGGCGAGTCTCTGCTCGATGTCCAGAAGGTGTGGGTCCTGTGGCTGGTCCCCGGAGGCACCTCACTGCATGGCTGTCACCTGGGCGGGGCTGGGCGTGGAGGGAGCTGCTGAGCATGTCTCCATCTCTCTGCGGTCTCTCCACGGTGGCAGCTCCGCTCCAGAAGGGGGGTGTTGACAGAGACAGAGAGAGAAAGAGACGGTGACTGTGACAGAGGCAGAGAGACAGAGGGACACACAGAGACAGAGAGAGACGGACGGAATGAGAACAGCACGGACACTCTTGCTTTTCCTCATCCATCCTGAGAAGTCACGCAGCAGGACATCTGCCACGTCCGTGTCATCAGCATGAGCCACGAGGGCCAGCCCACACCAAGAGAAAGGAAACTGAGCCTCACATTTTGTGGGAGGAGAATGAGAATGTGTGGCCAGGTTTAAAGCCACACACAGAGGAGAGCAGAGGGCCACCCACGCAGCAGGAGCAGAGGCAGAGATGCACACGGTGACTTTCAAACTTTTGGACCAGGGTCTTCAAGTGACGTTTCCCAAAGCACTCCCTATCCTCCCCGAGGTGCACCCTGCTCCTCCGTGCTTAGAAAACAACTCCCTGAGGTGCGCTACATCCTGTTTGAAAAGTGCTAACCAGGAAGCTATATCGACTCTTAAGGTGTATGTGCCTAATACCTAACCATAAGTATATACAGCACCCAACTTGGTCTGTAGAGTCAACACAATCCCCCTCAGAACCCAGCCTGTTACGCGGTGGATATGGACCAATTGATTCTAAAGTTTACATGGAGGCGAAAGACCCAGAGCAGCCAAGGAAACCATGAAGGAGCCCTAGCTGGTTTGGCTCAGTGGATAGAGCGTCAGCCTGTGGATTGAAGGGTCCCGGGTTCAAGTCAAAGGCACGTACCAGTTGCGGCTCGATCCCCAGCCCTGGTTAGGGCACATGCAGGAGGCAACCAATCGATATGTCTCTCTCACATTGATGTTTCTCTCTGTCTCTCCCCCTCCTTTCCACTCTCTCTAAAAATCAATGAAAAAATATCCTCAGGTGAGGATGAACAAAAGAAAAAAGAAAAATAATAAAAAAGAATGAAGGTGAAGAACAGAGTTGGAGGACTGATGCCACTGACTGTAAAGCTACAGTGATCAAGACAGCGTGGTTACTGGTGAAAGAACAGACACACAGACCAACAGAGCAGGACAGAGAGCCCAGAAATAGACCCCGTAAATATGGTCAACTGATCTCGACAAAGGAGCAACGGCAGCTCAATGGAGAAAGGACGGTCTCCTCGATAAGTGGTGCTGGAACTGCTGGACATCCACATGCAAAACAAGGATCTGCACGCAGAATTAACCCAAAACGGACCACAGACCTAAACGTAAAGCGCAAAACTATAAAACTCCTGAACGTAACACAGGAGAAAACCTAGAGGACCTTGGGTTTGGAGGTGACTTTTTACAACAACAAAGGCACGACCCAGGAAGGAGAAAAGTGATGAGCTGAACTTAATTAAAATTAAACACTTCTGCTCTACAACAACAATACCGAGAGAATGAGAAGACAACCACAGAGAGGAGAGATATTTGCAAGACACATCTGATGCAGGACTGTTTTCCAAAAGATACAAAGAATTCTAAACCCAGAAAGAAAACAATGAACCCGATTAAAAATGGGCCCAGACCTTCCCAGACCCCTCACCAAATAGATACACAGATGACGGGTAAGCAAATGAAAAGATGCTCCGCGTCCTAGTCATCAGGGAAATGGAAATTAAACAATGAGATTCCACTGCACACCTATCAGAACGGCCAAAACCCAGAGCACTGACACCACCAAGTGCCGGCGAGGACGCGGAGCAGCGGGAACTCCCCTTCACTGCTGGTGGGAAGGCAGGGGCGCAGCCACTTTGGAAGACAGCTGGGTGGTCTCTTACCAAACTGAACAGACTCGTGGGACCCAGCAGTCACGCTCCCTGCTATTTACCCAAAGGAGCTGAAAGCTGATGTCCACACAAAACCTGCCCACCGACGTTTACAGCAGCTTTGTTCTTGATTGACAGGACGGGAAGCAGCCCAGGCGTCCTTCCGCAGGTGGGTGGGTGAGTCACCGTGGTCCACCCAGACAGGGATATTATTCAGCACCGAAAAAAATAAGCTGTTAGGCCATGAAGAGACACAGAAGAACGTGAAATGCATGACTAAATGACAGAAACCAATTGAAAAGGCTACAGACTGTGTGACTCCAGCTGTGCGACATCGGGGAAAGGCAGCGCAGTGGAGACAGTGAAGACCATGGCGACCAGGGGCTGCGGGGAGGGATGGACAAGGGGGGCACAGAGGATTTTAGGGCCGTGAAACTACTCTGTGTGGTACTATGATGGTGGGCACACGTCGTAACACATCTGTCCAGACCCACAGAACGTACAACCCCAAGAGTGACCCCAGTGCACACCGTGGGCTCTGGGGGATGTCAATGCAGGGTCACTGACTGTTACAAATGCCCCGTCGGGGGGGGCACATTGATAACGGAGGTGAGCATGGGGGCAGGAGGATCTCTGTACTTTCCTCTCAATTTTGCTGTGAACCTAAACCCAAAAGATAAACCTAAAGATAAAGGGAGATTGTTGTTCACCTTCCCGAGAAACCCCGTCGAGCTCACCAAAGAATAAATATAGGAACACAGTTAATAAGCTTGGTCCAACAGATAAACACAAACACCACACACGCTCAGCCAGGAGGAAGTGACAGGAGCTGTGTGGCTCCTGGGAGCCCAGGGCGGGGCTCAGGGGGCCCTGCTGTTCAGTCTGACAGCTGATGTGGCTGAGGGTGTGGAAGCTGAGGACCAGTTAGAGGGCGGCTGCCCCCTGCTGGCCGGGGACTGCAGACGAGGATGCAGGTGGGAGAACTCCGAGGCACCTGGCTGGGAGATGTCACCCCTCCTGAGACAGGAAAACAGGAGGCAGGCATGGCCTCAGGGCTGCCGGGGCTGAGGGACATTCGAGAGCCGGGAACCAAGAGGCAGAGGCTGGAGACTTGAAGGGAGGCCAGGCCCAGTGCCCCTGCTCCCTCTTGAGGAGACCTGGCACCTGGGCACTCATTGGTGAGCACCGACTGCATCCAAAGTTCTGAGGTCCTTGGGGGTGAGCCTGCAGCAGCCCGGAGGAGAGGCCGCACGGAGGCTGCACCTGCGCCCTCCGCCTCTTCAGTACACCTCCGGAGCTCAGTGAGCTGGGGTTTGAGGGTGTTCTGCAAACCATTAGAGGGTAGGAATCAAGTTGTGGGGGTTTGCCTTCCCCACCGCTGGCAGCCCGGACTCCTGGCCTTCAAGACCCCACCCTCTGCCGTCGTCCTCCCTCCCCAGGGCTCAACTGGATACTTCTCTTCAGTTACTGTCCAGCCCAGGGCTGCAGGGACCAGCGCACACCTGGAGCCACACCCCGGCGCTGGGCCTTGGGAGGAAAAAACGTCCTCCTTGGAGTCAGGTCCTCATTCCCTCGGCCCAGGTGCTGGTTGCAGTGAGTCCCCACTGGGCACCCGCCCTCTGAGCAGGCAGTGCTTCTCTGAGCTCATCCGCGACGCAGTAAATAAGGAGCTAACCGTGCCCACCCCTCACAACTCTGGGCTGCCACCATGCACCCTTGTCAGACAGACACAAATTACGAAACATGTTTTTATTTTACATCAAAGTACCGAGCAGATCCTTGCAAAACAACATACAAAGTAGGACTCAGATGCTTGTCCCCCAAGCTGCCCCTGAGCACCAGTGAGAAAACCAAGCCTACTGATCGCTTTCCCCAACCAGAGCACAGGCCAGCACGCCCCACCAGGAGGGGCAGTGTGGCGGGTGTGGTGACCCCTCCTCAGCAGCTGGGGCCCCTGGAGGATGGTGGATCCCTCCTGGCACAGGGTGCGCGGCTGGTCGTTAACCTGAGCTGCCACTTTGTGTGTATGGCTCTGAAGTGAACTCTCCCCGGCCTGGTCTGAGACCAGCGAAAGGGCTGGAAGGGGGTGGATGTGACTTTGACAAAGGCTCCACGGGCCAGATGAGGCTTCATTAGCAAACGGAGCTGATGCAGACAGGGATGCTGGGCCTGCCCACCTAACAGGACTCATGACTCAATCAAGACGCACTTAAGAAAAACTGCAGACACGGACAAGAAAGTAAACATGAGGAAACCAGCAGACCCTTGAAAAGAGCAAACAAAACAGAGAAAACAAAGACAGCCTCAGTAGCTCCACGTGGGCGAGGCCACTGAGGTAGGGTCTGGGGCACTGGATGGATGGAGGGATGGACGGATAGACGGAGCCCAGTTCCCTTCAAAGCATGGAGAGGGGGGCCTCTCCATGATGGGGACTCTGGAGAAGCATCCTCAGCAGGTCCCTGATGCTCAAGGGGCTCAGGCCGTCCTTGGGGACCTGTGCACGGCCCCGTCAGTCTACCTGATGACTCCAAAGTCAGACCTGTGCGGACCACAGACAGCCCTCCAGTGAGCATCTGGGCGTCCACCTTGAACCTGCGCTGGCCCTGGCTGTGCCCAGTGGTGGTTTTCCCACACGCCCTAGAGCGACAGGCACAGCACCTCCAGGTGGGGGGTCCCAAGAGGTGGGGCTCCTGGGTCTGAGGAGGTCATGCTGGCCCCATCAGCATGTTGAACACGGGGCGAATGGAAGGTGCGCCCCACCCTGCCGTCTTGCTCCATTTACGCCCTCACCCCCAGAACCCAAGTGGCAGGTCCTCCAGCCCTCGGTCACCTTCACGCAGGCGGTCCCAACAGCCACCTGTACACACTCTGGAATCCAGAGCAGATTCCGGAAGCCTAGGCACTCGGCATGGTTTGGGTTGAAAAAGCTATAAATCAGACTCTTCCTAGAAGCCCACTAAACAGCTCACAGGAGCACGCAGGGTGTGTGTGGGGCAGCCCTGAGCGCCAAGCATCTGCAGGCAGGTAGGCAGGGGCAGGGAAGCTCGTGCTGCTGGGCCCCTGAGCCCCTCTGCTCAGGCAGGTGCCCTCAAGTCTGCACCCTATACCCCAGGAGCCAGAGCCCCCAGACCTGAGCCCTGTGTCGACCTGACACCCACCCACACCTGTTCCCAAGACAGGAGAGCAGAGTGCCCACCACACTAACCTACAGAAAACTGTGGGAAGAAATCAAATCCATAGGATCCATGGCTTTCCACCTTGGGGTTGGTCCCCAAGGCCTGTGCTAATGGCGTGCCCAGCCGTGCAGCGCAGCAGGCCCACCCTCAGTGCTGCCTGCTGTTCCGGCTGCAGCGAGGCCTGCATGTCCTCTCGTCTGGCTCCTGGTTGGGCCCAACGTGTAAACAGTATTAATAAGCAACAGATGGAAAAATATATTTCCCAAGAAAATGGGGAAGTGCAGAACTCAAAGTCCAGCGGACGTCACAGGTTGCTGTCACCTTCTGCCCCTCTCTCCTCTCGATCCATTTTGATGTTTCCTTTCTTTGGTTCAGCAGCCCCATGCGATGCGCTGTGGCCTGAGGAGAGGGGCCAGTCCCGTGCCCACCAGGGGCCTCACCCTCTGCCAATGACTACTTGTGCTCGTGGCCCTCAGCCATGGCGGCCACCTCGATGGTGGCTGTGTGCTCCTCGGGCCCCGGGGCAGCCATGGTGCTCTCCACGGCCCCTGTGGGCACTGTCACAATGGTGCTGCCCCCGGGTGACACCTGGGCCACGTTCTGCAGGGCAGGGCCCAGGCCCGGCAGGGTGAGCAGCTGCAGGGGGCTGACCACCTTGACCACAGTGCTGCCGTCCTGCATGGCGGCCGTACTCAGGACCGTGAGGCTGGAAGCGTCCGGGTGGATCTCCACTGTGCCAGGGAAGGAGGTGCCTGACGAGGCCAGCACCGTGTAGCCCCCAAGCAGCGGCGAGGCAGGAGAGCTGCTGGAAGCCGCCTGGGGGCAGCCCTTGCCCAGCACGGGGGAAGGTAGGGTAGACATCACTTTGCCGATTGGCACGCTGGTCAGCTGGGAGACGGGCACGCCGGGGCTGAGGGCAATCTGGGCGGACTGGGTGAGCACTTGCGAGGCGATGGCAGCCGGCCCGGATGTGGCCCTTGCGAGCCGGGGACGCTTTATGGGGGGTGGCAGGGACACGGGCGTTAACGTCATGAGCACGTTGCTGAGGTGCTGGGACTTGTGCTTCAATTCCTTGGCCCGTCGGCGGTGCTCATCACACTGCTGCTCCAGGGCTGCAGGGACAGGACAGAGCGTCACTGCGGGGACGGGGACAGGCACCACTGTCGGGGAAGGGAGTGTCAGACCACACACAGCCTGCCCTCCGAGCTGCCACACATTCCAATCCACTACATTGTGCATGGAGAGCTGCTCTCGTGATATTAGGTATAAACTAGGTCAAAGCAGCACATGTAGCCAGCCAGCTCTACATACACATCTGCACACCCACAGGTACATCCATTCACACGCATGCGCACACGCACACACATGCACACCCCGCATGTCCAGACACCGAGGGGTGCTGGGAAAGACGGGCACAGCTGGCACAAACAGGGCTCAGGGTCACGGTCTGTCTTTTCACATCTCTGCCGTCTCCTCTTGTGAACAGCCACGCAGTGAGTCACAAGCTCCACGGTTTGAGCCTCAATGCCCCTGCTGACAATGCCAAGTGCCCTCTTGTCCTACGCGGACTTCGGGCCCCGCACCAGGGATGTAGGCACCCACGCACCGGCCAGGTCGCGGGCATACTGCTCCCGCGAGCGGTCCATCTGGCACTTGTGGCTGGCCAGCACCTTCTTCACCAGGTCCAGCATGCCGAAGTTCTGCACAATGTTGTTGAGCAGCACGGCGTCTGAGGGTGAGACGGGCGCAGTGAGGACGGCTGGCCAACAGGACACAGTGGAGGCCCCTTCCACCACCAGAAGCTGGGCCTCGGCAGGCACAATCCTGAGTCAAGGAGGGGCCTGGAGGAGCAGGACTAGCTGCCCACTCCCTGCAGAAGCTGCTGGGCTCAGCCCAGAGCTATCAGGAGCAGGCAACGCCCACTGCGGCCTGAGCCAACCAACCACCAGCCCTGCTCTGCAGGAAGGGGCCCCGCAGGCAGTACCCTCACCTTGGAGCTGCAGAGGGGGGTCCTGCACCCGCTGCTGCAGGCCTTTCATGGTCTCCACCATCTCCTGGTGGAACTCCTGTATGACCTCCTCCAGCAGGCCTGCATCCTTGAGCCCTCGCCAGAAGGCAAATGTGTCATCTGCGAGGGAAGAAGAGGCTCAAACAGCAGGAAGTCCTGACCCAGCCCACGGGAGGACACAAATCTGGGGTCAGCGGGGTTGCCCTTTCGAGCTGGGCAACAGCTCAGAGCTGTCAGGCCAGTGGGCCAGCCCAGCAGGGGGCACAGCCTCCAAATACACATGCTGTCCACAGGCACAGCTCCCTGTTCAGTCCCGTTCTCCATGGGGCCCCGCCCCAGGCCCCACCCAGAAGCCCACAGGAAGGACCCTGTACCTCCGATGGTCGTGGTCCAGTCACCGGAGTCCTCGCAGGTCTCTATGGTGATGGTAGCAGGAGACCCGTTCACTGCAACCAAGACGGAAGCAGATGAGCCCGCCTGCCTGGCTGCAAAGCAGCCTCCATGCCGCCTCACGCAGCTGACAAGCACAGGCCCTGGTGCAGAGGGCCCACTGCCTCGCACTTGGATTGTACTTTCCACTGTCCAATAGCAGGCACCGCAGCACATACAGAGCAGAAAGAACCGACAGGACCTCGTAGGCCCACAACCCAGTCCAATACCTCAACACTGGCTCCAAGGGTCAGCGAGCCTGGGCTGCACAGCGGGGTCCTGCCACTCGCTCGGCTGGGTCTGTGCCCCGATTCCTCCCTCCCGTCTGCTTCACCGACACCAACACATATCTCAGTGTCTCTCCATGTGCAGTTTCCAATCAAAAGAGGTGAAGCTCTGGGGGACACGAGCTGCCACTCGGCCTCTAGGGCCTGCTGCACATGATCATGGACAAAGGGGCATCTGGCCATTTGTGGCTGCTTTTGATAAAGCCCTGGCTTCATAGAGACCTGGCTTACAAACAAGCCGGCGACTGGCTAATGTTCGCGCTAGCTTTTCAACCTGCCACGTCCACACCCAACAAAGACATGGTGCTGGGAATGTCACGTGCTTGGAGCAAAGCTGTTCCTCGGTCAGGCTGACAGGTCTCCCACGAGCTGCACAGGACACTCGGGCCGAGGAAGCCACTGCATGGGTGAAGTTTAAGTTAAGCAACAGACAGCCCTGTCCGGACCAGGAAGGGACCAGAGTCCCAAGAGCTAAATCCTGACCGGATGCGGCCTGTGCCAACACGGTGGGCACTAACTGGCACACTCGGAGACTGGTCCTTCCTCAGAGATCAGTCACCCCATGCTGACCCCCAGGTCACCCTACTGTCACAACAGCTATGGGCCCAACAGGAGTGGGATGTGTGTTTGCATGTGTCCCCCGGGGCGGGGGTGGGGAGGGGTCTCTGTGGTGGCCCAGCCCCTCCACACTGTCTGACGGCAGCACCTGGTACTCACACAGACCGCCAGCAGCACCGCCAGCAGCTCGGCCAGGACTCGGGGCAGGTCTGGATGACGACCACCCCGCACGGCCGCCCAGCCTCCCTCTCCTCCCTCCAGTACAGGCCATGCTCCCTCAAATGCCCACCATCTCGTCAGTGGAAAGGACAGTCCCTGGCCACATGCAGCGCCCAGACTGACCCCATGCACTGATAGTGTAGAGCCAATGCAAGTGACATCACTGGAAACACACCACAAAATTATCACCAGGCAATCTGAAGGGGGAGCTCAGGACCTGGTTCTGCTCTTAGATTTCAAAAAATCTATATTCACAAAGTTGGAATGAGTTCAAGGGTATTTCGTACCCCTGAGTGAGCCCAGACATCACCATGAGTGCATCACAAAGGCGTCAGAGCCCAAGGGGCAGGAAGGCACACACAGCTGAGCACCAAGTGCTGCAGGAGTGCAGGTCCCACCGGGTGCAGCTGCAGGGGCAGCTGTGGGGGCAGGGAGCACCTTGCAGGTCAGAGCTGTAGGTGGGCCCTGGACAGTGGCTTCAACAATCTTTATGTGCTCCTACGTAGGAGTTTCTATGTTTTATAACAAACGTGGCTTAAAAAGAAAAAGTGCTTGAATCGTCCCTGCCAATGAAATATCAGTTCAGACTTCTACAGTGAGGGAGGAGGTAGCCACTGACCACAGGGCCCAGGGGCCCAGTTGCCCGAGCTGAGGGGCACATCCGCACATCCAGCTCCGTGGCCAGCAGCAGAGGGGCTGGGTGACACCGAGCAGGCGTGGCACATACCATCAGCCGTGGCGGGTGTGAGTGGGAGGTACTCAGCCGATGTGGGGCTACTTAGGGACACGCGGGCGCCCGAGAGGTCGATCTTGGTGCTGCGGCAGGTGTTGGAGCAGACCTTGTCGTGCTGGTAGAAGTCCAGCTCCCCGGAGTCCATGATCTTCCTGTGCAGGAGACAAGCACCCTATGTGTGCCTGTGCCATGGCCAGGCCATCTGCGCAAATGACTGGACCCAAACATATCGCTCAACCCCCCACTAGTGCGACCTCAGGTCCCAGGAGGGGTAGCCCAGGCCATGACGGGAGGCCAAAGGAAGCTCCCTGACAGGCTTGTCCAACAGCCTAGCACAAAGTTCTGGGTTCGTGAGTGGACTCACTGCAGCCAGGCATGTGGCCCTGACCACAGGAAGTGAGACGCAGTGGCTGGTGCCCTGGGGGAATAGTGAGGCTGCAGGAGAGCAGACCCACGGTGCACAAAGGTGCTTTCAGTGGCACAGGCTGGCAGGTAGGCGGGTAAGAACCTGCCAGGAGAAGCCTCATGGCTCTGAGTTCCCGCTGCAAAGTCGAGCTGAGCATCAGATGCTCCACAGGGCCTCCTGCCTCCCTCACTGTGGGCTCCATGGTTGCACCAACCTTCCTTCAGTGAAATGGGCCATCGCCTTCCCACAGCTCTGACACCCAGACACTTTAGAGAAAGCCAGGGACACCTGGATGGGTTTAGGGAGAACCATGAGCACCGTGGGCCCGCCTGCTCGAGGGCAGGGGACATAGCAGCTGCTGGTCCCTGGCCTTGAGTATCTGCCTCTCTAAGGCCAGACTGTGGTTCACAAGGAGTGACCAGGGCCATGGTCAGGGCTCCACATGAGGGCCACAGGCGCTCCTGCAGCACCACATGTGGCCAAGGACAGCAAGACCCATCCTCTGGGGGAAAACTATGAAGGACAGCATCCCCGTCAGCAGCAAAGTAACCCAATCTAGCTACACCAGACACGGCGAGACTCGTCTCTGCCCGGACATGCTGTGGGGGCCGTGGGGCGAGTAGAGAGAGGGCAGGGACAGACCAGCAGGGGTGCTCCTCCCAATCAGGGACAAGTTGTGACACCAAAACAGGAACTATTGATACGTGAGAACCAGGAGGCGACATTCCCGAGGCTGTGGATGTGAAGGCTTAAGTCAGCAGGGGTCAGAAGGCCTCCCCCCCCGGGCACCCGTGGAGCAGACACGGGCAAGAGCCCCAAGCAGAAGGGTGAGAGCCCATGCCAGGCTGCCAGGGCCCCAGGGCTTCAGACCGGACGCCGGTGTGGAGAGCCAGGAGCTGCTGGGGGCCCCCACTCCTAATGAGTGTCCAAGGGCAGGGAGTCTCTGAGGACAGAGGGCGCTCCTTACCAAGGGCAGGGCGCAGCCCAGCACACCCGCTCATCACAGGGTGGCCACGGTCCAGACCAAGACCCTCTGCAAACTCACTGGCACCAAGGGCCAAGTAGACTGACCCGCAGCCGCCAAACACAGACACAGCCTGAACAGGCAGACCCAGAGCCAGAGGACAGTGTCTAGACAACTGGCCAGGTGAACACGCACCGCAGGTTAAAGACGGGGCTCTTGACACACACTCCCAGGTCTGAGGACACCACCCACCAGTGACCTGGGCACTCTGCATGCGCAGCGGGAAAGCTGGCTAAGAGATGAGCCAGCGCCTATCTGATGTGCAGACACTGTATCACACCACAGGGCCTCCAGGTAAGAACCGGCGGAACTCCGAACGAGACAAGACCACAGGAGGCCCACCTGAGCATGATGCCGTTCATCCGGATGGCCCTCTTCCAGTCCTTCAGGGTGGACTTGCCGGCCAGGTGCACAAACTCCTTGGGGCTGATGACATGCTCATCATACTGTAGAGGGAACACAGCAGAGCAGTCAGGATGGCACCTCCCACCACCGGTGCTCCCGCCTGACCTTTCCGGAGCACAGCATGGCCTAGGGAAGGGATGCAGGATGGAGGCAGAGCCACAGGCCCACTCTCAATCAGACACAGGACTCGGCCTGTAGCAACGTTGGCTTGGGGAAAGGACAGCTCAGGTGAAACAAGGTGTGGCCCTCCTGCCTGCACAGGGCTCGCACACTCCAGGCAGGACCCAGTCCATCGCACATATAAACTATTCTATAATTAAATTATACCTCTATCATGTCAAAATAACACAGGATGCAATGTACAGGGGAGCAGTGAACATCCCCTGTGGCCGCCCCATCCCACCTCCAATACTGTCCCTCAGTGACACACACCCGTCCATGTTGAAGCCAGGGAGTGTCCTCCCTGCGTACAGGCTCTGGGCCTGGTAGTCCGACCATGGCTGGAATCCAGAGGCCCAAGAACATAAAATATCCTATTCAGTCTTGTTAAACGAGCAATCATGGGAACTCAAGAATCAAAATAAAACTATATTTACTTAGAAAACAAGCAGGCTGGGGATGGGTGGGTCAGCGGGTCTCGGCAGAGGCAGAAAAGGAAGTTCCAGCCGTGGCCTGGACACCCCACTGGACCCAGGCCAGGGCCTCCCCTTCGCTGGGGGCTCCCTGCAACCTGCATCAGGTCAAGCTCAGGTTACCCAGCTGCCTCCTGTCTTGATCAGATGTAGGTTGGTCATGGCAAGTGAGGCCAACCTGGGGACTCCTACCAATGGAGGTAATTCTCCCACGTTCCTGAGCAGGTCCCCTTTCTCTCACTGAGTCGAGGGAGAGTTGACCCACACTCACCTGGTCGGGGACACAGACACAGCCCACGTAGGTAGCGTCCAGAGCTTTGTGGTCCTACTCAAGCCCCTGCCCGGCGGCCACGCATTTGATCCTGTCAGAATCTCCCTAAGACACGTTATTGATGTTGCAGCGTCTGTCACACTGCGATTTACCAGTTTCCACTCCTTTGCTCTTCACGCCTTCCTTCGCCTACAGCACCTGCCTGAACCACTCGGCCCTCGACCCTGAGCTGGAATCAGCGGCTGGGAAACAATCATCTTACTTGTTTATTCATCTTTCTGAAGTGGATGCAGAGCTCTCATGTACTTCAGTGCTGAGTACTGGGAGCTGGGTGGTGTGTTTCTGACCAGAAGTATCCGCAGGAGCTTCACTCTCGCTTACGTCACGGAGCCCAGGAGAAGCCTGTTTCCTTTCACTTTCTGCTTGAGGTCAGCTTCCCAGTGAGGACGCGCTTCACAACTGCTTTCTGACAACAAGGTTCTTCCCAGAACCACGCACCAAGCTCAGGAAATTGCCACGCATATGTGACCTCCCCCGAGGCAGCAGGAACCTTCAGTGTCCCAGTGACGACTGCTAGAGCCACTGCCTCTGCGATGCAGGCCCCAGCTCAGGCTGTGCTGTGCCTGCCTGTCAGTCTCATCCCCTTGAACCGGAGCAGCACCTGGCATCCCATCCTCGCCATCTTTGCAGCGTGCGGGCCATTGTGTTGTAGCCTGTCCCTCAGTCCTGCCCGCCCCACCGCCAGCTCCCTGTGCGAGTGCTGCTGTCCCTCTGTGATCACTGCCTCGTCGATGGCGGTGTCTGACGCAAGGCTGTCACCAACCATTCGCGGCTCCATCACCCCTAGTGTTGTTGGTTTTCTAATATGAGAGGCTTTGTATTTGACATAAATGACATGAAATACTCGGCAACCACATGGCTCGCAGGTTCTATTTCACTGGAGTTACAATCCAGACTGTCGCAGATCATGCTGCCATTCGCTTGTCCCACGGAGCAGGGGGCAGTCCCTGAGCTGGCACCAAGCTTGACTCGCACAGGCTGGGATCCCAGCCTCCTGGACTAGGACACCCTCCCTCCATCCTGGACACGTTCAGACCCGCTGTCATCTCCGTGCAGCGCTCAGAGACGCCTTCAAGGCCCCTGGTCCCCTTCCCCTCTCCTGCGGCTTGCCTTCCAGATACTTGTGTTGCCACTGCCCTCCCGGGATAAGTGGCTCTCCCCATGCTCTTCCCCGTGCCCTCAGCGAGTCCTGCCGTCCTGGAGAGCCGTTCCTCCTCTGCTACCCTCGCACACGGACTGCTCCCTCCTGAGCTGCCTCTGCAAGCTCACGGCCTTGGAGCAGGGCGCTCACACTCTCACTCCTGGCCTCTCTGCAGCTATCCTGGGAGGACCCCGCCCTTGCAGCTGGCACCCAGAACCCTCACCTGCACACACTTCACATTGATGCCAGGGCACACGAACTTCCTCCAGATCAGGTTGGCTCTGCTGTCCCCACAGGTGATGGGGTACAAGATCTCGGCCTCCAGGTTCTCCCCCTCTTCATTCATCTTCACTTCTCATGAGGTGTGAGGACAGGGAAAGGGTAAGACAGAAAGTCAGTCACAACCTCTCCCAAAGCACTTCCTGCCAAAACACGTAACTACTAGCCCAGAAACCAGAAATCAGGATCCAGGAGGGGCCAGGGACAGGGCAGGGTGAGCAGGGACACCTCAGTCCCGTTACAGTTTCAAGTTAACTCACAATCAATTCGACAACATTTAACGACAGTTAACTACAGTAACACTAGCACAAGTGCATTAAACTACGTTCAATTGAAGAACGACTTGAAGACATAAAATCAAACTCTACTTGGGATAATTCCAGAGAAACATATTCATCCTGTTCTAGTTCTGAGGCCCTTAACGTTAGGTGTTATAAAGAACTTTCACTACCACTCACGATGGTTCTAAGCAGAGCTTCCCGCACAGCCGCAGGTGCAGACACGCCAGGCTGCCCCCGGAAGGCCCTGCAGCCTGGCTTCCACTGGAGCCAGGCTCGGCTCTGGCCTGGAAGCCTGTCCTCTTGGGAAAAACTGTCCCACCAGCCACTGGCAGGCACCTACCTAACACGGCTTCCTTGAGCTGCGAGGACGCTGTGAAGGCAGCTGCAGCAGCCGCAGCCGCGTTCTCAGTCTCCATGTTGTCCTCACTCAGGTCGCCTCTGGAAGAGGAAGAGGGGAGACATCAGCAGGCCCCAATGACAGTGTGCGTCTCTGCTGCGCTCCGTGGCACTTCCTGTTTAGTCCAGAAGTCCAGTGGCCATGCAGGTCAGGGGACCTGCACTGATGGTCACCAAACCACAGCCCCCCAGCAGGTGCTCCTCCGAGTGGGCTGTTTTGCTCACAGTTGTGTCTCAGGTACCCAAAATGCTCCTGGCACGTGAAACAAATCTGCGGAGACCACCAGCACTTTGGCAGGAATTCTACACCTCCATATCTTTAATAAAATTTTTATTCCTATTATAATCATTTCACATGGGTACAGAAACTATCCAAAAATATACAATTTTAGAAAGAAGGGTCAGATCTGCAGAGACTCCATCACTGTGCACCACCGAGCAGGTGTTTATCCCAGGCCTGGACCTGGGTCATGGTGGCGCCCGGGGTGCACAAGGATCCTAGGAAGGTGAGGGTGTTGTGGGCGACAAGAGGATCAGCATCAAAGCAGCAGTAGAGAAAGCCAGGCCCCAGGAGGGAGGCCGCGCAGGAAACGGTCACTGAGCGCGCTGGCTAAGGGACCTGCGGATATGCCCCGGCCCTGGGGCAGTCCTGAGGGCAGTCAGAGCAGCACCACTGGGGGTGCAGGAAGAGGGGCAGCAGATGCAAAGGCTCTCGGAGGGCAGGTGGGGGGCCAGGTAGGGGGTCAGGAAGGAAGGGAGGGACAACAGCAGGCTGTGGGGACATGGGCAGTGCTCAGGGAACCCCTAGAAGGAACCAACCACCCCTGCCCCGGATTTCTGGGTTCACTGGCACTGAGGTTCTACCCACCTCTCGCCACACACACCCAGGGTCAAACTTGCACCATGGCCTGTGCCCTGCCTTTATCCTCCTGACACAGGATCCCACCTGCTCCCTCCCCACAGGCCGGCACTGCTGACCTCAGAGCTGCCCTGAGGGGGGGAGCTGGGGAGGCCCAGAGGGGCCGGGGGTGCTGCCCTGCCATGTCCCCCTCTCCACTTGCCCAAAGCTTTACCTCACCTCCACCCAGGTCAGAAATGAGCTGGCCGGAGATGCACACTTGGAATCTGGTCTTTGGGGCCTATTAGGAGTGCCTCCCACATAAACAATAGCACTGGGCAAGGGCCATCCCTGACGAGGGTCATGGACTCAGAGGGGCAGCTGTCCTTTCAGGCCATAACTCTGGAAGGCAGGGATGTGGTCAGAACAGGAAAATGGGCTCCTTCCATACAGGAGAACCAGGGCGGTCCCAGGAAGGAAGTGAGTCAAGAGTGGGACAGGAAGCAGCATTGCAAGAGGGCCCAGCATTTAAGGAGCAGAGCCAGGTCCCTGTCACAGGCCACCTACAGGGAAACACCAAGACTAAAGGGTATCCAGGAAGCAGTCACAGGAGCAGAGGTCTCCTGCCCACGACCCCTCTGCCCTCGGCCTCACACACAACTCGGGGATGAATCCCCCCGCAGCACTAACATCCACTTTACTAAAGCAAATGTCAATCAGAGCTGCTGTCAGACTACAAACACTACTTTCAGCCCAGCAGGTGTGGCTCAGTGGTTGAGCATCAACCTATGAACCAGGGGGTCATGGTTTGATTCCCATCAGGGCACATGCCCAGGTTGTGGGTTCGATCCCCAGTGTGGGGTGTGCAGAGGGCAGTCGATGGATGATTCTCACTCATCACTGGTGTTTCTATCCCTCTCCCTTCCTCTATGAAATCAATAAAAATGTATTTTTTTTAAAAAACAACACTACTTGCTTCTCCTCACGTCACCAGGACAAATCACTGGGTGGAGGCAGCGTGGGTTGGTTGTCACAAGTAAGGAACACTCCCAAGTTCTCCCCAAATGTCCAGCCAGGAAAGGAATCTGTACCCACAAAGTCATTAGCTCGCTTTCACTGCCCAACTTCTTAAACGTGGGGCCAGAGTAAACCTCAACTTCCCACTCGTAGAACATAAAATATTTCAGAGAAAGAGAAGAAACATCTCTAGGGCCCTCGGCTGCCTCCTGCCTCAGTGTCCTCCGGGCCCTATGACTCGGGGGTACACAGCCAGACCCCACGAGGTTCTGCAGCTCCTCGCCCGCTCCCGGAACCTTTCTCCATGACAACACCAGGCAAGTGTCCCTGAGGGTGAGGGCCCCAAGCGGAGTGCTGAGACCCTCCTTCCCTAGCGCCCCAGAAGGGAGTACATGCAGACTACCCAACAGGGCCAGGTGCACAGGCCCCAGCCAAAGTAACTGCCTGGCTAGCCCATCCCCCTAGGAAGTGGCAAACACAAGTTTCAATGCACTGAGTTTTGTGGTGGTTATGCAGCCGTGTCAATGACACAGAAACTATCCGGAAGTGGGTGCTGCCACCACATTCTGGGGAAGACAGAGCAATAGGATAGCCAGAGCAGGAGCAGTAGGCTACACAGGGGCTGTGCCAGGCAGTGGAGGAACCACTGGCAACAATGTAGCCACAGTCACTGAAAAGAGGGAAACATGCAAAAGGACTTGTAGCAGAGAAGGTGTGAGGTGTGTGCACAGCTCTGTGGAGTGCAGACGCTGATGCAAGAGGAAGCTGCCCACCCTGTGGGTGCAGAGATGACAGGGAACTCGCGGTCACATGGTTTTATGTCTCCCACTTCCCACCTGGCAAAAGATTTTCAAAATAAGAAATGGCCTCAGGATAAAGATCAAATTAGAATGTGGCTGGACAATCCTCAGGTGTTCAGGCCAGGCCTGGCCAGACAAAGAACTCCTATGAGTCCCCAAGGCATGGCTTCCAAGCAGGGGGTTGGGGGGTGGGGGCTCTAACACCCCTGGAGCCAAGATGCAGATCCCAAACCAGCACAAAACCAAACCAGAAAAGCGCAGCACAGTGAATGGGTCTCAGCTGTGTGCCTGCAGGACTCAGGCCCAGCTGGGACAGGAACTGAGTGAACCCAGGCCACCTAGACGAGGAGACCCTCCTATCCCAGCCCCGCTCCCAGATAGCAGGGTTTGCCTCTGGGAAAGGGAAGGGACATGTTGCTGTGGACTGAACTGTGTCCCCAAATTCACATGTCGAAGCCCTAATCCCAGTGTGACTATCTGCAGATTCGGTCTTCAGCAGGAAATTAAGGTCAAATGAGGTCAGGACGGGCCCCAATCTGAGAGGACTGTAGTGCTCAAACCAGAGGAAGAGACTGTCTCTACCAGGTGAGGCCACACGAGCCAGGGAAAGTCCTCCCCAGACACTGACCCTGCAGACCTGGATCCTGGACTTCCAGCCCCCGGGACAGTGAGAAATGACGTTTCCTCAGGGTGAGCCACCCTGTCCACGGTATTTTGTTATGGCAGTCAAGCTGATAAGGACACATGTGTTCTGGGCACTCTGGCCTGCCCCAGACAGAACTAGCGATGCTCATGAGAAGGCTCAGTGAGTCACCCCACATGCCAGTGTGGGGCTGGACATTCCCCATCAGGCCACGTGCCTGGGTGGGGTGATGCAAAGACTGGGCTCAGTCAGACCAAAGCACCCCATGAGGTGCCTGTGGCAAGGGCTCCTCACAGCGCCCAGCACACCAGGAGGAGGCAGCGTGGTCTTTCCCACCAAATGTCACTTCTGCCCACTGTGTTCATCAAGAGCCATCTCCAATCCACGGGAAGGGGCTTGGGTGCCACCTCTGAGCAGGACATGGGAGGTCACTGCAGAGCAAGGGTGCGGGGAAGCCCGCCCACAGAGGCGCACTGACAAGCTACCAGAGAATTCAGGTGGGAAAATCCACAGGCTCAGTCACACGCGCCATCAGTGCAGCTAGAACCCAGCAAAGAGCTGGCCGCCTCACTGTGTGCGCAGGGATGGAGAATGAGCCCCGCCCCGAAAGGAGTGTGCGCACAGTTGGGCGAGGGCGAGGGCGAGGGCGAGGGCGGCCGGCGCCCCACGCAGCAGCTGCACACAGACTGTGCAAAGCGGCGACACCCAGTGTCCTGTGTGCCCTACAGGAACTGCGCCTGGGTTGGGCCCTGGTCTAGAACCTTTCCCCAAGCATCCTGTTAGACAGAGGACAGGCCAGAGCTCGCCCTTGTAGTCAGGGACATGCTGAGGTCAGTCTGAACGGGACACACTCAGGACACAGCAAAGATGACCCACAGGGAGCTGGTCTACGCCAACCCCTCGAAGGCGACAGGTAGGGCTCCGCGAAAGGAAGCCAGCAGTCGGCTCACACGCCAGCTTCTTTGCCAACTAGTATTCTATGTGGACGTCTATTGTAAGAGATGGGGAAGAAAACGCTGTTACCATGAGGAATATCAGGAAACTACTGGCTCTTCATTTTGAAATAATAGTTCCCAATTGTCCCTACTGCCTATCTTATCAAGAGAAACTTCAGGTGTTTTCAGAAATGAGCCCTATGACTGTGGTGACACAGGAGTCCAGGGCAAGGACGAAGCATTATCATTGTCCTGCACACTCTGCACTGACATGGACTCAAGTCTGGTTCAGAACGGCTATGATGAAGGGAAACTCCAAAGGCCTCACACTGTGCCAGATGCCGCCATCCCACCGCCATTCCACCGCCCCCGCAGGGCACAGACCTGTCCTTACCCGTGGGCAGCCAGGTTGGTTGTCACTAGCACTGTCTTGACCTCCTCCATGCCACTGCCATCCACCGCGGTGTCGGGTGTCGTCACCACCACCACCTCCTCCATGTGCACACTGACATCTGGGGTTGCCATGGCTCAGCTGAAGAGGACACCCAGGACCAAGACGTCACTCTGCCAGGACCCCAAGTCCTAGAGGAAACAACAGGCAGGGCACAGGGTCACGAAGGTCCGCATGTCTGTACAATACAGCTCACTGTTGCTGACAAGTCGCTCTCAGTCCCAGCACACACTTTCTGACAGAAGTGACAATGGGAAAAAGGGCTGTCCCGGGCTGCTATCTGGTGAGGATGGACTGGCACAACTGCCTGTCCTGGCCGCTGTGAGGGCTGAGGTCCGTGAGCAGAGCGACTGAACAGGCAGGCACCTGGGCCTGAGGACGCAGAGTCACAGCAGGTGTGGGGAAGGAGGCCCGGATCCTGGCGGACTCCCAGCAGGTAAGTCTCTCGTTGTTACCTGTCGCGCCACCATGTCCCGGCCACATCCCAGAGCTCTGCCTAGAAAGCAGTTGCAAACGGGTCCTGTCTCTAGGCTGGGGAAACGGAGGGGAACCCACACAACCACCTGCAAAAGAGCCTGGAAGTTTTCTATAAAATAGGTGTGCTCCTCCTCCCACAAGACCAGCAACCCCACCTCCAGACACAACAGCCAAAATAACTGTGAGCTTGGACTCACACAGATCCACACATCCAGCTTGTGACAACAGGACTCACAACAGACACAGGCAAGGGACCAGCCTACACGCCCATCAACAGCTGTCCTCACCCAAATTTCAAAAACAGAGCACTAAGTGATATGAACACACAAAACTGAATCCCTGCCTCCAATGGCAACAAAAGTTACTTCACAGAGAACTGCTGGAGTTTAGACACCATCTTCCTCTTCCCAGTCCCTGGAGGAGCCAAAGCCCATGCCCAGTTCTTGGCACCAAGCTTGGATTCATTACTAGTGAAAACTGAGCACCAACTAATTTAGAGGTAAGATATAAAAAAGTATTTTTTAAATAGCATTCTTGGGCATAAATATCTCTCTATATATAAAAGCCTAAAGGACTGAACGACTGAACAACTGGTCAACCAGTCGCTATGATGCACACTGTCCACCAGGGAGCAGACGCTCAACGCAGGAGCTGCCCCCTGGTGGTCAGTGCGATCCCACAGTGGGAGCGCCACTCAGCTGACCGATGTGCACCAGAAGCCGGGCTCAGAGCTCCCGGCGGTGCCACCAGGGGCAGCGGCAGCAGCAGAGGTGGCAGGAGCAGCAGAGCCAGGATGAGCGGGAGTGGTGCGGCACATGGCCCGGGCTCAGGCTCCTCCCCAGCTGCCTGTCACCTGGCACACTACTACATCCCCCAAGGGGTCCTGGATTTTGAGAGGGCACAGGCCAGGCAAGGGACCCCAGCAGTGCAAGAATCCAGGCCTCTAGTATAAAAATAAGACAAAAATGTTAGTTCCTAAGATTAAGATCTAGCTTTCCATGTCTTCTACAAAATTACAAACATTTGAGAATGGGGGTCTACAGGAAGCAATCGCACCTCAAACCCTAACTGGCCCCGCCCCAGGCCTATGACTCCTTCAGTAAGTCTTTGCCTCGAGCCGGCCCTGTCCATTGTTTCTGTGCATCTAGGTCAGGGGTGGGCAAACTTTTTGACTCGAGGGCCACAATGGGTTCTTAAACTGGACCGGAGGGCCAGTACAAAAGCATGGATGGAGTGTTTGTGTGAACTAATATAAATTCAAAGTAAACATCATTACATAAAAGGGTACGGTCTTTTTTTTTTTTTTAGTTTTATTCAAACTGGCCGTATCCGGCCCGCGGGCCGTAGTTTGCCCACGGCTGATCTAGGTTCTCACACCTTTGAACTGCCCCCTTGCAGACCCTCCCTTTAAAGCTTGAGCACATAATCTTGACTATCCTGTAATCATCCAGGCCGAGCTTTCTCCCTTCCTTCCATTCCCTCCTTAATTCCAAATGCATAAAAGAAGCTGCAGTCTGTAGTCCTGAGAAGCATTTTTCTGTCTGTCGAGATCTTGCTTCCAAGCATTTCCTCTGTTTGATTCTGACAAATTATTATAAAAATCCTCTGTAGGTCTGGCAGTGCTTATGTGGACACTTTCATGAAAACACCACTAGAGAGACGGCAGAGGTCATGCACCAGGAACAAGCATGATTTTTTATCCTCTCAGTGTTCCAAATGTTTAATTAGTTGCCAACTTTTTCAAAGTTTACAAAGTTCACATTTTAAAATTTTAGATTGCCCTAGCTGGTTTGGCTCAGTGGATAGAGCATCAGGCTGTGAACTGAAGGGTCCCAGGTTCGATTCCAGCCAAGGGCACATGCCCGGGTTGCAGGCTCAATCCTCAGTAGGGGTCGGGGATGTGTAGGAAGCAGCCAATCAATGATTCTCTTTTATCATTGATGTTTCCATCTCTCTCTCCCTCTCCCTTCTTCTCTGAAATCAATAAAGAAATATATTTAAAATTTTAGATTTCCAGCTTCTCTTGGAAAATGTAGGAGTCCCTGGAGCTGGTCCTTCTAGTCCTGCCTTTCCCAGAGAATCTGGGCTTCTAGTCCAGCTGGGGTGGGCACAGATGCGCCAGCTCTGGTATCAACCATACTCTCGCCACACCCAGCCAGGGTCCCACGCAGCCAAGCTGAGCTATGTGCCTACATGTGCAGCCCCCAATTCGCAAGAATTTGTTTGTGGCTCTGAAAAAACATTTGAGCAGCCATCCTTCCCAGTTCAGACATGAAATGGCTTATTATTTTAAGGCCTAGGTTTGAATATAGTTTTATAAGTATTCTAAATTCACAGAAACCATTGCATGTTTGTACATAGATATGCAAATTCCTCTCCCGCCCAGTGTGTCTCCTTACAATTTTTAAGACACTTCTCACGAAGAAATAATTTCTGGACAGTCCGCTTAATTTGTTGTTTTTGGCATTTACTTAATCATTTGAATTTACCCTTAATAAGACTGACATAGTTTTGTGCAGTGTTGATGGGAAGTAATCTGATACAACCACATATCCAGCCATCCCACTTCTCGATATTCTTCTGAAGGAAATGAAATCAGACCTCCAAGATACCTGCATCACTGAGATACCTGCACCCGACGCTCACTGCAGATTTATTCAGAGTAGCCAACTATGGAAGCAACCTAAATGTCATTCAATGGGTGAGTGGATAAAAATGTGGTCCCTCCATACAATGAAATGTCAGTCTTAAAAGAGGAAACGCGGCCATCTGTGACCGCCTGGATGGCCTGGAGGACATTAGCCAGACAGCGGACACATGCGGGGCTCACTCGCAGCAGGAGTGGATGCCGAGGGGTGTGCTCAGCCCCAGCCCGGCTGCGAGTCCTTCCCGGAGGCCTGCAGCGCTTTCCAACACTGTCATGTACTTACAGCTCGCTAAGAGGGCAGAACTTAGGTCAAGTGTTTTTATCACAAATAAGAGGGTGGGAGGAAACTTCTGGAGGTGGTGGACACGATTGGTTTCCAGGTGTGTACTTATCTCCAAACGCAAGTTGTATACAACAATTATGTACAGCTTTTCGCCCTAACCGGTTTGGCTCAGCGGATAGAGCGTCGGCCTGCAGACTCAAGGGTCCCGGGTTCTATTCCGGTCAAGGGCATGTACCTTGGTTGCGGGCACATCCCCAGTAGGGGGTGTGCAAGAGGCAGCTGATCGATGTTTCTAACTCTCTATCCCTCTCCCCTCTGTAAAAAGTCAATAAAATATATATTTAAAAAAAACAATTATGTACAGCTTTTCATATGTCTAAAAAAAGGCTGATGGAATTCTAACTTGTACTACTTGTACTTGAGGTGTCAGCAAAGAAGCAGACCTGGTTCAAGGGGCATGTCA
The DNA here is from genome assembly GCF_000412655.1 of Myotis brandtii. Taxonomy (NCBI): domain Eukaryota; kingdom Metazoa; phylum Chordata; class Mammalia; order Chiroptera; family Vespertilionidae; genus Myotis; species Myotis brandtii. Next base: position 569,123 of record NW_005371769.1, on the reverse strand, counting down.
ACCACCTAAACGGAGTACAAGTTAACCGAGTGCCGGCAGGTCATTACCGGAGTGGGCGCCGGGGACTCGGCTCCCCCCGGCCGCACAGGCAGGGTTCCCGGGAGGACGTGGGGATTCGGCTCCCCCCGGCCCGCATGGAGACACGGTTCCTACCGAGGAGGACGCATCTGCCACCGGGGGGCCCGCGTGGATACGGCTCCCACCCGGGGGAAGGGGCCCGGGA
>NW_005371769.1:557122-568206 GCF_000412655.1 Myotis brandtii | reverse complement strand
TCCCGGGAGGGCCTGCTCCCAAACGTCAGCCTGGCTCCTCCTCCTCCCGCCGCGGTCCTGCTGAAGGCAGCCGTAGGAAGCGCCGTGACGGCGGCAGGACGGTGCCATACCGTGTTCTTGTGAGTGTTGGCCCCTGGCAGCACGAGCTCATTTATTTTATTAGAGTTCAGCCCGGCCGCTCCCATGCACCATTTCTAGGCGGCACAGACCCAGGCTGCAGGCTCCATTCCCAGTGGAGGGAGTGCAAGAGGCAGCCAATCAATTTTTCTCTCTCATCCATGTTTCTACCTCTCCCTCGCCCTTTCTCTAAAATTAATAACATTTTTATTTTTTATTTATTGTTTAAAATTTAATAACATATTTTTTAAATAAATTACAATGCAGTTCCTCAGTTATAGCTGAGCCATAAAAGACCCACAGATGTAGGGTTAGGGATGCTCTGAGAATTTCATTCGTCCTCTCGGGGTCCGGAAGGGAAGGAGGTAGGCATCACTCTGGTTTTGCGGTGTTCCTGTGACTTGTGAGCAGGTGCAATCGGCCTTGCTGTGTGAAAGTTGCAGTGGGGCCCCAGGGTGGCGGCTAGTGGGATTCACCTGCCCTCCCCCGAGCCCGGGCAGTTATGAAGCTACCTGCCCTTGGCCTGAGGACTTCCGGTGTCCTGCACATTCCTTAGTCTCCCTGGCTCCAGCTGTCAGGGTAGCCCAGCGGGTGGCCGAGGCTGGCTGTTCTCAGAGCAGGGCAGGCACACCTGAGCTGTTCAGTATCACTGCTTTTCGTGCTAGCAGTTTCTAAAAAACTGCCTCCGGAAATGGGCAGGAAACTGATGTCTTGTTTAGGACCAAGTTGTAAACCCATGTTTATTCTTCAGCAGGAAGACAACTGAAGGCCATTTCCCAGAATGGGAGGTTTTCAAGCAAACTTCATTTCAGTGATGTTATCATTAGGAGAGTTGCACTTTCATGTTTTCAATAATGTAGAGTGTACTCAAGCCACTGATGGAAAAAGTCTTTCTTCTTAAAGATTAAACTATTGAGCCTGTTATCTGAGCAGATGTGCACAGTCTAGGTCCATTATTTGAGTTCCCATCTTCACATTCTGGACACAAATGCCAATAAAATCAACAAAGAAGGCCCAGAAGGGCACTGGTGTCAGGAATCAGGCGAGCGTGCCACCAGGAGAGCGCTGCCAGCGACATCATGCTTGCACCAGGCACCCCCTGCTCTCCGTGACGGGTGAGCTTCGGCCTCCCGGCCTCCATGTTTCCACTGCAGCATGAACTCAGGCCTAGCATCTGACCCTGACCTCACCTCTTCTGTCTCCAAAAGAGCTAGACTACAGCACTGGGCTCTGCTTGGCTGGCAGGATGGATTAGTTCATCCTGGGCCATGGGGGTGCTGATTTCTCTTCAGGAGCACTCATGGGAGATGCCCATCCTGGGTCCCACGGGGAGGGAGCTTTCACTCTGGGTTTTTTGCAGGGGAGAGGAAAACTCAGTGTCATGCAGGTCACTGCCTTTAGACCCTCTCCTGAGAACACCTGGACTCTGGAGAGGCAGACCAGGAGGTCATCACCAGGCCCCAGGATGCCATGGGGTTGCCTTGCCCACCCTCTACTCAGGCTCCAGACCAGACGAAGCAGGACAAGGCAGGCCCAGCTCACCCAATCCTGTCCCCTCCCTCCGCAGCCATACAGGCCCTGAGCTCTGCTCTGGCCCCAGAGTCCCACCCATGGGTAAAGACTGAGTCAAGGACGTGACAAACTAGGCGGCTGATGTAAGAGCAAGGAAAGCTCAGGTTGGTTTTGAGTTCACATTGCAGCCAACTTTTAAGAAACTACCCCTCATCAAGCTTCAGTTTGGTATTAAGGAATGAGTATTAAAATACCCATTCCTTTTCCAACAGCCATTGATCTCCATGAAGCCAGGTTTTTTCATATACTTCAACCGTTCCAGTTATTTTTTTCATTGTTTTTATTTTAAAGTGTTATGCTAGCCCTAGCCAGTTTGGCTCAGCGGATAGAGCGTCGGCCTGCGGACTCAAGGGTCCCGGGTTCGATTCCGGTCAAGGGCATGTACCTTGGTTGTGGGCACATCCCCAGTAGGGGGTATGCAGGAGGCAGCTGATCGATGTTTCTCTCTCATCGATGTTTCTGGCTCTCTATCCTTCTCCCTTCCTCTCTGTAAAAAATCAATAAAATATATATATATATAAAGTGTTATGCTAAAAGTAATGGTATATCTTTTTTTTCTTTTTCTTTTTTTTTTTGGTACAGCAAAGGGAAAAATTTATTGAACAAGTACAGACTCCCACGTGGGGAGGGGGAAAGAGTCCCTGGGTGGGTCATTTCTAAATGAGTTAATATTTTTTTAAATTTGAGTTCTAATTCCTAATGTGACAGCTGTTGATTCATATAACCCACATCAACAAAGCTCTTTGGAGGTTCTCCATGAATTTTTAAGATTGTAAAGGGTCCCTGAAACCTAAAAGTTGGAGAAGTTTTCTCAAAAGTCCTAGTAGATCCATAAATAGGTGATTGTGCAGCCACTGAGGTGACACTTGTGGAGATGCAGGCAGAGTGCCGACATGGCCAGCAGCCACCAGGGCCCCACCCCCTTGCTCCCGGGCTCTGAAGGGGAAACGGGCTGTGTGTCATTTACACACTCATTTCTTAACATTGCCATTGTCACTAGAACTACTCCTAATTGTGGTAAAACAAGCTTGATAACAGGCTTCCATGGGAGTTGCAGCTCCTTCATACACAGGCTGTAGCTCGAAGCCTATTTCCCACCCACAGACGCAGGACACTGGGACGGTGCAACTGTTTCTTAAACACACAAGTTTGTTTTTTCTTTAATTGCTCATTTGATTTAGTTTTTAAGTTCACTTTCACTACAGGATGAGATGGGTGCATTTACACTAGGCTTCCGCGATGAGAGCTGCCGCAGCTAAAAGAAACTCCGCCTTCAGCTCCCTTTCCACACCCCTCTGAGTCCCACCAAAGCTGCAGGCGGACATTGCTGGGCTCACTTCTCGCTTATCCCTCCTCGGAGGCTATCTCGATGGGGACGAGGAGGCCTGGGTCCCTACCTCCCCCTAAGCCCCGGGGATCAGCTTCCACCCTGATCCCTGGCTGGGCCCCCATTCATTTCTGCAGGAAGGAAGCTGGGCTCTGGGGGCTGCAACCACCTGGTATCTGAGGCACCGGCTCTGGGTCCTGCAAGGACTTGTAGTCTGTCCCCTCCTGCTCTCCACCAAGAGGATGGTCAGCAGGGACCCTGCCGCCAGTGCCCAGCGGAGGGGTGGGACTGCCCAGCATAAAGCCCTACATGTTCCTGCCACCACTGCTGGTCCCATCACATCCACTAAGAGGAGGGCCAAGGGGGGACCCGGCCACCACCCGGCCTGGTGCCTGAACTGAGGGACCTTGTGCCCCACCCCCACCCCGCCCGTGACTCCTCCAAGGAGAGCCGTGGCCAGCGGCTGCCCCGGGACTGGACAGCTCAGAGTGCGGAAAGAGAAGCATAAAGCTGGGAGTGTGGGAGGAGAGGGGAGGAGCGGGAACAAAATGTTCATCTAGACAGAGCTGAACAAAACAAAAACAAAACCCGAATGTGTTCTTGTCTCGGCTCAGGATCCAGGCGCTGTGGTGTTCAAAGCCCCTTAGCCGGACATCTCCTCTCGCTGCTCCTTGTTCCTGCGCACCTCGGCGGCATGCAGCTCCTGCGGGGGACGAGGCGGGGGGGTGAGCTGGGGTCCTGCTCCCGCACCCCACCCCACCCCTCCCCACCCTCCGCAGTGTCAGGGCCTCGCCTCATCCTGGGCTGGCCCCAAGCACGGACCCGGCGGTGGGGGCGCTGGTGGTGCATTGGGCAGGAACCCGCCAAAGGATGGGGCTCCTTGGGGACTTCCCTGGCCCCCAACCCAAAGCAGCTCCGCCCGTCTCCTAGCTCACATCCGGATGCGCTGCTTCAGAGCACTTCAAAGGTGACGCCTGTCCGTTCATTACTGCGCTATCGACTGTGTCCCAGCAGGACCAGATGATGGCTCTCCATTCGCCCACTGCTGGAGGTGCCCCCAAATGCCGGGTGAACCCATCCCGCGGCCCCCACTCTCTGCCTGGGGTCCCGCCCCGCCCGGGCGCGCACCTTCTCGCGCAGCCGCTCGCGCAGCGCCGCCAGGTGCGCCTCGCGGATCTCCTTGCTGAGCTCCATCTTGTAGTTGAGCTTCTCCTCCGCCAGGCGGCTGAAGTTGTTGTTCTCCTCCAGCGCCTTGTGCAGCACCTCCCGCTCGTGCTCGCGCCGCTCCGCCAGCTGCTTCAGCACCTGCGCCTCCTGCGTCTGTGCGGCGCGTTGGAGGGCGTGGAGCGCGGCCGGGCTCCGCCCGCAGCTCAGACCCCCGCCCCCGTCCTGGCCCCCGACGCTGCCATCTGACCCGCCAGGGCCCGTCAACCCCTCCCGTCACCCTGCCCTGCTGCCCTCAAGACACACATCTTCGCGGAGCTCACGCCTACACGGTCCTGATTCGGGGAGGGTGACCTCCTTCCTGGTTTGCCTGCCTTCCGGGGACCTGAGCGCTGAAAGCTCCGAGGCCCCAAGAGACCTCGTCGTTCTGTCCCTGGCCCCTGGCCACAGAGCTGCCCCCTCCCTGCTAGCCTGCTAGGCCGAGGGCGCCCTAGGCAAGGCAGCCTCCGTTCTTCTCGCTCCAAGCCCAAGCCCGCGGTGCGCTGGGAGAGTGCTGAGGAGCAAAGGGAATCTAAACTTGTGGGCCATCACTGAGCCTTCCTGTCTCTTCCTCAAACCTCTGACCACTGAGCACAAAGTAGCCGTTTGGTACAGGCCAGGTGCTGAGCTTCCTAAGGTGCTAAGAGTGTGGCCGGCTCCCAGGGATGTGGGGAGAGGCTAAGTTGGAGAGAGGAGCCTGGGCTGCTGGTGTCACAGTGTGGGGCCCTGCTGGGGGAGGGGCTGCCCAGTGGCCCCCAAGGACAGCCTGAGCTCCCAGGGGTAATTAGAGCCCTCAGCCTCCCACAGGCCAGTCACTCCGGGTATCTCAGGTCTCACGGGACCTGCTGTGAGGGAGATGGAGCCATTGCCCCTGTGCTGTGAGCTTGGGTACCAGGACACACTCCTGAGAGCAATTCCTCTTCTGTGTGTTTCAGCCTCAGAAGGGCTGGTGTGAGGTGAAGGGGCAGGGAGGGGTCTAGGCTCACTCCCCACTTCTCCCAGAGCCCTTGAACCCCCAACAGGTCTAGTTGTGCAGCCCCCAGCACATGGAGGCCCTTCCTTCTCATGCCCTTGCCCAGGAGAAGGGTGCCAGTCCAGCCTCACATCCCAGGGCCACCACCAGACCCTCCTGCCCATGGCCAAGGCCCTGCAACAGTGTCTGGTTACTGTCTCCCTCCAGCTGACTGCCGTTGGGGATCCTTCCTCCCCCATCCCATGCTGACCTCTCAGGAGGAGATCCAGGAAACCATGGGACTCTCCACCCCAGGCCAACCACCAAGCAGTGGTTTGGAGCACCCTGAACCTTGGGGACCATGTCCATGGCCAGCAAGACCTCCTGGCTACCTTCATCAGACCAGATGTGGGGTCCTTACCTTCCTCCGCTCCTCAGCTGCCTCCAGCCGCTTCTGCAGCTCCTCCAGGGAGGTGTCCTTCCTCTTGGGGGGGGATGAGAGCACAGGGCTCTCTGGTGACAAGTCAGAAGGGGACTTGAGGATGACCTCAAAGCTCTGGCCAGAGGCCCTCTTGTCCAGCTGCTTCACCTCCATGTCTGCAGGGCAAGATCAGACTGGGGCTTCAGGAAGGTCAGCCAAGAGGGGGTGGGTGAAGGGGCTGGTTCCCAGCACACATCCAATTCGAGGCCTGAGCCAGAGGGTGTGGCTGCTCATGGAGGGCCTGCAGGCCTGAGTCCCTAACCAGCCCCTCTCCCCAAAACCCCTCTCCAGAAGCCAGCCAAGCCAGGGGGTCAAAAGGCCACAGGATGGGGAGTGGGCACACTCACCCCCATACTGGTAGATGGTGTTGGGGTGTGGCTGTGAGTAGAAGCAGGAGCAGATGAGCGACAGCACTGACAGCTCCTTCATCTTCTCCTTGTAGGCTGTGGGTGGGAGGCCGGGTGAGCAGCCCCGCCCTCCCCTGCCCCATCTCCCCCCATGGCTCCTCCCTCTGGTGCATCTATCTGGGAGCCTGTCATCTGGCTCTCTCTGTTCCCACATCTGACTCTCTACATCTCTTCTCTCCCTCCCCACCTGCTGTCTTTCCTTGGACACGCCTCCCTGTGGGTCACCTGCATTGTTCTCTCTGATCCTGTCACTCAGCCCTGGTCTGTCAGGCTCCCTCTCTGCATTGCTGTGTCTCTGTCTCTTGTTCTTTCTTTGGATCACTCCCTCCCTCCCTCTGTGTCTCCATTCATCCCTCTGTCTTTCTGGCTCTCTGTCACTATCTCTCTTCTTATATTTCTGTGTCTCTGATTCTTTGTCACTGTTGTATTTTCCCAACTCTCACTCCCTCTACTCACCCCCCATACCACTTCCCCTTTTCAGGACTTGCCCCCTGGGGTAGACAACATTAACCACTCAGGACTGGGCTGGCACTGAAGTGGAGCTTATACTCTTGGGTGAAGCCCACAGACTTCCTTATCTCTGCCTCCTCCACTTACCCTGACAGTATTGTGGTCACTCCATTAAACCCGGGCCTCACCAGATGCTCTGGTTGCCCATCTAGGGCCAACAGGACGGGAGCTGTCCGTTCAGCACCACAGCCCACCCTTTAGCTTTGCAGAGCCAGTGCCCTCAAGTAGGAGTTATCACCTCCCAGACAGAAAAAGAGTTGAGCCTGAGCCCTGTTGGGAAAGGGGAAGTGCCCACTCTTGGAATGGAAATAATTGAGTTATTTGTGGTGTGTTCATGGCAAGCCAGGCCTCAAAGTAGACACATTAGTTAATCTTGCAAGCCCAATACTATCACCCCACTCAGCCAAGATGACGCTGGGCCCAGGTGACTCCAGTGACTTTCCCAAACCTCCTCAAGCACAATTCCAGGTGGTCTGTGTTCTTATCGCCACTCCAGCAAGTCCTGAAGTCTAGGAGGCTCAGAGACCCTTGTGACACCAGAGACATACTCCAGGGAGAGGGAGTCTGGCTTCCATGAAGGAAAGGATGCACAGTCCCCTAAGCACTCTCCAAGGACACACCAACATTTGGACAAGGGTTTAGATGGACAAGAAACTTTCTGATCAAATTTCACACAAGGCCCTAACTGGTTTGGCTCAGCGGATAGAGCGTCGGCCTGCAGACTGAAGGGTCCCAGGTTCGATTCCAGTCAAGGGCATGTACCTGGGTTGCGGGCACATCCCCAGTAGGAGGCGTGCAAGAGGCAGCTGAATCGATGTTTCTCTCTCATCAATGTTTCTAACTCTGTATCCCTCTCCCTTCCTCTCTGCAAAAAATCAATAAAATATATTTTAAAAAAAATTTCACACAAGATGCCTGGCTTGCATGGCTCAGTGGTTGAGCGTCGACCTATGAACCAAGGGGTCATGGTTCAACCATGCAGGCTTGATCCCCCATGTGGGGTGTGCAGGAGGTAGCTGATCAAGGATTCTCTCTCATCATTGATGTTTCTCTCTCTCTCCCTCTCCCTTCTCTCTGAAATCAATAAAAATATTTTTTAAAAATTTCACACAAGATGTTTTGAAACTGAGTTAACAGAAAAGTGAGAAGAGTGTTGGTGTTGAAACAGGGCACAGGATAGAAACAATCAGACCCTGGTCTGAGGGAATAGCTCCTGGGGAGCAGGTCCTCCCACAGCCAGCACAGGGAATGAGGTTATTTGATCAGAATACCCTGATGGCCTAGATCGGTGGTTCTCAACCTTCCTAATGCCGCGACCCTTTAATACAGTTCCTCATGTCGTGGTGACCCCCAATTTCATTGTTACAAATTGAACATAATTAAAGCATAGTGATTAATCACAAAACAATATGTAATTATATATGTGTTTTCTGATAGTCTTAGGCGACCCCTGTGAAAGGGTCGTTTGACCCCCAAAGGGGTCGCGACCCACAGGTTGAGAACCGCTGGCCTAGACTCTTCTGGAGAGAGCCCCAGAGGCTGTGAGGGGACCACGAAGGACTCATGGACCTCATCATAGAAAGCCTTGGGCGCCTGGAGGGCGTGGGGCAAACACACCTTACTCATTGTCTCCAGGAGGGTGGTGGGGGGCTCAATGGGGATTTTGGTCTGACTTGTCTATTCATGTATCACATGTATGTGTTGTTAAAAGTTCATTTCAAAGAGGAGGCAGAGGGGTACCTCACAGCACATGTGACCAGGCAGAGCTGGCTCACCAGGCACAGCGGTCTGGGAGAGGCTGGGAGTAGCCAGCCCTGAGCTCAGAAGGAAAGAAGGGGAGGGTCTCCGGAGAGGCCTGGATCAGGAGGCACCCCTGGGCCTGGGAGAGAACAGGAAGGAGGGGACTCTGTGTGACCCTGCCAGTGCCTGCCACCCGGCACACACACACAGTCTCCCATCCTGAGCTTTCAGAACCTGTGTGTACCGGGTGTATGTTACAGGCCAGGAGCCTGGGGCCTCACAGCTGCTCTGGCTCCTCTCTGCCTTGAGCCTGAAATTTTCTCAGGAAAAGGAGCTGCAGATTCATTAAAGAGAAGGAACAAGTTCATGAACAAATGCCAGAGGGTGCTTCCTTTCAGGTCACTGTCACCTCAGCATGGGGGGCGGCTGGCAGCAATTCAGGGAGCAGGACGGGGAGCATGGGCAGGCATGAGCGCTGCAATGTCAGGAGGGAGAGGACAGGGACTGGGGGCTGGAGACAGGTCAGAGCTCTCATAGGTCACAGCCGTGCCCAGGGGATGAGTGTCCACCTGGGAATGGAGGGACTGTGTCCTACAGCTTCGAACAGGGACACAGCTCAGTGTCTGATGGTCATGGTGATTCCCCAGGTTGGTGTATCCCAGTCCTTTCCAGTCAACTGATCCTCATGAAGCCAAGTGGGAAGGGACTTGAGAGTGAGCCCTGCTCTGTGGTCTGGCTGCATGCAGAGGGGACTGGCCAGCACGTGGGGAATTGGAGAACGAGGCCAGCTTAGCCTCATGCAAGACAGGAGGTTACACCTGTATTTTCAGAGCTGGAGGGGCTTAAAGGTCATGTCTCATTGCAGAGGGAAGAGATAAAGACTCAGACCCATCCAGGACACCCCTCCACAGACATAGCTCAAGCTCAGAAGCCCCTCGAGGTCAGGAGGCACCAGGCCTTGTCTCCCCTTCACCAGCACCCTTCTCTTCCCTCCATATCCCTGGCTTCAGGAAGTCATACAAACAAACCTCTGCCATGACCTGGATTGATTTCATCTCCCTCTTCCTCTTCATATCAAATGTTAAATTTGATAAAATGCATATTGGGCTTTGGATGGCTAGACCCCAGATGAGCAAGATTTAGAAGGCACCAGATCAGCACGTAGCCACATGGTAACAACAACACCAGTGCCTATGGAGGGGGAAATCCCACCCATTCTCCCAACTGACCCTCAAGACCCGCCAGCCAGGCAGACACCTTTGTCAGCCTCATTTGTACAGAGGAAAAGGAGGCCCAGAGAGGGCAAGTGGCCCACCCAAAGTCACACAGCATGCCAGGATCAGAGCCTGGTCACAAGCCCAGGTCTCTGATGGCACTTTCTTGTTGGGAGCCTCATGGGGAGAACTGGGAGGCCAGGTGGCCCACAGATGCCCACTCACCCCTAGAAGGGCCCTGGGGGCTGCTGCTAACTGTTCCCCAACAGGTGGAACTTGTTGCCACCAAGCTGCCCCTCTCTAACCTGTCAGAGTTGCCTCCAACAGTGCCAGGAGCCCAACATGGGGGGACTTGGTGTAATCACCTTTCTCTGGGCAGGAAACTGGGAAATGTGGCCACAACAGTCACACTACTTGACATGGAGGGGCATTCTCCTCTTGCCAGGCATCAGGCCAAGTGCCTGTCCTGAAATATCTCATTCGATCCTCAGAACAAGCCTAGGGGAGGTGCTGTCATTATCATCCCCCCAGACGGGAACAGAGGCCCAGGAGCTCAGTAGCAGGCAGGAGACCTCACGCCTGAGGAACTGTATCAGGCGGAGTGAGCAGGAGTCTGCAAGCCTGTGAGAGCCGTGTGCCTGAGACCGACACTGGCCAGAAGAGGTGGCCGTAAGGGCCGGGGATGGGAGCTTTCTGTCTGCACAGGAAGAGAAAGCTATGATCAACCTTGTGGCGGCCGCGAGGCCCCTGCAGATGACAACTCTTCACCCTGGTCGCTGGGACCAGGCAGAGCCACCTGTGCATGTGAGCGGGAGGCCAGCGCTGCGGTCAGGTCAGCAATGTCTTTCACAGAGAAGCCACAGCTGGAGTTCACTTAACCCGATTTTGGCCACACTGACTGGGGGCCTCACGCAACCCCCTCTGGGCCAGGCTGCCCTGCTCTCTAGTGCTGAAGGCTGGAGGCGCTGGTGGTGAGCGCACCTGTAGCTACACTCTATCAAGGGTGGCGCTGACGGCAGAACAGGAAAGCCCAGGCCCGGGCCTCCGCCAGGGACCAAGCAAGGGTCAGCGGTGCCCCAACATCTGGCAACGAGAAAGGGCTGGGGTCAGGGGGCTCTGGGGTCAGAGGGTGTCTGTGCACAGCTCTGGCAGCCATGGAAGGTGAGGTTTTTCAGCTGCTTACCTGTCAGATGGAGGGGGAGGAGGCCTATTGAGCAGGGTTTTCACCACTAAGGAGGGTGAGCGAGAGAAAACGCTGAGAAGTACTCCCCACAAGAGGCTGCCATGGTCCCGCCCGCAGGCTCAGAGAGGAGCAGGACCAGGGCCCCTCAGGGCAGCTCTCTGGCCACCCGCCCTGGCTGGAGGAGGGACGCTTTCTGCCCAAAGCTGGTCCCCAATCTCCATGCAAGTCAGCGAGAGGCAGGTGCGGAGGAAGCCTAGAGGGACCCGACCCCCAGACGGCGTGGGAGGCGAGTGCTCAGGGTCACCTGGGCACTGGAGTCGCGGGCGGAGGGCCGGGGTGGAGGCCGGGCCCACACGGGTGGGCTGAGCTCTGCAGAGA
>NW_005371769.1:549273-554972 GCF_000412655.1 Myotis brandtii | reverse complement strand
CGCGTCGCGGGGAGAGAGGGAGGAGGAGAGGGAGACAAGAGGGAGGGAGGGAGAGGGAGAAAGAGAACTGGAGCCTGGCTATGGCAGGGGCTGCAGGCGTCAGAGAAAGAGGGGTGAGTGAGGGGAGGAGGGAGGGATGGAGGAAGGGAAGAGCCCAGTCTGAGATTCGGGCAGAGTGCTGCAAACAGATGCCCATCCTCCATGCTCACCGCTCACCGCTCACCGCAGGGACTCGCTGGTCCCAGCTTGGCTTTGTGTAGGCTTGGGGGGATGGTGAAGACAGCCCCCATTCCTCAGGGTAAGCCCAACAGGAGGGGATCGCCCTATGTGAGGGTGGGGTCAGAGAGCTCTTCATGGAGGCTGCTGGCACCTTTTGTGTGCCCAGGCCTGTGCTGAGGGGAAAGTGTGCCCTGGACGTGGGTGGGGCTGATGTGAAGGCCGAGAGAGGCATTCCAGAGGACGGGCAGGTTCTGAGGCAGAGACGAGGGTAAGTGAGGCAGTGACCAAGGGCCTGGGACAAGGGCTTCGAAGCAAGATCTAGGTGGGTTCCAAACAGGCCTCTGACGGCCCCTCGCTGTGGCTGAGCGAGTTTCTGACCCTCCAGCTTCCACTTCTCAGGGGCAAGATGAGACAGTGACTCTAGTTCTCAGGTGACAGAGGACAAATGTGCACAATTGGTGAGTGGGTGGGTGTTCTGCCCCCCCCCCACCGCCCAGGCTCAGGGTTCTAGTTGATTCCCACAAAGGGAGATCCTTGCAGGGATGGGAGGCCTTTTTCTGCAGTGACCACCTCGCCTCACTTTGGGACTAGAAAGTCAGACAAATGGACTATCATTCCCATTTCAGGGACAGAGTCACCAAGGCTGAGAGCAGTGCTTACTCCATAAGCAATTAAGTCCCAGGGCCAGGAATAAAACTCTGGGAAAATCCGGTAACCTGCAGAGAGATGAGGTAGGCTCAGAAAGGTGAAAGTCAGGGACAAACCTAAGGATCAGAGTCAGCCAGGAGGGGGCCCAACAGGTGTATATTACAAACACACCTTGATATGCACACGGAGCAAGGAGCAAGTGTGTGACTGGTTAACATCTGTCCTGTGGGCCACATGGGGTTTGGTCCCCTGTGGTGCTGGGGTCCATCCCCAGCAGGTCCAGGGGTCCCCAAAGGTGTGGACGGAGTCGGCGAAGAAGGAATGACACAGAGACAGCGTTCAGTTGATCAGCAGCCTAGCCAGGATCTCTAGCCAAGTTCTGGTCAGGATCTCCAGCGAAGTTCTGGTTAGGTTCTCCAGCCAGGTTCTGTCTTGGATCTCCAGCCAGGTTCTGTCTAGGTTCTCCTGCCATGTTCTGTCTAGGTTCTCCAGCGAAGTTCTGTAGCCAGGTTCTGTCCAGGATCTTTTGCCATGTTCTCTCACTAGGTTCTGTCTCTAGGTTCTGTCTTCTGTTGTCTTGTTACATCTGTATTTATACCAGTTGATTTTAATCCTGTCAATTTCTATTCCAAAGGTTAGGGTGTTTCTTATCTCCATTCCAGGGAGTAAAGATTATGTAGCTTAAGCGTGATTGTTCGTAGTTAAAGTGATTAACTACCCGCCTGGCACTTAGTTAAGGGATTTTATTCCCTCCCTAACTTCAGGGAAAAATCCCTACCTGGGGAAACAACCTTTCTTGGAGAGGTGACCTTGGTTAAAACACATAGCACTAAGGGGAGCAAACATATTAAGAACAGTATGCCATATACGCCAGGTCCCTTGAAACATATGCTGTGCAGATGTTTCTTCCCTGCAGCGACTGTGTCAAGCAGCAAGGATGGACCGGCTCCCGGCCCTGTGGGAGTCTCACAAAGCGTGCCAAAGCAGACAATCAATTCAAGTTTATTGGCTGATCAAGATCCCTGTGGCTCTGAGCAGGGCTTGCTCTGGTCAACCTTGTTTCCCTTTCCTCTCTGAGACTTGTAAGCTGCTGGCTTTGGGCAATCTACTAACCACCTGTGCTTTCTTCCCTCACCTGTGAAGTGTGCACAGCAGAAGAACTTATCTTAGAGGTCATTAGCACAAACACACCACTGCCTGCATGGATAGTTCTGAAGCCTGTGGCTGGTAAGCATTAAGCAAGGGCGTGGCCAGAGCTCCTCACCTTCTCCAAGCTTCCTGCTTAGAGGCCAAGGTAGACACTCTACAGTCCCCTCATCGGAACAGGTGGTGGAGGTGGATGCCAGCTTGTGTCCTGGACTTCCCAAGCATGATCTCACACATCAGCATGGACACACATGTGACATAAATGTGCCACTGGCGGAAAACATCTGGACATTAACGAGCCCATGAGGAGCTCTGAAGTCAGCATTGCCAGTGGCCTGTGGGCTATCACTGCAGCGTCGATTTCTTCCTGGTGTCTTTGGAACACGCGGGGGTTGCCTAGACCAGTATCTCTGACCACACAGAGCTGTGGTGACCCCTGGGACCCCATGTTGACTGCCAGCTGGTGCTAGATGCTGGGAATTCAGAGGGGCCCACCCTAACCAGTGGTGGACATTGACCGGAAAAATGGCTAAACCCAGGGGACAGTAAAGGAGGAGCTGGTGAGGCTCCCAGGAGCCAGGTCACGGCAAGGGGCCGCCATTTGCAGACTTAAGGAGAGTGAGTGTGTTGTAGAGACTGAAAAAACCCAAGCGATGCTTAGAGAAATGGAGTTACACATCTTTATTACGCCAGCAGTCTCAGAGGAGTTGCCTCCAAAGTCTGAGCAAACCAATATGGTGGAAGCTCTTCTTTTATCCCCTTTGGTTTGTCCCCCAAATATGGATGGGACTTCCGGACCTTTTGTAGGCTTTGCAAAACCCGTGTGTTGTTGGGATGGGGGCCTTGAGACCATACCTAAGGGCCTGGCCTGGCGCCAGCGCTGATAACCCCCTCCGGGAGTTGTATATTGTTCATGGTTTATGGCCTCTGTAAAATGTGAGCATTTAGGTAACAGGTCTTGCAAGACCAGATTGTGGAGAAAGGGGCAGTGACTTAATTATAGGTTATCAAGAATGTACATTAGGTTACTGGCACAGATTCAGATTGCTAGCCCCCCCTCCCCCCAACATCAGGGTTACATTGGAATTAGCTTTTTAGCCTTCTCAATTGGTTTAGACTCCAGTCTTAAAGAGTTCTGGTTGTCCAGGCAACCAAGGTAGCTTGGCCCAGGGAAGGATAGTGGAATGGAGGCCATGGTGGAGTTGACATCGAGGGAGGGCACGGGCGGGACCCCAGGTTTCTTCCCGCGGGCGATGGAGTGTCCCTCCCTGAACTTAGGGTCAAAGAAAGGCAGGTGGGGCTTGAAACCAAGCTTCAAGGCCACTGGCATCACAGAACCTTCAATTGGAGAACGGTTTCCGCTGGGAGCTCAATGCAACGGACCGGAAGTGGGAGCAGAAGTGACGTAAAGTGACGCTACGCACCTCGGCGCACGAAGTCCGAACTGGCAGACGGCGGAGCACGCGCTGGTGCCCCGAACTAACTGGGGTGAATTCTTGGGACCCTTGGTCGTGGAAGGCTTCCGCAGAGACTAGTGGGCCGAGAGTCGCGGAGACCCTGGAACTGGTACTTTTAGCCGAGTGGCGGCTTCCAAAACTACAGCTCCCGGCAGGTCCCGCGCTGCCTTCAGGCCCACGCTTAGGCTATTTGGCCGCGCTGCATTCTGGGATTGGTAGTTTTCCTGCGCGCTTGGGCTTTGGGCGCCGTTCTTGGAGGAACCGGTCCTTTGGCTCTGGTTGCCTTGTGGCCGGGCCCTGCAGCAAGGGCGGGCATTCAGTGTTTAGGTGAATGCCGGCATCCAGGCGAAACTGAGGCCTAGAGAAGTTGAGTGACTTGCTGGGGACCACACGGATTCGCTTCCCAGATTAGAGCCGGCGCACATGCGCTTTCGTTACACGTAGTTGCCCACCAGAGAGAGATGGGGCGAAGCTCCGGGCCAGGGGAGCAGAGGTTGGGAGACACAGGGGCAGGAGCTTCAGACCGGCCCAGGCTGGGGTGGGTCGCTGCTAGAATCTGGCCTCTCAAGCTCTGGTGGAAGGAAGTGAATTATTATTGCAGGTGGAGCGTGTGGAACCGTGCCCTACTTCTGCTCCTTTAGTCTGTGAGCCTGGCCGCCTTTCAGAGCGGGATGGAGTTGTGTGAGGCAGAAGGACAAGGCCGGGCTGATGCTAGGTTCTTCACCTTCCAGCTCCTTGTGCTAGGATGTCATAGGCGTGCCATAGGACCTTGTCCCTGGGGGAAGGGGTGGGGGGTGGGGGCTGCCTGAGATGACTGAAGTGGCCTGGCCTCCAGAAAAGCTGGCTACCAACAGTCTTGTCCCCATTTCTGTGCCATAGGAATTCCTGGAAAACTGCGTCATGTCCCAGTGCCACAGGCTGGCATCCCTTACCTGGAGTGGCTGAGACCCTGAGATGTTCAGAGTGGGTTTTGTCTCACAGACCCGCACAGCCTGCATGTCAGCCAACCTCGGAGCCCTCCTGAGAACAGGCCATTATGCCCAAGATAATCCTGAGTGGGGTGACCGTGGATTTCCCTTTCCAGCCATACAAATGCCAGGAGGAGTACATGGCCAAAGTCCTGGAGTGTCTGCAGAAGGTAAAGCTTGTACCTGGGGGATGGGTCAACGTGGGCAGAACTTCAGCAAAGACCCGACATAGTCCACGGCCTATTCACTGTGGCCAGTCCTACTGCGTGAAAGGCACCTTCCGGACATGGGGTTCAATAAGTAGGGCCGATGTTCTAGACCAGTATAAGAGACGATAAACAAGGAACAAGAAAAGATCATTCTAGACGGTGATGAGTGCTGTGAAGAAAAGACAAAAGGTATAGGCTTCTGAGGAGGCCTCCTGAGGGGATGATGTTTGAGCTGAGGCCCAGTGAGCAGCCAGCCTTTTGAGGATCCAGAGGGCCTATTTCCACATAGAGGGATAGAGGGTCAGCCGGTGCCCAGTCCTCATTGTGGAAGGTCTTTAAGCCTCGGGGGAGTGCAAGGAGGGAGGAGGATGCAGGTTGCATTCCACTACGTTTCTTCGTTTCTTCGCGTGCCCTCTTCCCTGCTCGAGCCCCAGCCCCTGAGGGCTGCCTGACCTGGGCTCCAGGCTGCTCTTTTTTTTGTTTTCCAAAGTAGTTTATACACTTTATTTTATTTTTATTTTTTTAATTGTTTTATTGCTTAAAGTATTACACAGAGTATTACATATGTCCCCTTTTTTTCTCCCTTTTGACCCTCCCCTAGCCTCCCATGCCCCTCAGTGTCTTGTGTCCATTGGTTATGCTCATATGCATGCATACAAGTCCTTCAGTTGATCACTTACCCCCCTCCCATCCCCCAACCCTCCCTGGCCTTCCCACTGTAGTTTGACAGTCTGTTTGATGTTGCTCTGCCTCTGTATCTATTTTTGCTCATCAGTTTATAATAGTTGTAATTATCCATAAATGAGTGAGATCATGTAGTATTTTTCTTTCATTGATTGGCTTATTTCACTTAGCATAATGCTCTCCAGTTCCATCCATGCTGTCGCAAATGGTAAAAATTCCTTCTTTTTTACAGCAGCATAGTATTCCATCATGTAGATGTACCACAGTTTTCTAATCCATTCATCTGCTGATGGGCACTTAGGCTGTTTCCAGATCTTAGCTATGGTGAATTGTGCTGCTGTGAACATAGGGGTGCATATATCCTTTCT
>NW_005371769.1:534154-544015 GCF_000412655.1 Myotis brandtii | reverse complement strand
TGTTGAAACTTTCAATGGTGTTTTTTATTGCAGCTATATCACTCTTCATTTCTTCTTGGTTCTTACATAAGTTATTGATTTTTTCATCCATTTCTTTTTGATTCTTACATAAGTTGTTGAT
The DNA here is from genome assembly GCF_000412655.1 of Myotis brandtii. Taxonomy (NCBI): domain Eukaryota; kingdom Metazoa; phylum Chordata; class Mammalia; order Chiroptera; family Vespertilionidae; genus Myotis; species Myotis brandtii. Next base: position 543,894 of record NW_005371769.1, on the reverse strand, counting down.
TTTTTCCATCTGTTTCTTCTTGATTCTTGTATAAGTTGTTGATTTTTTCCTCTATCCGGTTTATGCACTCTAGGACCCTTAATCTGAATTCTTTTTCTGACATGTTGCATGCCTCTGTTTCACTTAGCTGCTTTTCTGGCGAGTCCTCCTCTTCTTTCCTTTGGGGGTTTCTTTGTCTACCCATGTTTGATCTCACCGACAGATCTAGATGTTGAGTCATTCAGGGGCTGCTCCTTGGGTGGCTGTGGCTCCTCGGGCTGCGGTTGCTCCTTGGGCGGTTGTAGTAGCAGTTGCTCCTCTGTGGGCAGCAGCTCCTCTGGTGGGTGCTGTTCACAGCCGTGGTGGCTCCTCTGGCTGGTGGGGGGAGGCTTTTCACACAGCTGCTGTTCCTCAGACAGAGGTTGTGCTGATCACGAGGCTGCTGTTCCTTGGATGGGGGCGGGCTACACACGCAGCTGCTACTCCTTGAACTGGAGCGGACTGCTCACGTGGCTGCTGTTCCTTGAATGGGGGCTAGCGGCACGCTGCTGTTGTTCCTCTGATGTGGTGGGCTGCTTGTGGGGCTACTGCTCCTTGGACTTGGACAGGTTGATTGCAAGTCTGCTGCTCCTCGGATGGGGGTGGGCTGCTTGCACGGCTGCTGCTCTTTGGACGGGAGTGTCCAGGCTGCTCTTGAGCAGACGCTCGTGGCGAGGAACCTAGCACAGCTTTGCCTTCCTGTCGCCCAGGTTTCCTGCTCAAGCTCCCATCTGAGAGCTATTTAGGCCACCAGGTTCCATCCAATGTGAAAGCCTGGATCCAGAATTGCAGAACAAGCTCCTATTTTGAGACATGGCACCTAATTAGTTACCTTGCTCTTTATATGAGGCTGGAAAACGCTCTGCGTATTGTTTGCTAGCCAGGGCCGGCCTGACCTCGTGGTCTGAGAGTGGAAGTAGTCCTATGGGATTATTCACAGTCCCGTGTCCCTTGGGACTTTTGCCCCCTGGTGGGTGGGCTCTGCCTGAGCAGAGCTGCAGGCCTGTCTCAGGTGGATAGTGTGGCCTGCCTCACCTCACCCCTGCTTTCCCATTCAGAAAGTGAATGGCGTCCCGGAGAGCCCCACGGGCACAGGGAAGACCCTATGCCTGCTCTGCAGCACGCTGGCCTGGCGGGAGCACCTCCGTGATGCCATCTCCGCCCGCAAGATTGCTGAGAGGACCCAAGGGGATCTCTTCCTCGATCGCCCCTTGTCTTCCTGGGGGAATGCTGCTTCAGAGGGAGACGCCACAGGTCAGCCCCTGGTCTGACCTCCCGCACAGATGCAGGGACGGAAGGAAGGGGGGAAGGGACAGAATGGACATGTGAGGCCCTTGAGTGCAGTGAGCAGGCAGTGTTGTAGCTGCCACGTCACCTCTCGCCATCCTGGCTGCAAACTAGGGTCAGAGCCTTACAGCTGTATTAGGATATTGCAGATGCCCACTTCACCCATTCCTGGTATGATACTAGGTATCTGATGTTTAGCTGTCTGAAGTGCTGAGCTGGCTGAGTGCCCCTGGGTTAACAGCACATGAGAACGCTGTCTCATGGAGCCACGCTCTGTTCTGCTTCCTTGTGCCTGGGCAGCTTGCTACGCAGACATCCCAAAGATCATTTATGCCTCCAGGACCCACTCGCAACTCACACAGGTCATCGGCGAGCTTCGGAACACGTCCTACCGGTGGGTCAGGCAGCGTTCACCCTGCCGCAGAATTGGGGGGGGGAATGGCCTCAACGCGGTGGTCAACAGTGTTGTGCCCCGACCGAGCCTGAGGGCATGCTGTGCTCTGTGCATACTTGGGCGGTCTCCGATGCCCACTGCTTGTGAGAAAGCAGCTCTGACTACATGTTGACCTTGGTCTACCCCCTGAGCTCCTTGCAGGCGCTACAGTGTTAGCTGTGGTGTGGCCATCGCAGCTGCACCTGTGAGGGAAGGAGGCTCTGCCCAGGTCCAGCAGCAGAGCTGCAGGAATCTTGTTGCCCCACTTGCCTCCCTGTGAGCGAGCACGTGGGTGCTGTCGAGTCTCCTCCCTTCTGCCAGTCCCAGTCTGGGCTTCTGGCTTCTTGCTCACCCCGGCCCCTTGGAGAAAGCCCCTCCCAAGCCTGGTATATTCTGGCCATGGCCACTCCCTCTGGCTGCCTACGTGAACCAGGTTTCCTGGTGCTCCCCATATGTGCCCACACAGCTCAGGCTGTTGGGCGGCACTCTGGGCTATTGCCCTGTCATTCTTGGGCCCCACGATTCTCTCTTCCCAGGCCCAGGGTGTGTGTGCTGGGCTCCCGGGAGCAGCTGTGTATCCACCCCGAGGTGAAGAAGCAGGAGAGTAACCACATGCAGGTGGGCTCCTGGGCCGCCCGCTTGTCCTCTTTGGTTGTGTGAGGTGGTGCTGCTGCTCTCAGAGCCCTCGCTGTGCCCTAGGGTGGGGGATAGAGGGTGAAGAGCTGCCTGGGTAGAGCTGGCTGGAACAGGGCTCCCACCATCGGCAGCGGACTCATTGGCCAGCCCAGTGCTCTGCCCTTTCTTGGCCATCACGCAAGCTGGGACCACATGTCCTTTCCCTCCCAGATCCACCTGTGCCGCAAGAAGGTGGCGAGTCGCTCCTGTCATTTCTACAACAACGTAGAAGGTAAGAGGGGCCGGGGGCTGCTCCTGCCGATTGTCAGCACACAGCAGCGGGGAGGAGAGCACGTGCAGCCTTAGGGCTGGGCTCAGGGCCTCACGGCCTGATGTATCTTGCCCCTTGGGACTCAGCTTGGTGAGGCAGGTGCCCGGCATTTGCTCCTAACTGGGGACTTCTGCTGGGTCGCATGCAGATGAACCACATGTGGGCCTGAGGCTGCCATCTCAGAAAGGCGTGCTGGCAAGGCTGGTCCCCCGTGTCCCCACCACCCCTGACAGGAGGGGCTCCCTGAGTGTAAACTGTTGGCAAACAATGTGGGTTTTGCTGAGTATCCACTTCCCTCTGGGAGTCTGGCGCTGGGTGACCCCAGGAAAAAGCCTGGTGGGTTTCCCGGGCGCGGCATTCCGCAGTCTGCCGCAGCTCGTTCTTGGGGAGATGGCGGGGAGGGTTCTGGAAACTGTGTCTGGGCTCCCGGACCCCTGCGCGTACTTCCCCTTTGGGGAGTGTGCAGTGTGCCCTTTCCCTGCGATGTGTCACAGCGTGGGGTGGCCTCTCGAGTCCCAGCAATTCCTCCAGCCCGTGTGCTGTGAGGTGAATGCTTCCTGCAGAGACGAGTGCAGCGATGAGCCCAGGGCTGGTGGCAGCAGCCCACCTTGGCGCGGCTTAATGTGTGTGACGCAGGTGCCCGTGGCCTGGGAAGCCCGTCTCCTGTTGCTGACTTTGCTGCCCAGAGTGCAGGGGTTGGCACTAGTACCCTCGCCTCCACATCTGTTTCTCCACTGGGGCTGCCCCTCCTGTCTGTCAGGCTTCTTCCAGAGGCGGTGGCAGGACAGCCTCCGGAGTGGCCTCCAGTTTCCTGTCTGTGGTCAGGGCTCTGTGGTGTGGGGGGCGGGGGAAGGTCGAGGTTCCCTCTGTTTCCTGCCTCAGGGTTGAAATTCAGACCCTAACGCAGAGGTGACATGGGCTCAGAGCACTCTCCAGGCATTAGCGGCTGCCGTCTGTCCGGGTGTGGAGTGCCCAGTGTGTGGGCCTTGCCGGAAGAGGGTCAGGACGGCACTGCTCCCAGAGGCCTGTGCCGGAGGCCCCCACTCCCCCAGCCGGTGTCCTGTGCCCTGCCTCTTGGAGAGACGGGTGGAGTGTGTGCCCAATGTGGGCATGGGCTCAGGCCCTCCTCGGGCGTCTCCTGCAGAGCTTGGCCTGAAACGTGGACCCAAGCTCCTGGAACTCGCTCCTCACCTGATTTTGTTTGCTAGTTTGGGGTCTGGTGGCAATGAGGACACTGGGGAAGGCAGTGAAGGGGCGTGGCCCAGCCGGAGCGCAGCCTGCCCTGCTGCCTGCGTCTGCTCGGGTCCGTGGGTATTGTTGCACGAGAGGCATTCTTTCCCCTTTGTTTGGTGCACCCTCTGCTCACAGCCCGCCCACCTCAGTCCAGCCTTGCGTGGGCCCTGGCACTGTACCCATGAAGGTTGATGGAGTTGTCCCCCAGGGCTGCCTCCCTGTCCACATCGTCCCTGGTAAAGGAGGCGGGGTGCAGGTGCCATGTGCCAGAGCCTTGAGCAGCACTGGGTGGGGACCACTCCAGCCACCTTTCCCGGCTGCTGTGGGTCAGCTCACCCTCTCTGCTGGCCTAGCCTTCACCTGCTGGGTCCCTCACCTGCACTGCCCCCCATCTCCCTGGAGGGTCCCTGAGCAGGGAGGGGAGGAGGTCAGGAGGGGTGGGAGCTGAGGGGAACTTTCTGCCCACGGCAGAGGCAGTGCCAGCTCAGTGTGTGCTGGCCCGTGGGCTGCGGCCCCATCCCCACTGCCCCAGGTCCTGCGTGGCAGGCAAGGGAGGCCGCCCCAGCTGGCCTGCTGGCTCTGGGCTTCATGTCTCCTCCCTGGTCCCCAGCCCACCTGCTCTGCCTGGCTCTTGCCGCCTGTGCTGTTGGGTCTACTCACCATAAACGTGAGCGTCCTTGCTGTGGCTCAGCCTCCCCTGCCCCTGCCCATGGGATGTGAGGGTGTCTCCAGCAGCTGCACAGCCCTTGGAAGGGAGAGAGAAGTGGGGAGAGGCCAGGGGGGCCTGGGAGGAGGGGAGGCTTGTGTGGGAGGAAGGAGAGATGCAGAGCTGGAACCTGCCCAGCCTGCATTGGGGTGAGGGGCACATGTAGCGTCTCCTCACCAGTCAGCCTGGGGTGCCCTCCTTGCTGCCCCCTCATCAGGTCGCTGAGCTGGTGGCTGGCCTGCCACCCAGCACTGCGGATTGCTGGTCGGTTGCTATGGCGCTGTGGAGTGGATGGCTCTTCCTCCTCCCCCTCGCCTGCTATTCCTGGGGGCACTTTGGAGTTGTGTCACTGATGAAGGCCCAGTGTGTTCTGGCCTCTGCACTTTAGGGCTGGCCTGATTCCTGCCACAGGAGGGCCGTGAGCCAGGGGTTGTTTCCACATATGGCTGTCCCGAGACTCTGGGTGTTTGTCACAGACCTCTGGTCCTGCCAGCCAGGGCCCTGGCCTCCCTGGGTTAGAGTCGTTCCCAGCAGATTCCTGTGCCCCAAGTTGGGAGGCTGGGGTGCAGAGCAGGGCTCCCTCGGGGTCACTTCAGGTTCAGAACCCTCCCTGGGAGCCCTGAGACCCATCGGTCAAGGATTCTCTCCAGTGAGACTCCAGGTGGCTGGGCACCCCAGTCCTGCCCTGAGGGATCATCTTGGGGTGACCACACCTTCTGCCCGCTTCATAGGAGCTATTCCATCCTGAGGTCAGGGGACTCAGAGGACCAAAGGGTGTGTGCTTACTCCTGTCTGTGTCCCCAGAAAAGAGCCTGGAGCAGGACCTGGCCACCTCCATCCTGGACATCGAGGACCTGGTCAAGAGTGGGAACAGGCACAAGTAAGTCCCTCCCTTCAGGTCGCATTTGCATAGCCTTCCAGGCTGGGACCTCCCGCCGCCTGCACACACACACATTTCTTTTCTTTCCTGTTTCATCTTTTAATCATGAAACTTAACAGTTGTTCAGTATAAAAACCATGAATGATTCTGAGGAATAGAGAGAGAAATGGAACTGCCCTCCTTCCCTGCACTCAGCCTGCTCACTAGTGACTGCTGGGGAGCGGACCGCCCGCTGTGCTCCTGTGGTCTGGATTTGGGGGGCCAAGGGGCGTGGTGCTGACCCTCCTGCCTTGGGCTCAGCCCTCCACTGGATGCTTACCCGCTGCTTCTGTGATGGTCGCTGGAAACTTCTGAGCATCAGGGCTCCATGCTGTGATGAGACAGGACTGTTTGTTTCTGAGTCCCTCACCGGTCCACTCAGAACAGGGTTGGGGTTTTCTTGTTTTTGTAAGTTTGTAAATAGGTGATCCACTCCCAGAGTTGAACACATGTTCCACTTCCCCCACCCCCGTGGCCATCAGAGGATGCAGCATCCAGCCCAGCCTCAGACTGCGGCCCAGGGTTGCTGATGCATGTCCTGAACCCCCAGCCGTGTGAGGCTCATGTCCTCCCCCTGTGCCCAGGCTGTGCCCATACTACCTGTCCCGGAATCTGAAGCAGCAGGCTGACATCATCTTCATGCCCTACAACTACTTGTTGGATGCCAAGGTAAGGCCTCAGCCACATAGGATGATGATTCCTGACCCCGGGTGTCCCTGGGCTTGTGAGGGGCTGTCTAGCCTCTGCTGGTTCAGCTTCTGGGGCTAGAGACTCGCTCAGACCAGCAGATGTGTGGGAGGACCTGGTGTCCCACACTGGTCAGGGTTCACTGTGACCAGCTCCGAGCAGCTGGCTGGGCAGCAAGGAGACCGCAGGGCTGCAGCTGGACCGTCCCTGCCCTCGTCTGGCAGTCAGCTTTAGCCCTGGACTGGGGTGTCACCGTGTTTGGCCTATGGGGTGCTATGCCCTCCTGTTTTAATGCAGGGGCATTGCATCACGCTCCCCTGTGTCCAGCGGCTCGTGCTCCATGTCATGGAAGCACCGTGGATGTGCCCTGTGCTTCAGCATCGACTGGGCCCCAGGGATCATGCTGACAGCGCCCTGTGCCAGACACAGGTCTCGGTGCGGGGAGGCAGCCAGCAGGAAAGCCAGCCTGTGGGCTCTGACTTCCCGCAGAGTCTGCACGGGAGCTGGTGGTGCACGAGGGCCATGGCCTCAGGAACAGCAGCCCCGAACCGCTGCTGAAGCGGGTGCTGGAGAGGGTGCAGGGGAGGAGCAGGAGCCCCGCGAGGCCGGACTCTGGCACAGAGAGTGGTGGTTTGCCGAGGATTGTGCGTGATTCTCCCAAGTCTTGCTTTTAACCCGGAGACTGGGCCTGGGCACCCAAAGGCAGTGATATCTCAGCTGACCTCCTGGACGTAATGATCTCAGAGCAGGGCAGTTCTGACAAAGAGGCCGGTGGAGCTCCCACTCCTGACTCCTGGACTCACTGCAGACACGTGCACATCGATTCCAGGACAGACCCATAGAGACTGGCCGAGATATCTCTGTGGGAAAGGAAAGGGAAGGGTTGTTTGTTTGTTTCTCCCCCAAAATGGTACTGGAGTAGCTGGATGTCTGTTTGGAAGAGTGGGTCTCCCCCAGGACCTAACTACCTCCCGTGGCATGAAGCTGAGCCTCCTGGAGACCTGGGCTCACTGCAGTGGTCGGGAGCTTTCTCCACCTGGACAACCAGGGCACCACCCCACAGGACAGAATTGATCAATGGGACTTCACCACAATTTAAAGCCTTGAGTCTTTGAAAGAGTTAGGAAAATTAAGAAAGTTCAAAGGCAGGTCACAGAAAGGGAGAAAGTACTCCTGGTACATTTGTCTTTCAAAGGGCTGTGCCCAAAATATGTGTAGCCCTTGTCACCAGAAGAAGAGATAAATGAAACAGAGATAAGAAATTTATCTGAAACAGAGTTCAGAGTAATGATGGTAAAAATGCTCAACGGTATGAAAAAAAATATAGAAACTGAAAAAAGAACAGTCTGAGATAAAAAATGACATAACACAAATAAAGAACACATTGGAAGGAATACACAGCAGATTAGGGGAAGCTGAGGATTGAATCAGTGAATTAGAAGACAGAGTTGAAAAAATCATAGAACCAAAAAGAAAAAACAAAACAAGAGGACACCTCAAGGGAGCGGTGGGACAACATAAAACGTAACAATCTTCAAATAGCTGGTGTGCCAGAAGCGTCAGAAAGGTAGAAAGGGATAGAGAATGTGTTTGAAAAATAATGGCAGAAAACTTCCCTAATCTGGTAAAGGAAAAAGTCACACAAGTTCAGGAGGCACAGACAACCCCAAGCAAGAATACCCCAAACAGGCCCACACCCAGACACATCATAATTAAAATGCCAAAAATTAAAGACAAAGAGAGAATCTTAAAGGCAGCAAGAGAAAAGCAAATTTACAAAGGAGCTCCCATAAGGCTGACACCTGATTTCTCATCAGAAATTCTACAGGCCAGAAGGTAATGGCACGAATTACTCAAGGTAATGGAAACCAAGGATCTGAGACCAAGATTACCACATTCAGATGGCTATCATTCAAAACAGACAGCTTCCCAGACAATAAAAGGCTAAAGGAGTACATCACCACCAAGCCAGCATTACAAGAAATGCTAAAGGGACTGCTGTAATGAGAAGAAGAAATAGAGACACCTAGGCATACAGAATTAAAATGGTAATAAATAAGTACCTATCAATAATAACCTTAAATGTAAATGGGTTAAATATTCCAGTCAATAGACGTAGGTAGATCACAATACCAGATATCAAGCTGTATTACCAAGTCATGGTTCTCAAAACTGCCTGGTACTGGCACAAGAATAGACATATAGACCAATGGAACAGAACAGAGAACCCAGAATTGACCCAAGCCATTATGCTCAATTAATATTTGACAAAGGAGGCAAGAGCATATAATGGAGTTAAGACTCTCTAATAAATGGTGCTGGGAAATTTGGTCAGATACATGCAAAAAAATGAAACTAGATCACCAACTTACACCATACACAAAAACAAACTCAAAATGGCTAAAGGACTTACTAGGAAATGTAAGACAGGAAACCATAAAAATCCTACAAGACTCCATAGGCAGCAAATAGCAAACATGTCATAGCAATATCTTTACCCACACAGCTCCTCTCCTGGGCAATGGACACTGAGGAGAAAATGAACAAATGGAACCACATCAAAATAAAAACCTTATGCACAGCAAAGGAAACCATCAACAGAACAACAAGAAAGCCCACTGCATGGGAGAACATATTTGCCAATGCTATTTCAGATAAGGGTTTAATCTCCAAAATTTACAGAGAACTCATGCAACTTAACAAAAGGAAGATAAACAATCCAATCAAAAAATGAGCAAAGGATCTAAGTAGACACTTTATGAAAGAGGACATACAGAAGGCCGAGAGACATATGAAAACATGTTCAAAGTTGCTGATCATCCGAGAGATACAAATCAAAACAACAATGAGGTACCATCTCACACCTGTTAGAATGGTTATCATCAACAAATCAACAAACGACAAGTGCTGGAGAGGATGTAGAGAAAAAGGAACCCTCTTGCACTGCTGGTGGGAATGCAGACTGGTGCAGCCACTATGGAAGACAGTATGGAGTTTCCTCAAAAAACTGGAAATGGAACTCCCATTTGACCCTGTGATCCCACTTCTAGGAATATATCCCAAGAAACCAAAAACACCAATCAGAAAGGATATATGCACCCATATGTTCATAGCAGCACAATTCACCATAGCTAAGATCTGGAAACAGCCTAAGTGCCCATCAGTAGATGAATGGATTAGAAAACTGTGGTACATCTACACGATGGAATACTATGCTGCTGTAAAAAAGAAGGAACTCTTACAATTTGCAACGGCATGGATGGAGCTGGAGAGCATTATGCTAAGTGAAACAAGCCAGTCAATGAAGGAAAAATACCACATGATCTCACTCATTCATGGATAATAAAGACCATTACAAACTTTTGAACAATAATAGATACAGAGGCAGAGCTGCCTCAAACTGATTGTCAAACTGCAGTGGGAAGGCCAGAGAGGGTTGGGGGGCAGAAGGGAGGGGAGTAAGAGATCAACCGAAGGACTTGTATGCATCCATATAAGCATAACCAATGGA
>NW_005371769.1:529699-533846 GCF_000412655.1 Myotis brandtii | reverse complement strand
AGAGAGAGAGAGAGAGAGAGAGAGAGAGAGAGAGGGAGGGAAAGAGAGAGAGACAGACAGACAGACATAGGGTACCTGAATGGATACAAAAACATGACCCAACTGTTTGCTATCTACCAGACAGAGACCCACATTAGAACAAAAGACTCACACAGGATGAGAGTGAAGGGATGGGAAAAAAATTTCCATGCAAATGAAAAAGAAAAAAAGCTGGAGTAGCAATACTCATATCCAACAAAATAGACTTCAAAATGAAGGCCATCACAAGAGACAACAAGGTCACATAATACTAAAGGGATTGTTCCAACAAGAGGATATACTGGTAACCATGGTAAACATATATGCACCCAATATAGGCACGCCTAAATATATTAAAAAATTCTAGAGGAGCCGAAACCGGTTTGGCTCAGTGGATAGAGCGTCGGCCTGCGGACTGAAAGGTCCCTGGTTCGATTCCGGTCAAGGGCATGTACCTTGGTTGCGGGCACATCCCCAGTGGGGAGTGTGCAGGAAGCAGCTGATCGATGTTTCTCTCTCATCGATGTTTCTAACTCTCTATCTCTCTCCTTTCCTCTCTGTAAAAACTCAATAAAATATATTAAAAAAAAAAATTCTAGAGGACTTTATCAGAGAGATCGACAACAATACAGTCATAGTAGGGGACTTTAACACTCTACTAACTTCATTGGATAGATCTTCCAGTCAAAAAATTAAGGAGTCACTCTAAAGGACACACTGGATCAGATGGATTTAATTGACATTTATAGAACATTTCACTCCAAAGCTGTAGGATATACATTCTTCTCAAGTGCGCATGGATCATTCACAAAGATAGACCACATGTTAGGACACAAAACAGGTATCTGTAAGTTCAAAAAGATTGAAATCATATAAAGCATCTTCTCAGATCACAGTGGAATGAAATTAGAAATCAACTACAGTAAAAACACCCAAAAACATTCAAACACATGGAGGCTAAATAGCATGTTATTACACAATGAATGGGTTGCCAACAAGGTCAAGAAAGAAATCAAAAACTTCCTGGAAACAAATGAAAATGAACACACAACAACCTCAGATCTCTGGGACACAGCAAAAGCAGTCCTGTCAGCGAAGTTCATAGCACTACAGGCCTACCTCAAAAAACAATAAATATCAGCAATAAACTATTTAATCTTACAACTTAAAGAACTAGAACGAGAACAACAAGAAAATCCCAGAGTAAGTAGAAGATTAGAGCAGAAATAAATAACATAAAGACTTAAAAAAGAAAGAAAGAGCCCTAACCGGTTTGGCTCAGTGTATAGAGCATCGGCCTGCAGACTCAAGGGTTACAGGTTCGATTTCGGTCAAGGGCATGTACCTTGGTTTCGGGCACATCCTCAGTAGGGAGTGTGCAGGAGGCAGCTGATCGATGTTTCTAACTCTCTATCCCTCTCCCTTCCTCTCTGTAAAAAATCAATAAAACATATATTTAAAAAAAGAAAGAAAGAAATGAAACCAAGAGCTGGTTCTTTGACAGGATAAACAAGATTGATGAACCAGTTGCCAGACTCATCAAGAAACATAAATAAAATCAGAAACAAAAGCAGAGAAGTAACCACCGTCACCACAGAAATACAAAGGATTGTAAGAAAAGTCTATGAACAACTATATGCCAACAAGTGGACAATGTGGATGAAAAATACAATCTCCCAAAACTGAATCAGGAAGAATCAGAAAACCTGAATAGGCCAATAACAACTGAGGAAATAGAAGCAGTAATGAGAAAAACTCTCAGCAAATAAAAGCCTGGGTCCAGATGGCTTCGCAGGAGAGTTTTACCAAACATTCAAAGAAGAACTAACACCTATCTTCCACAAACTGTTCCAAAATTGCAAGAGGAAGGAACACTTCCAAGCTCTTTTTATGAGGCCAGCATCATCCTAATTCCAAAATCAGATAAAGATACTACAAAGAAAGAGAATTACAAGCCAATATCCCTGATGAACATAGATGCTAAAATCCTCAACAAAATATTAGCTAATCAGATCCAGCAATATATTAAAAAGATCATACACCATGACCAAGTGGGATTTATTCCAGGGTTGCAAGGCTGGTACGATATTTGTAAATCAATAAATGTGATACATCACATAAATTGAAAGACAAAAATCATATAATAGATGCAGAAAAAGCATTCAACAAAATCCAAAACCCACTTTTTATAAACACTCTCAGCAAAGTGGGAATAGAGGGAGCATATCTCAACATAATAAAGGCCATATATGACAAACCTACAGTGAACTCAATGGGCAAAAACTAAAACCATTTCCCCAAAGAACAGGAAAAAGGCAGGGATGTCTGCTTTCATCACTCCTATTCAACATAGTACTGGTAGTCCTAGCCACAGCAATCAGACAAGAAGAAGAAATAAAAGGCATCCAAATTGGAAAGGAGGAAGTAAAACTCATTATTCGCAGATGACATGATATTGTACATAGAAAACCCTAAAGACTCCATCAAAGAACTACTAGATTTAATAAATGAATTTGGCAGTGTAGCAGGATACAAAATCATCCCCTCAAAATCGATGGCTTTTTTATACACCAGTAATGAATTCTCAAAAAGAGAAACTAAAGCAATTCTATTTATCATTACAACAAAAAAATTAAAATACTTAGGAATAAACTTAACCAAGGAGCAAAAGACCTGTATTTGGAAAATTATAGTATGTTGAAAAAAGAGATAGAAGAAGATATAAACAAGTAGAAGAATATCATGTTCATGGATCGGTAGAATCAACATCATTAAAATGTCCATACTACCCAAGGCAATCTACAGATTTAGCACAATCCCTATTAAAATACCAATGGCATATTTCACAGAGCTAGGACAAATACTCCAAAGATTTATATGGAACCAAAACAGACCCCGAATAGCTGCACAATGTTGAGAAAGAAGAACACAATACCAGAGAAGTCACAATACCAGATTTCAAGTCATACTACAAAGCCACCGTCATCAAAACAGTCTGGTACTGGCACAAGAACAGGCATATAGATCAGTGGAACACAGCAAAGACCCCAGAAATCAACCCAAGCCATTACGCTCAATTAGTATTTGACAAAGGAGGCAAGAGCATACAAGAGAGTCTCTTCAATAAATGGTGCTGGGAACATTGGACAGATACATGCAAAAGAAACCAGACCACCAACCTACACCATACACAAGAATAAACTCAAAATGGATAAAGGACTAGAAGAAACCATAGGCAACAAAATCTCAGACATCTCTCGTAGCAATATGTTTACAGATACATCTCCTAGGGCAAAGGAAACTAAGTAGAACATAAACAAATGGGCCCACATCAAAATAAAAAGCTTCTGCACAGCAAAAGAAACCAACAAAACGAAAAGGGAGCTTGCTGTATGGGAGAACATATTTGGCAAAGATACATCTGACAAAGGGCTAATATAAAAAATATATAAGGAACTCATATAATTTAACAAACGGAAGACAAACATCCCAATTAAAAAATGGGCAAGGGACCTAAAGAGACACTTCTCCAAAGAGGACATACAGATGGCCTAGAGACATATGAAAAAATGCTCAAAGTCACTGATCATCCGAGAGATGCAAATCAAACAACAATGAGGTACCATCTCACACCTGTCAGAATAGCTACCATCAATAAATGACAAGTGCTGGTGAGGGTGTGGAGAAAAGGGAACCCTCTTACACTGCTGGTGGGAATGCAGGCTGGTGCAGCCATTATGGAAAACAGTATGGAGTTTCCTCAAAAAATATGGAACTGCCATTTGACCCAGTGATCCCACTTCTAGGAATATATCCTAAGAAACCTGAAACACCAATCAGAAAGAATCATATGTTCATAGCAGCACAATTTACAATGGCTAAGATCTGGAAACAGCCCAAGTGCCCATCAGTAGACGAGTTAATAAAAAAGCTGTGGTACATTTACAGCATGGAATACTATGCAGCAGTAAAAATGAAGAATCTCTTACCCTTTGAGACATCATGGAGGGGCCTGGAGAGTATCATGCTAAGTGAAATAAGTCAGAGAAAGACAAGTATCACATGATTGCACTCATATGTGGAATCTAACAAAATAAGCTGATGAACGGAGTGATCAGAGACATGGAAT
>NW_005371769.1:528467-529488 GCF_000412655.1 Myotis brandtii | reverse complement strand
GTGGTGCAGACAGGGGGGGGGGGGGGGGGGGGGGGGGGGGGGGGGAGGTAGCCAATCAAAGACCTTGTGTGCAAATATGCATAACCAATGGGCAGGGACAATAGGGTGGTGAACGCCGGGGCGGGGCGGGCTGGAGATGGTCAACAGTAAAGAATTATAAAAAGAGAAAATGTTCAGGCGTTGCACACGAAGACCACAGGCAGGTGGCCCTGCGTTCCCCCTGAAATGGCTGAAAGTCAGAAGACCTAAAATTGGTGTCGGCAAGTTTAACGCTCACCAAAGCCAGGGACAGCCCTGTCCATCAACAGCTGGTGTCCCAAGAACAGCTACGAGCAATCAGAAGGGGTGACCTGTGCTCCACGCAGCCACATGCGTGGGCTTGGGAGAGCACGCCCACACAGGAGCCCCTTGCCTGACCCCACAGTCCTGGTCCCTGCTCATAGGAAGAGGGGGTCATACTACGGGGATGTCACCTCTTGATGGCACACTTAAAATGGGCTCTTTATTTTATGAGAATTAAGATTAAGCTGAAAAGAAGTACGGATGCCAGACCCCTCTGCAGGTGACTTCCCCCCCACCTGGGGTGTAAACACCTCCACCAGTGCACCCCGTGGCAGGTGCTGGGTGGTCTCCATTCTGTGGCTGCTTAGCCTGCTGTGGCAAAGGGTCACGGCCTGCTCCCTTGTGCTACGTGTCACTAGGACACACACCTGATGTCCAGCTCAGTGGTGGTGGGCAGTGCCCGGTGGCTACAACTCGCCGCCACCCAGCAGCAGGTATCAGAGGGCCTGCCGTGTGTCCCAGGTGGTATGGGACGGAGGCTCACCAGGGCTGTGCGCCCTGAGCCTCTGCTCCTGGCCTCCAGGGGCCCCTGAGGGGCAGTGGCTGCCCCGCTCCGCTGCAGCCCTGCATCCTCTCCCCTGCCTGCAGAGTCGCCGGGCACAGGGCATCGACCTGAAGGGGACAGTGGTGATCTTCGATGAAGCTCACAATGTGGTGAGTGCTGGTGGCCTTCCCCACG
>NW_005371769.1:524855-528405 GCF_000412655.1 Myotis brandtii | reverse complement strand
CCCTCCCTCCCTCCCTCCCTCCCTCTGCCTCTTCCCCCGCAGAGACCAGTATAGACCTTTGTGTCCCAGCCCCTGTGGCCCTGAATGTCAGGACCAAGCAGACCTGTCACCTGCGCCCCCAGTCAGCATGTGGCCTCTGCCAGGGCCTGTGTTCCCAGGAGCAGTGGCCTTGACCAGGCCCGGGAGGGAGGCTGCTAGGCAGCCGTGTTCATGCTCTGGAGCGGGGGCGTCTCCACGACGGCTTGGTATCCAGTGTGGGTGGCAGCCCTCAGCCCCACTCAGCTCCAGGCACTTCCTGCCCATGGACCAGATCTGACTTTGAGAGCAGCCAGAAATCTAGATTTTAATGGGAAATTTGCATTTATGAAGTGTTGGCTGCTCGAAGTGGCTTCAAACACTGGTCTGGGCTAGGCTGCTGAGTGGGTAGGCTGCTGAGTGGGTTATGTTGCTGAGTGGGTTCGGCTGCTGAGTGGGTAGGCTGCTGGCTGGGCTAGGCTGCTATCGTGGGATGTTTGTGACCCAGCTTCAGAGCCTGTGGGTAGGGCTGGGCTCCCCACTCTCCTTAGCTCTGCACCCCCAGGCCCTGCCTCCTGGAGCTCCCCAGGCCCAGCTCCTGCTCACGTCACACTGCGTGCTTGGCCTCTCAGGAGAAGATGTGCGAGGAGTCGGCGTCCTTTGATCTGACGCCCCACGATGTGGCCTCTGGATTGGACGTCATTGACCAGATCCTGGAGGAACAGAGTAGGGCAGCGCAGCAGGGGGAGCTCCGCCTGGAGTTCAGTGCAGACGCCAACACAGGTGAGCTTATGGGCAGGACACCGAGGACGGGTGAGGTCTGCCCCCAGAGGCCGTCTGCCCAGGGCCCTTGCACGTTGGCATCTGGGGACACTTCCAGAGACTTCCCAGGGCCTCACAGGCAGGGGGCTTCCGCCCAACCCTTCTGGCATTTTCTGAAGACCTTTCATCCTTTCCCAGCCCGTATGCTGTGTAAAAGTGAAAACAAGTGTATTAACCGTGGAGATGTGGTTTTTTGTTAATCCTCACCCAAGGATATTTTTCTGTTGATTATTAGAGAGAGTGGAAGGGAAGGAGAGAGAGAGTGAGAGAAACATCGATCTGAGAGAGACATGTGGATTGGTTGCCTCCCGCACGCGCCCCAACCAGGACTGGGGATTGGGCTTGCAACCAAGGTACGTGCCATTGACCGGAATCGAACCTGGGGATCTTAGGTCTGCAGGCCGACGCTCTATCCACTGAACCAAACCAGCTAGGGCCATGGAGACGTTTTTAATGATCTGCGAGCATGGTCCACGTGTCACCTACTCCTAGGTTTGTTCCCAGGGTTTTCCCTGGGCAGCAGTAATCTTGGTTTATGGAGAAACGTTTGATGGATGTGATAGTGTGTCCACAAGTTCTCCGTGGCCTTTGTTAGTGGCTAACGAGGACCCCAGGTTTGTTAGGCCAGCCTACGTTGTGGTGGTGTTTCCAGCAGTTGCTCCAGGCTTTTTAGCATTCATGCTTCATGCTGTGGATGTGATCAGGTGTTCTGTGTCCTCACATGGGCGTGGGGCACAGGTGGTGTGAACAGCCTAGTGTCCTCGTCCCTCTGTGATCACAAACGTGGACGGGCTGCGCAGGGAGCAGGCCAGGTGGCCCCTCTCCTCTCACCCATGCTGACTGCCCTCCTGGCGCGTCCCCGGCCTCCCCGACCCACACACACACCTGCCCTGGGAGATGGAGAGTTTGTAAATGGCATTTGTTTGTTTAGCGCTGGAGTTCTCAATCTTTGTGGCTTCAGGACCCTTTACGTTAAATCTGGCTAAAGGTGGTTTATGTGAGTTATGTCTCTGGATACTGTGTGAGCAATGAAAATGGAAACTTAAAAATTTTTTTTATTTAATTTTTAAATCTTGGTAAGAGACTCAGACTGGCCCTGACTGGTTTGGCTCAGTGGATAGAGCATCAGCCTGTGGACTGAAAAGTCCCAGGTTCGATTCCAGTCAAGGGCATGTACCTTGGTTGCGAGCACATCCCCAGTGGGGAGTGTGCAGGAGGCAGCTGATTGATGCTTCTCTCTCATCAATGTTTCTAACTCTCTATCCCTCTCCCTTCCTCTCTGTGAAAAAATCAATAAAATATATTTTAAAAAAAAAAAAGAGAGACTCAGACTGAGGCCTGAGGCTCAGACTTTTTTTTTTTTTTTTTTTAATTTCAGAGAGGAAGGGAGAGGGAGATAGAAACATCAGTGATGAGAGAGAATCATTGATTATCCGCCTCCTGCACACCCCACACTGGGGATTGAGCCCACAACCTGAATTGAACCACAGCCTCCTGGTTCATAAGTCGACCCTCAGTCACTGTGCCACACCGGCTAGGCGAAAAATACTTTTTAAAAATTAGAAGAGTGACAGTGTTTCACAGTTTGGCTAATCTCTCTAATGTCTGGCACGATGGAAGAAAGGTGCACCTCACACTGTGCTTTGGATTTGCTGTGGCAGCCCCATCGAGCCGGGTCCTGGTCACGGCTGCTGCTGTGACAGTCACTACAGACTCAGTGACTTAAAGCAACACAGCCTGATTCTCCCGTGGTTCTCACAGGTCCCAAACAGGCTGGCAGGGCCGCCTTCCTCCTGGGGCTCTGGGAGACCCCGTTTCTGGCCTTTCCCAGCTTGTAGAAGTGCTGCATCCTTAGCCCTGGGCCCCACGACCCTCTGACCTCTGCTCTGTTGTCCCCTCTCCTCTGACCCTCTGCCTCCCTCCTACCTGAAGGCCCAGCATGATCTCCCATCTCAGGTCCTTTAACATCATTCCACCTGTGAAGGCCCTTTTGGCATGAAAGGTGACATGCTCACAGGTTCCGGGGATCAGGGCCTGGACGTGTTGGGGGTCATTATCCGCCTCCCCCATGCAGCCTCTGGAAATTGCACTGTATGTATATTCCTATCTAATAAAAGAGAAACATGGTAATTAGCCGTACCTCCGATTCCCTTCCCATTGGCTAATCAGCATATCCTTATGCAAATTAACTGCCAGCCAAGATGGCGGCCGGCAGCCAGGCAGCTGACGCGAACAGGGAGGCTTGCTTGCTCCAGTGACGGAGGAAGCCAGGTTCCCTGCCTGCTGCTGCCGGCCTCTGAGCTTGCAGTTTGAAACATTGTTACAAATATAGAAGCTAAACCAAACCCCAGAAACCTGCTTTAGTCAGCCGGGCTTCAGCCAGCAGGATCGCAACATTGTTTCAAATACAGAAGGTAAACAAAGGCCAGAAACCTGCTTTTAGCAGCAGAAGCCTCATAGCTGGAGCCGAGCCTCAGAGCTAAAGCTGGCCCAGAATAAATTAAAAAAAAGAAAAAAAGGACAGGTTGGGAGCTTCAGTCACCCGCCAGCCTGAAAACGGCCCTCAGCCCCTCACCCAGACTGGCCAGGCACCCCAGTGGGGACCCCCACCCTGATCCAGGACACCCTTCAGGGCAAACCAGCCAGCCCCCACCCGTGCACCAGGCCTCTATCCTATATAGTAAAAGGGTAATATGCCTCCCAGCACCGGGAT
>NW_005371769.1:522338-523290 GCF_000412655.1 Myotis brandtii | reverse complement strand
GGGGCCCCAACCCCCCAATCGGCCCTACCCTGAGCGTGACTGAGGGTGGCATCGCAACCTCCCGATCCGCCCTGCTCTGTGCATGACAGGGGGCGGCGCCCCAACTCCCCAATCAGCCCTGCTCTGAGCCCGACCAGGGGCTGCACCTAGGGATTGGGCCTGCCCTCTGCCACCCGGGAGCGGGCCTAAGCCAGCAGGTCGTTATCTCCCGAGGGGTCCCAGACTGCGAGAGGGCACAGGCCGGGCTGAGGGACCCCCCCCCTCCCCCCCGAGTGCACAAATTTTTGTGCACCGGGCCTCTAGTTATGAAATAACAAGAGATAAAAAGGCAAATAGGATAGTGTGATTGTCCCTTACTCACATTATCATCAGGAAAATAGCTTTGGCCTTGCAGTGTCCTGAACAGGGCTCAGGCCTGCCCCAGCCATGCCTCGTGACCCGCCCTTCCTGCTTCCGGTTTCCTCAGCCAGCCACAGGCAGCACCGGACCCGCGTCTGAGGAATGTGCAGGCTCCCAGGCACTTGTCCAGAAGCAGGCTACCTAGGCTGACTTCAACCTGGTTAATTTTAAAATGCAGTTTATTTCAGAAGCCATGGGTCCTTTTAGGATTTTATCTTTAAAGCCCAGCGGTTCTGTTGTCTCGGTTGGATTCTTCTGATCAGTGTTGCCCCGTATGTGATGTGCTTTCTCAGCGTGTCCCGAAGCTGTGTGTTTGGGCTGTTTCCCTGCGTCTGCGCTTCGCCTGAGTCAGAGCTCCCCTCTCCAGTCCTCCTGTCGCTGGCTTCTTTGACTTCTTTGATTGAGTTCCAGGTGTGCAACAGGGAGATAACGACGTTTGTATCCACCTGCCGTTTCTTTCTTTCTTTTTTTAAATCTTTATTGTTGAAAGTATTAAAATATGCCCCCCTTTCCCCCCATTGACCCCCTCCAGCCACCACCCCCCCGCCCCAGG
>NW_005371769.1:518410-520336 GCF_000412655.1 Myotis brandtii | reverse complement strand
TGTAGATTCCTAGAAGTGGGATCACTGAGTCAAATGGCAGTTCCATATTTAATTTCTTGAGGAAACTCCATACTGTTTTCCATAATGGCTGCACCAGTCTGCATTCCCACCAGCAGTGAACTAGGGTTTGCTTTTCTCCACAGCCAAGCCAGCACTTGTCATTTGTTGATTTGTTGATGGTAACCATTCTGACAGGTGTGAGTGGTACCTCATTGTCATTTTAATTTGCATCTCTTGAGTGATCAGTGACTTTGAGCATCTTTTCATATGTCTCTTGGCCATCTGTATGCCCACTTTGGAGAAGTGTTTATTTAGGTCCTTTGCCCATTTTTAATTGTATTGTTTGTCTTCCTTTGGTTGAGTTGTATGAGTTCCTTATTCTGCCTGCAATTTCTAAGGCCCTGATTGTGGCTTGCTTCTGCTTCTGTGTTCCTTCTCATTCAATCCTCATTTCCAAAATGATTCTTTACTTTCCTTCTCATTCCATGTGAGTTTGTCACTTCATTTCTGAGTTTTTAAACCTGAGTTGTGTTGTTTCATGTCTTCGTCTTGCTCTGAAGTGCTCACCTTTGTTGCATGTAACCTTTATTTTGAAATCATGTCAAATCTGCAGATAACTTGCTGATAAAGAACCTCTTGCCCGTCACCTAGACTCCCCCTTGCTAAGGTTTGCCCCCTTGGACAAGCCTCCCCGTCATGTGGGCAGTGCAGGTGCAGGTGCCTCCTGAGACCAGGGTGCTCCTGTGGCCGCAGTGCGGTGACCTGCTCAGGAAATCAGCGCGGATGCTGCAGTCTTGTCTCACGGACAGACCAAAGGAGACTTTTTCGGCTGTCACTGTAGCCTGAAGCACGACCGGGCTGGCTGGTCTGTGCGGGAGCTGGGCCCTGCCTGGGCCTGTGGCTCTGGCTGTAGGCTGGACAGCACTTCCCTGGAGTCTGTGAAGAGAATGTCCGTTACAGTGAGTGGTGCATGTCCTGCAGGCTGGGTTTGTCTGCTGGTCCTCACAGCTCCCAGTTGTGAACTTCGGGCAGGGGTCAGCCACCAGGTCGCACATCCAACATCTGTCTGTCTCACGGCGACACTGACTTTTCCCTGGGTGAAGTGGTGACAGCCAGGCTTTCTCCTGTGAAGTCACTGTTTTCCTGTTGGTAATTCTTAAGCGATTTGTGGCCTCCATTGACGGTTCTCCCTGAATGAACGATCCTGCAGTGTTTACGGCTGCACCACCTGGCGCCTCCCATTCCCTGGCTGGAATACTCATGCAAGACCTCCTGCTTCTTTATGTCCCCACGGGACCAGGTGCTCACGGTGCTCCTGCCTGCGTGCTCCGTGTGCGGGGCCTCCTCTGTCCCGGGGCCTGCACTTCCAGCTGGGTTTACTCTAGGACCTAGGTTCACCGTTGTCCCACCCAGCTCCTGCCTTCAGCAGCGTGCAAGTTCCCCCTCCCTGCCAGCCAGCTGGCAGAGGGGCGGCAGGGCGGCTTCGTTGTCAGTAGTTGTGATGTGTGAGGGGCAGCACAGTCACTTAAACTGGTCCAACCTCTTTGCATCTTACGAAGTTAAACAGCTGGAAGAAGTAAGATAAGAAGGCAATGCTCAGGGAATGTGCAGCTCACATGGGCGGTGTGCGCCTCATTACGATTCGCCTGCTTGCTTTTCCTGTTCGGTCGTTTCTTTTGAAGGCAGTGGATTTTTCTCTTGCGTTTCTGTCTTCTTCCATTTCAACTTATCGAATTTCTCCATCTCGGCCATGTCGGGTTTGTCAGGCGTGGTTCAGAGGGAGCCGAGCAAGAGCCCAAGGAGAGGCGTCCGACCTCCTCCACGCTGCTCTTTCCTGCACGGCGTCCGTGCCTGTGGGCGCTGTGCCCGGTGCACGCCCTCGAGTGCTGTGAGCGCCTCACAGGCAGGCGCCCTGCTCTCGCTCCG
>NW_005371769.1:514342-518361 GCF_000412655.1 Myotis brandtii | reverse complement strand
CGTTCTGCATCTGCCCAGCGTGTCCTCGGGCTGAGCTGGTTCCCGGACTTTGCAATGACAAACAGCGCAGTAATGAGTAACCTCGTGTGTGCGCACTTTCCTCTTGTTTGCGGTACTTCTTCAGGGTGAATTCCCAGAAGTGGGTGGCCGGGCCAGCGGGTGGTGTGTGCTGTGGATAGAGCAGCATCGGGTGTCCGCCCGTCCCCTGGCGGACGGCAGGCCTTTGAGGCTGGTCCACAGCGATGGACGGGGTGTCTCTGCAGTTCCGAGCTGCTTTTCTCTGAGGAGTGCAATTGAGTATCTTGGCAGTTGTTGGATGGCCTTCATTTTTTTGGCAACAGCATCCTACGAGGTGTGAGTGGGCGATGTCCGTGGTTCGCCCTCGGGTCCCTGCCTGTGTGCGCGACACGCCTCACCCTCCCGCAGCTGCTCTCAGGACGGGTCTCGGGCTTCCCTGTTCCTGAGACCTCGAGGCCTGAGCAGGGTGGTCGGGTAGCGTGTCCGAGTGGGGTGGTCGGTGTTTCTCTCAGTCCCTGGGCTCCAGGGTCGGAGGAAGGGCACAGATGTGAAGTGCCCTTCGTCACGTCCTGCCCATTTCACACTTGGCTCTGACTTCCACACGGGGCTCCAGCCCGACTGCCTGCCCAGGGGAGTTCACCATGAGGTGCTCCTTTTCCCTTCTTTGTGGCCCCGCCGGCGTCTCCCTGACCTCGCCTGAGGCATGGATTCCTAGAATTGACGCCAGCAGCACAGTCACCAAAAGGTAGATAGATTGGGCTTCGGAGGACACGGTCCAGGAAGCAGAGAGACAGCCCACAGAGTGGGAGAAACCTGTAAACCATCTCTGACGAGGGATTTGCATCTAAAATGTGCCAGCGACTCTGAAGCTGGGCGACAGCCCGGTAACGAAGGGCAGAGGCACGATGGACTCCCTGCGAGGGCGCTGTCCAGGCGGACGCAGCCACGGCGGGCTCTCCCTCAGGAGCCCCCCTCCCGCCCTCACCCTAGGCGCCTGCCTTTGCCTTTCTGTCACCCCAGGGCCCTTCTCTTGCTTCTGTGACTCGTTTCCTGAGCCTGCACAGCCCAGAGGCTCACTTCCACTTCTGTCACTTTCTAAATAAACTTTCTCTTCTGATTAAAAAAAAAAGACACATCCCTCTTTGTCAGCAAGGTGGGTGGCTGTTGTCAGAACGGAGGACAGTGACTGCTGCGTGCAGGCGGACGGTCAGACCCGACCTCCGTCCTGGTGGACACGTGAACTGGTGTGGCCGCTGGGCTACACCTGGAGGCCGAGGTCTGAGCTCCGGGCGCCAACAGGCCCGCTGGCTCTGGCTCTGGCTCCTTGTGGCCCCTCGGGCCCTGCTGCCCCTGGTGCTGGGCTCGCTCGGCCAGTACCATTGTGACGCTCGGTGCCCAGATCCACCCCTTCCATAGGATGTGCCTATGGGCTGTTTGATTTATTAGCAGGAACGAGTCTCTCAGGGTGCTCAGCGCCTCACTTGCTCGGTGGTGAGGCTGTTCTTATGGGAAAGGCAGAACAAATGCTTGCTTTTCCCCTTTACCTTTCCATTTTTCAAATCTGGGAGTTTGAATTTGTTCCCAACTTATTGTTGGTCCCTTGTCAGCAGGAGGGGAATAGTTGTCACTGCCCCATGGGCACGTGTATGGAATCACAGGCAACAGTTTCGTCATTATTGAACTCAGGTGTCCCATCTCCTGCTGCTGTCACGCGGGCACCTCTGTCCCTTTGGTCCCCATAGTTGTAGATGGGGTCACACCCCCTCCCTGCTTTTCCTGTCCCAGCCTCAGCCATGCTTCCCGGGAGCCCTGGGTGCTCTCAGTGGGCGATGGTGCGTGGGACATCGGTCACTGCCCCAGGCAAGGCGCCCGGCTCTCTGCTTCAGCTCTGGCTCCGCTGTGAGGCAGAGTTCTCCCTGCGGGGCTCCCTCCCTGCAGTGGGGTGACTGACGCACACTTGTGGGTTTGCCCCTTTCTCTCCCAGGGCTGAACATGGAGCTGGAGGACATTGCGAAGCTGAAGAGTAAGTGCTGTTCTCACCCCCACCACCCACTGTGGCTGGTGCTGCCCTGACCACCCTGTGCTCCGCAGTGATCCTGCTTCGCCTGGAGGGCGCCATCGATGCTGTGGAGCTGCCTGGAGGTGACGGAGGTGTCACCAAGCCGGGGAGGTGAGGGACTGGGAGCTGGCCCTTGACCCCAGGCCCTGCCTGCAGCTGGAGCGGGACGTGTGTGGGGCTCTGTCCTGGCTGCCCAGTGGGGCCCCTCCCAGGTCTGGAGGCCCAGGAGGGCTGCTGACTCACCCGGATGTGCACTGGTCTCCGCTGTGTCCCATCCGCTGGTGCTCAGACACCAGCCCAAGCACACCTTCTGCTAAGATGGAAAGTGCAGTCACACCAGCCACTTCCTTAGGCCTCAGAGGGCCCAGGCTATTCTGACAGCCCCAGACGTCTAGGCCGCCCTGAAGCTGGGCAGTGGAGTCCGTTCCTGCAGGCGGGTGCCGGGTCCTGGCTGAGGCTGGTGGTAGCCCCCTCAGTCCACAGCTGACGCTGCGCTGGGACCAGGCCAGGTTGTCGAGGGTTGGATTGGTCAGGAACATACCAGAGCACAGGCCGCCGTCTGCTCTGCTGCGCTCAGATGCTCACAGACACCCCGTTGCCTCCCAGATGAAGCAAGCCCCTGCCTGCCCTGCCCCACACCATGGCCCCCAGATCTGGTGCTGCCCTCCCATCTCTCCCCAAAGCTGGCCAGAGCCACGGCCTCAGGGGGCCCTGACGACCTCCACCTGGAGCCCGGGCCCAGGGGCTCCTGGTGTAGAGGCTGTCCCCTCCAGGTGGCCTCCTAGAGGGCTCAGGGCTTGTTTCTGAAAAGCCATTGGCCATTAGGTTCCCAGAGCCCAGCTGGTGACCTCTCTCCCCGGCAGCTACATCTTGGAGCTGTTTGCCGAGGCCCAGATCACACTGCAGACCAAGGGCTGCATCTTGGAGTCCCTGGACCGGATCATCCAGCACCTGGCAGGACGTGAGTCCCACCCGCCCTGCGCCTCCTGCTGCCTGTGCGACGGGAGTGCCACGGACATGGGACATGCGGGCACGGTGCCGTGCCATGTGGTGCTTGGTCCAGCTTTGCACCAGCCAGCTGTTCCTAGTCAGCTTTCCAGAGGAGCAGGGTCACGGAGCTGTGGGCCCCGCCGGGCTCTGTTCCCTCTTGGGCGGAGGTGGGGGGTGACTGGGCAGCCTCAACCTTATTTGCTCCCCCTCACTGATACTCTGGAGACACACGGGGAAGAGCAGGCAAGCCCCTTCCCCAGGTGGCCCCTGTGGATTTGGGGTGAGGCGGAGCTTAGCACATGTCCAGGAGGCTCCTGGCTCCTGAGGCTGCAGCCTTGTGGTCAGTGCCCACTGCTCCCACAGGCGCAGGGCTGTTCACCAACACGGCGGGACTGCAGAAGCTCGTGGACATCATCCAGGTAGGACCAGGGGCGCCATGCAGGCGGCTCCTTTCCCCATGGAAGTGGGGTGCTTCCTTCTCCTGCACTTGTCACTCGGCCTCGACTCGGGGCAGGGCCAGGCCTGCGCGCCCCCTGCCTCAGAGCCTCAGCCCTCAGGCTGCCGTCCCGCCTGAGCGACTGCCTGCCTCGGGCCGCACTGCACCAGGGGCAGTGGGCAGAAGCCTTCTCAGGCGTTTTCCTGAAACAGCTTTTCAGGGCAAGTCTGAGTGTAAGCCCATCACAGAGGGGGGAAGGCTCTACTCCCAGCCCCACGTCTGGCGCAGAGCCCGCCATCCCCGGAGAGCCATGCAGCTCTGTGGCGAGTGTGTTCAGGCGATGTCCCCACGTCCCAGCCAGGCCGGCCTCACCCCGGGAAGCTGCTTTCGGTGGGGCAGCCACCCAGGGTCGGTGAGCCCCCTTCTCTGCAGACCCAGTGGGGATGCCACACCTCAGGCCACTGGGCACCGCCACTTCCTGCCCCCAGCTGCAGCAGGCTGCCCTCCCTCCGCGCG
>NW_005371769.1:513918-514287 GCF_000412655.1 Myotis brandtii | reverse complement strand
GAGAGGCCTCTCCGAAGGGCCCTCCGGGCCGGTGGCGCGTGGGAACCCTCCGTCCTCGGTGCCCGATGGTGGAGCAGGTCTCTGCCCTCCAGACTCTGGAACCCAAACTGCTCAGCCAGTTTGGAATTTCCTGTGGCAGCTGCTCTGAGTGATCCCTGGTGGGTGACGTGGGGTCCCCTGCCGGCCTGTCCCCTCCAGCCGGAGAGAATATGATGGGCAGCAGCTCATCCCATTCGGGGGCACAGGCCTCCCAAACAAGGCTGTGCTGGTGGGTATGGATAGGGTCCTGGTGTGCTGCTGGCCTGGCCCTGGAGCCCTGGGTGCTCTCTGTTCCATGGTGGGGCGGTGGGGTGCCCGCAGGGGGGCAGT
>NW_005371769.1:493969-513400 GCF_000412655.1 Myotis brandtii | reverse complement strand
TGGGTTGGTCAGATGGACAGCCTGTGGGAAACACGGAAGCTCATGGTTTGTGCAGGGTAGAGGGTTTAAAGCTGGTCCAGGCTGGAGACTGAACAAGGCCAGCTTCAAAGGAACAGAGCAGGCAGGATGTGGGGCCCCGAGATGGTGTGTGACCTGTTCACGTGTGGGACCAGTCGACAGGATGCTGGTGCTGCCAGGCACGGATGCCACTATGCACAGGCCCACTGGGCATCAGGCAGGACAGGCCCAGCCACTAGACAGTGCTGCATGCACACCCACTCGAGGTTGTTCCAGGGTGGAAGGGGTCACGGGAGGGTGGGGAGTGGAGAAGAGGGGGAGACAGCACGGCAGGCACCATGGGCAGGTCACAGGGGACTCAAGCTGGTGTGACTGAAACTCCTGTGCATCTCCCAGCTGGGGGCCCTGAGGGGAGGGGACAGGCAGAGGTGCTATTGGCAGGAAGGCAGGGGCAGGTGATGACGACACCCTGAGTGTCTGTCTGTCCTGTGTGGTGTGTCCTGCTGACCTTGCCCTCATCTCCTTTCAGATGGTGTTCAGTACAGACCCTGCCGAGGGCAGCTCCTCAGTGGGGCCCGAAGCCTCTCAGTCCTACAAGGTGGGGGCCGCCTCCATGAGGGGCGATGGGCAGGGGTCTCTGTCCTATGGGATGGGGGCCGCCTCCAGAAGGGGGGCTACAGGTGGGGGGCTCAGGACACCTGTCCATTCTTCCCTCCAGGTACACATCCACCCTGACACCAGCCACCGGGGGACAGCTCATCGGTCAGATGCTTGGAGCTCCACGGCGTCCAGAAGGCGAGGTATGGCGCCTGGGGGACCGGACACGCTCCCCTGCCCGACCCCAGGGAGGGGCACACCCAAGCTGTCAGAGCTAGAGAGGCCTGCGAGGAGGCTGGGTGGCACCACCTGAGTCACGCCAGGCCTCCCACACCAGCCGGGATGTTTTCTTTCTTTTTTTTTAAACATTTTTATTGATTTCAGAGAGGAAGGAAGAGGGAGAGAGAGATAGAAACATCAATGATGAGAGAGAATAATGGATCGGCTGCCTCCTGCACGCCCCCTACTGAGGATTGAGCCCGCAACCTGAACATGTGCCCTTGACCAGAATCAGACCCGAGACCCTTCAGTTCACAGGCTGACGCTCTATCCCCTGAGCCAAACCAGCCAGGGCCACCCAGGACGTTTTGAAAAGCGTCACCGGCCCCTGACGGTGTGCTGCGCTTTCACACTGTCCAACCAGGCGGACAGAGGTGGGGCAGGTTCAGGCTGAGGCCACTCCACAGGCGTCAGGGCTGCATCGGAGGGGTCTGCTGGCCGATATCACTCAGGTCCCCGGGTGCGGACCGCGTTTCCCTGACACCCTCTGTGAGCTCAGGCCTGTCTGAGTCCTGCCCTCTTCATATCAGCTTCCCCTGCTGCCCTGGGTCCTAGGTCTGTGCAGCACACCGTGGCTCCTGGTGTGGGGTGGCCTGTGTCGGCTCAGGCACAGACTCCTGAGGTGCCCAGTCCTGGCCACTGCCCCTGGGGACTTAGACTTAGGGTGGGGTTCATAGCCCAACAGCTCCAGGGTAATGTGATGGTGCTGTGGTCAAGGCCACCCCCATCCTGGGCAGTCCCCAGTGCTGCTGGCGGCCCACCACTGCCACCTGCTCCAGGTGAGCTCTCAGCACCCCTCTACTCTCCTCCACTCTCCTCGGGCTGCCGCCTGCTGTCTAGTGGAGCTGAGCAGGGACAGTTCGCCCCTCACACAGCACCATGATCTCGGGAGGCCAGCTGGGCCTTAGCCCTGGCAGGTGTAGGTGCGGAGGGTGAGTGGGTGCAGTGACCCGTGTTCCTGTACCTCTGAGAGCGAGAGGATTCTCAGAAGCAGCCACTCCTGGGTGGGTGTTTATAGGAAGTTGGATCATCTCCAGCCTCCCTGAAAGCTGGCCGGGCGGGGGGAGTGGGGGGGGCGCCGTGCACAGAGGCGTGCAGGCTGAGGCCTGGCTCCAGGGCCCACACGCTCCCCTAGGGCACCTGTCTGCTGTGGCAGATGGCGATGTAGGAAACATCCAAACCTGTAGAGAATTTTTATAAGTTTGTTTGAGCCAAACTGACAATTGTCGGGAAGCAAAATCTGAAGGGATTGAGAAAATGCTCCGGGAGAATGGCGGTTCTGCAGCTTATTTCATACATGAGATCCATCGGTGGTAGGGTAGGGAGGTGGGAGAAGCAAAGTGGGGATGCCTCTGGGAGGGGATAAAAAAATAAGACACATAGTTTTACATTGGTGGGTACAGGGTTGTTAAAATTTACTGCACGTAGAGATGTATGAGGGGGACAAGGTGACAAGGAGGGGTCTGCCAGGGAGATGACTCCGCCATCCCAAGGTCGGCTGTAGATGCGAACAGACCACACCAGGCTTAGTCAAGGGGAAGACTGGCCTTTGTCAAGGAAGCTGCAGGCCTCGGAGGGACCCGCTGTTAGTCTGGGATCTGTATGTTCCGACCGTCCTGGTGGTTACTTCCGGTTCCGAGTTTGTGGGGCTGCCCTGCAGCCTCCCTGAGCTTGTCGGGGTTTAGTGCATGGCCCCTTGATGTCCATGCAGGGCTGGCCCAGGGTAATGCCGGCTGCTCCCGCCGCCTCGTCCTCCACGTCGCAGGGAAGATCCCATCCTGAAAGTGGAAAAGGGTCTCTGGCCCCAGAAAGTGGCTCGTTCTTTTCTGGAAGTGTTCCTGCTGACCTGTGACCTAGTCTTGACGTTAGAGCCCTGTTTGAAGTCATTTTCTGAGCGTGGGGAGCAGCGAGTGGGAGGCAGGCGTGTCTGCCTGGGGGAAGGGGGTGGGGCCTGGTCTCCTTCCCAGCGGGCCAGGAAAAGGGACTGCCACTCCCTGTGAGCGGGTGGCACCCCTGCTGCTCCTGCCTTCCAGGCCTGGGCTGCCTCCTCTCTGCAGCTCCAGCATCTGTGTCCCTGGAGGCCGGGTGTCGGAGGTGGGGCTCCGCTTCCTTCCTGGGGTGCCTGTGGCCTGTGTCTCCATGTCTGGGGTTGGGGTTGGCCGGCCTCTCTGGAGGTGACCCACTGTCTGTCCCAGCTTCTCTGGCTCAACTTCCTGTTCCCCAGGCCCCCGGGCAGGCCCCTCGGTCACACTCGGTGCACCCAGCGGCTGCCTGTGGAAGACTTGTGGGTGGCGGCCATGGGCCTCCCTGTGGGTGACTGAGTCCCAGCCTCCTGCTCATCCTGCAGGGAAGGTGCTCAGTTACTGGTGCTTCAGCCCCGGCTGCTGCATGCGCGAGCTGGTCCGCCAGGGCGTGCGCACGCTCCTCCTCACCAGCGGCACGCTGGCCCCGGTGTCCTCCTTCGCCCTGGAGATGCAGATGTAAGGCTGCCCCTGCCCGGGCTGGGGGGTGATTGCCTGGGTGTTGGGGGTTCAGAACTTAACGGGGGACATCCCTGCCTTGCACCGCTGCCTCCAGCCCCTTCCCAGTCTGCTTGGAGAACCCGCACGTCATTGACAAGCACCAGATCTGGGTGGGGATTGTCCCCAGAGGCCCTGATGGAGCCCAGCTGAGCTCCGCCTTTGACAAACGGTAGGGGGACCTGGCCTAGGGAGGCGAGTGGGTGGGCCCAGTGCTGGGACCCACGTGGCAGCAGCCTCCTGGCTTCATGCAGGTTCTCTGACGAGTGCTTGTCCTCTCTGGGGAAGGCGCTAGGTGAGTTCCCGGGAAGCCCTGGCCTGGCTGTCCCATCCTGGACCCCACCCATCCATGGTGTCTGGGGAGCCTGCCTCGCCCCTGCCCAGCCCTGCACCCTTCCCTGCTTTCTCTTCCTGGGGCAGCCGGCGGGGCCTCTGGACGCCCTTCCCACTGACCATGGCCACTCACTTCCAGTCAACATCACGCGCGTGGTCCCCCACGGGCTCCTGGTCTTCTTCCCCTCCTACCCCGTCCTGGAGAAAAGCCTGGAGTTCTGGCGGGTGCGTTCCCTTCGTGTGTCCTAGGGTGGGAGGGGAGCCCCAATGGCCAGCGTGGCTGTGGTGCGGCCCGTGGCTGCCGGGCCTCATGAGCCTGACTGTCCCCTCCACCTCCTGCCGCAGGCCCGGGACTGTGCCAGGAAGCTCGAGGCCCTGAAGCCTTTGTTTGTGGAGCCGAGGAGCAAGGGCAGCTTCTCAGAGGTCCGAGTTCGCTGGGGCTCCACTGCCCCATGGGTGCCCCAGGCTGGCCAGGGCCGTGGTGCGGGGCTGCGGTCCTGCTGGCCTGGGCCTGCTGCCTCCTGGAAAGCTAGGGCACAGGGCTGGTGGCAGCAGGTGCCTGGGAGGAAAGGCTCTCAGCCCGGCTCTGTGTTTTCTGGGAAACAGCAGCCCTGGGTGCTGGGTGCAGGTCAGCCTGGGAACCCAGCCATGAAGCGGCTGCCAGAGGAGGGTGCACGGGCCTCACTCGTGGAGGTGCGGGGGCCGGGGCCCTGCTCCGGGTGACCCGTCTCTCCTTCAGGTGATGGGTGCTTACTACGCAGCTGTCGCCTCCCCGGGATCCCGAGGGGCCGCCTTCCTGGCTGTGTGCCGGGGGAAGGTGAGTCTGGTCCCACGTGCACTGCCTGTCTTCCTCACCCACAGGAGCTCATGGCTGGGGCCTGGGGACGGCGCTGTGGGTGGAACAGGCCGGTCCCTTCTCTTGGGCCCCACTTCCAGCAAATACGAGTCTGGAGGGCAGCCCCCTGACCCTGGCTGGGGCCGGCCGGGGTGGGCACGGGTGGGAAGGAGGAGGAGGTTCCAAGAACAGACAAGTGGTCATGGGGTTCTGGGTGTGTGGACCCCAGCCAGGGCCTGGCCCAGGGTTGGAGGTCTGTCCCTAACTGTCCACACCTGGGAGCTTGTGGTCGTGAGGGTCGGGGCCGACCCTGGGGAAGGTCCGCAGGCTCCTGTGGGGCTTGTGGGTAAAGACTGTGCTCTCCCCAGGCCAGCGAGGGGCTGGACTTCGCAGATGTGAATGGCCGAGGGGTGGTTGTCACGGGTCTCCCGTACCCCCCACGCAAGGACCCCCGGGTCATCCTCAAGATGCAGTTCCTAGATGAGATGAAGGGCCGGAGTGGGGCCTCGGGCCAGGTGAGGTGCCACGTGGTGGGCGGGGACCTGGTGGCCTGGAGACCTTGTGACCAGCTCTTCCCCCTCCCCCAGTTCCTTTCTGGGCAAGACTGGTACCGGCAGCAGGCGTCCAGGGCTGTGAACCAGGCCATCGGGAGGGTCATCCGGCATCGCCACGACTATGGGGCCGTCTTCCTCTGTGACCACAGGTGTGGCCCTTTCACTGCATGGGGCCCCGGCTGGAGTGGGCGGGCCTCGGGCTGATGGCCCCTCCCTCCCAGGTTCACCAGTGCGGATGCCAGAGCCCAGCTGCCATCCTGGGTGCGCCCCCACGTCCAAGTATACGACCACTTCGGCCACGTCATCCGAGATGTGGCCCAGTTCTTCCGGGTGGCTCAAAAAACAGTGAGTCCCGAATGCCCACTGGCTGTGCCCCCTCGCCCTCCCCAGGGGAGGAGTTGGGTGGGACCCCCAACCCAACCACCTGTGACTGTCCAGATGCCGGCGCCCCTGGCTGCCACCCCGAGCCCGGGCCCGGGAGAAGGCACCGTCCCAGTGGCCGTGTCACTCGGGGCCCTCTCCACCAAGAAAGCCAAGAGTCTGGACCTGCACGTCGCCAGCCTGAGGCGGAGGCCTCCAGGTGCGTGTGGCCAGGTGACGTGGCTGGGGGCTGCTCCCACAAGGCTGGCGGCAGGCAGGGCCTGAAGACCAGAGCACGTGGGTCTGACTGCTGCGGGGACCTGATCACCCTGCCCTCCCCCAGGACTGCCAGCCTCCGGGGACGGCGGGGACACCGAGGGCAGCCTGTGTGTGGAGTACGAGCAGGAGTCGGTTCACACCCAGCGAAGGCCTGTGGGGCTGCTGGCCGCCCTGGAGCACAGCGAGCAGCTGGCCCGAAGGCCCGGGGAGCAGGCCGGGCCTGGGGAGGAGGAGGTATGGGTGCTGGGGCTCCAGAGATGGACACAGACCCCAGGCACTGCCTGTCTGTTCTCGGGCACCTCCACACTCACCCCATAAGTCCCCTTGTTGGGCAGGTGGTTGGGGTTTCAGCCCACACCTAAGCCCCTGGTTGGTGCTCCCCCACACCCCCTCGCTGGGGCTCCACTGCCCCCTGTGGTTTCCACATGGTCCTCTGGGGCCCGGCCTTGCTGCGCCCTTCGGGAGCCTGGCCGTGGCAGCTCCTGCCCAGCGGCTTTCGCCCAGAAGTCCATCACTGTGACCTGGAGGTCCCTGTGTCCTGCTGGGTGGCATCCCCTGTTCCCTTCCCATTAGCCCTGTCAGTTACCGCAAGACCACGTGCCCGCACCTGCTCTCGGGCTCTGCCCCCAGCTGACCTCACTGTGGCCCCAAAGTGTCACGCAGGGCTTTGGGGCCCGAGGGCCTGGGTTGGGACCACAACTGTGTGACCCCCCAGGCACAGTGCCGCTCCAGCACGTCCCTCCCGGGTGAGAAGAGGTCTGTGGCGGAGCAGAGAGGAGGCAGGAAGAAGATCAGGCTGGTCAGCTGCCAGGTGGGTGAGCCGCCCAGACCCACCTGGGGATGTGGTGGGAGCCACAGGCTGTTGTGGCTCTTAGTGCTCTTGTCCACGGCCGGTGGCCCTGACCCAGCAGAGTGTGGGGTGTGAGCCGGCCAAGCCTGCACCGTTCTAACTCCACTGTCCCTTAGGGGTGGGGGGCTCGGCTGGGCAGTGGTGTTGGGGTGCAGGAGCTGAGTGTGCGGTGTGGCTGCGGTGCCTGCCTGGCCCCGCCTTCACTTAGCTGGGACATTCACAGCGAGGTGCAGATTTGCGTCTTGGTCCTGACAGTACCGACTGGCCTCCCCGCCCAGGCTCGTGGGGCCAGGCCTGCACAGGCCCCCTCTCCTCATTCAGCCTTTCACGGTGGGAGCACAAAGTGTGCGAGAACAGCGCGGCCTGGTGCCAGCCAAGGGGCTCCTGTCCAGGGACCCACGCCGAGTCCCGCACATTTGTGGTCAGGTTGGGCCTTTCAGACACGTGGGCTCCTTCCACAGAAGGCCCTGCCCCCAGCAGGCGGGAGTCAGGCCCGGCCCTGGAGGCTGCACTGGGGCGGGCCTGTCGCCAGGCTGGCTCACCAGGGCAGTGCTGGGCCCTGGCAGGAGGTAGAGGCCATGTGCCCGCACATGGGGAGGGTCTGTGTCCCCATCCTCAGATGAAGGCAGTTGAGAGCAACTGAGTAGACAGTCTGGGCCAAGAACCTCGGAAAGCCCCACGCACTGCCTTTGTCCATTCCCCTTGCTTCTGGGAAAAACCAGGCGGGGGTGTCAGGAAGTGGGCTGGGTGCCAGGGGCCTCCCTGTGCTCTGAGGGCTGAGCTGGGCAGACCAGAAAGCCTGGCTTCCACGCTTCCCATCTAGGCCCCATGTTAGGGCCCAGGGCGCAGCGGGAATGGAGCAGGACACTGCCAGCCCTGGGTTTGAGACGTGTCCCTTGCTGTGAGCTGCCCACCTCCGAGCCAGGCGTGTCCTCTGAGCTGAGAGAGCCCGCTGCAGCTGTACTGGCCCTGGATGCCCCATCCTGGAACCCAGTGGGGGCAGGAGGCGGGGCTGGAGGTGCAGCCCAGGGCCTCAGATCCACCTGTGCTGGTCCTGAGAGGCGTGGCCTCCCTGCAGCCCCTCCTGGCTGCCTTCAGCAGGACCCCTGCCACCGCCAGCCACACCCTGGAACAGTGAAGGGTCTGAAGAGTCAGGTGTGTCTGATGGGTTCCTGGCTGTGTCCAGCAGGAGGGGCTGACGGCAGGTGCGCAGGCGGACAGAGCCAAGCTCTTCATGGTGGCCGTGAAGCAGGCGCTGAGCCGGGCCAGCTTTGCCGCCTTTACGCAGGCCCTGCAGGAGTACAAGGGCTCGGACGACTTCCAGGCTCTGGTAGACCACCTCATCCCCCTCTTTGCCCAAGACCCCAAGAAGCACAGCCTGCTCCAAGGTGCCTGGGGATGCCGCAGTCACGGGGTGGGGCAGAGGACACCGGGTGGGTCACCTCGGGGCAGGGTTGTCCCTGCGCCCTAGCAAAGGTCCGGATGGTGGCTGCAGCGCGTGGTACCTGCGCACCCAGACACCCCCTCCAACAGGCTTCTACCAGTTCGTGCGGCCCCACCACAAGCAGCGATTTGAGGAGCTCTGCCTCCAGCTGACGGGCCGAGGCTGTAGCCATCTGCCTGAGCACAGCCTTCCGCGTGGGCAGTGGACACAGCCAGCCCCGGACCCCGGTGGTGAGTGGGGCCTTCCCCAGGCAGACCCTCAGGGGCTGGCACCTGGGGTCCTGAGGTGGGCCCTAGCTTGGTCCAGCCTCCCTGTTTCTACAGGGGCCAATGGATCACTGCAGGGTGGCACCATGTCGGCCCCCAGAGCATGTACAGCTGTCGTCTTATCCGCGCCGGGGTCCTGGAGCCCCTTGTCCCTCCCCCCAGAGTGGGCCCTGCACCTCCAGAGTGAGGGAGCCAGTCCCTGTCCATGAGCAGCCTGCCCTGGGTGGGACTTCCTCAGGGACACTGCCCTGGGGGGGGACTTTCCAGCCCCAGAGTCACTCCCCGCTGGGTGTGGTGCCACAGGACGTCCCTCTGCCCAGGCAGGGCCTCCAAGGCTGAGGCCACCCTCCCTTGTTTGTGGCAACCAGCTGTCCACGGGGCTGTGCAAGTCAGGTCCAAGGAGGGTTGTGAGCCCAGCCTCCCCTTGGGCAGACCTGCCTCCTCCCTAGGGAGCACTCGGACCCTTTGAGACCAGCTGGATGACTCCTGTGTCTCCATGTTCCTTCAGGAAGGAGGGAGCCTGTCCCCAAGATGACCCTGTCCCAGAGTGCGGCCAGGCAGCTGGACACTGGAGGGCACCTGAACCAGGGCCAGCCTCACCTGGCCTCCAGGCCACCACCGGAAGGTACATGGTCCCTGAAGAGGCTTCTGACCAGAGCCAG
Organism: Myotis brandtii; assembly: GCF_000412655.1. Classification (NCBI taxonomy): domain Eukaryota; kingdom Metazoa; phylum Chordata; class Mammalia; order Chiroptera; family Vespertilionidae; genus Myotis; species Myotis brandtii. Next base: position 504,404 of record NW_005371769.1, on the reverse strand, counting down.
GAGCAGAGCTAGACCTCGGAGGGGAGGAGCCTCCTGGGGGCTATGGGCCCTGACACAGTCCGTATTCCCTCCCTTTCAGGAGACACTGGCCTCTGTCCACAAGAGGGGTGTGGCGTCCCTCAAGCGGAGAAGCCGAGCCAGCCTGCTGTGAGCACCTACCTGGCAGATGCCCGCAGGGCCCTGGGGGCTGCAGGCTGCAGTCAGCTCCTGGCAGCACTGACCACGTACAAGCGGGATGATGACTTTGAGAAGGTGGTGGCTGTGGTGGCAGCACTGACCACCTCGAGGCCTGAGGACTTGCCGCTGCTGCAGAGTAAGTTTCTGAGGAGGGGACTTGGAGGGGCTCTGGGGGAGGAGACTCGGGGGATGGGGGCAGGTCCTGAGCACCCCTCCCCGCAGGGTTCAGCATGTTCGTGCGCCCACACCACAAGCTGCGCTTCTGGCAGACGTGTGCAGATCTGACCGGCCAGCCCACCCCGGACACAGGCACTGTGCCCCCGGGACCCCAGGAAGGGAGCTCCGAGGTGTTTCCCATCCTCACCCCCAGGGTGACCTGCTGGTGCTCTTGCCACCCCCACCCTGTCACCCCAGAGCCTCCGCAGCCTTGCGGGGCACGGGCAGCAGAGGCGCACCAGCCACCCCTCAGACTCACTCCTCTGTGTCCAGGCCCCTCCGAGCCAGAGAGACTAGGGAGGACCCAGAGCAAGATCTCCTCCTTCCTCAGGCCACGGCTGGACCCCCGTGACCCCACGGACAGACAGTCTGAGTGGGTAGGTCTTGTGGGTGCTGGCTGCCAGCAGAGGAAGCCATTCCTTCCCCATGTCCCTCCTGCTAACAGCAGCACCCAGGTCTTGACCAGCCCTCAGGGACATGGCTGCCGGGCACCACCCCTCTGGGGGGGGTGGGCAGTGGTGCCTGGCAGGTGTGGCCAGCGTCCTCTGTGTCTTCCCAGACCCCCAGGAGGACACTGCGTGCTGGGCCTGGGGTGCCTCCACCAGGAAGCAGAGCCACCGGCCACTCTTCTGAGAGGCCTGGGCACGGCAGGGCCTCCAAGGCTGAGGCCACCCTCCCTGGATGCAGCGTGGACACTTGTCTGCTGGCTCAGGGTGGGCCAGGCCCAGCACCAGCCACCTACCAGCCAGAGAGGCCGGTCTGCACAAGGGACACCCCTGAGACAGCAACCAGGTCTCGGGCCACCTGGGAGAAGCCCTGAAGCCACCGTGGGGTGGGTGGGCGAGGTGCTTCCCCAGAACTTTCCCTGGCTGCTGGCTTGTGGGGGTGGGGGGCTCAGGGGTCCACAGCTGGGCCGCACCTGGAGCGGGTGGTCTGCTCCCTGGCATGCTGGGACTGTGCCTGGAGGTGGGCTGAATAAAGCTGCTGGCACACGCGGATGCTCTTCGCATTGCCTGGGCTTGGTGATGGGGTTTGAGGTGCCAGAGAGAAAGGATGGGGCGTCTGCATGGGGTCCCCCTCCCCCTCCCACCGTCCCACGAGAGGGTGCTGTGAGCACGTTGTCTAAACTTGGCTCAGCCTCCATCCTTGCAGCTGGACAGGAAGACACTGATACCAGAGGGGAGAGGAACCTGCCCTCCCCATCCCCCACCCCCACCCCTTATACCTCCCTGAAAGGCTTTGTCACTGGATCACAAGCTGTGCCTGGTGATAGGAGGGCCTTCATAGGACTGCCTCCTGCACTGGGGGGGCAGGGGGACTGGGCCAGACCAGGCGAGGGTGCTGCGACTGTGCCCAAAACTGGGTCAGAACATGCCCTAGCTGGTTTGGCTCAGTGGATAGAGTTGGCCTGCAAACTGAAGGGTCGTGGGTTCAATTCCAGTAAAGGGCACATGCCGGGTTGCAGGCTTAATCCCTAGTAAGGGGCGTGCAGGAGGCAGCTGATCAATGATTCTCCTCATTGATGTTTCCATCTCTCTCCCTCCCTCCCTCCCTGAAATCAATAAAAATATATTTAAAAAACAAATTTAACTGGGTCAGAACATGGCTTGCGGGAGGTCACCGGCCTCTCCCCGGGGTGTGGCGAGGCCAGCCTTTATAGGAGGCGCTGGGCCAGAGCTGGAGTACTCTGGTTGGCTGCAGGTAGGGTGGGCGGGGCCTGCTTCCGCTGGGAGGAGTGGGGCTGGGGCTGTGGTGAACTGGTGTCCCCGCTGAGTCGCGCTCTAGGGAGGATCATGAAAGCACAGGCGAGGCTGCCCCTGATCCTGCCGAGGGCACTACCGTTCCTACTGCTGATGCTGGCTGTGCTCGGGCCAGCGGAAGACGTGCCTACCTACCCATGGTGGGATGTGGACACCCGGGAGTGGCTGACGTGTGGCCAGTGCCCCCCAGGCACCTTCGTGCACCGGCCGTGCAGCAGGGACCACCCCACGACGTGCCGCCAGTGCCCGCCGCACCACTACACGCAGTTCTGGAACTACCTGGAGCGCTGCCGGTACTGCAACGTGGTCTGCGGGGAGCATGAGGAGGAGGCGCGGCCTTGCTCCGTCGTCCACAACCGTGCCTGCCGCTGCCGCCCAGGCTTCTTCGAGCTCGCGGGCTTCTGCCTGGAGCACACGCCCTGCCCGCCTGGCTATGGAGTGGTTGCCCTTGGTGGGTGCTGGGCACTCTGTGGGTGGTGCTGGGCCAGGACTCCTTCCATGAGGATGCCCCGGGTCCCCCTGACCCTGTCCTCCCATCTCATCCCCAGGCACCCCCACCCAGGACACACAGTGCCAGCAATGTCCCCCAGGCACCTTCTCGGCCAACAGCTCCAGCTCAGGGCAGTGCCAGCCCCACCGCAACTGCACGGCCCTGGGCCTGGTCCTCAACGTGCCGGGCACCCACTTCCATGACGCCATGTGCACCAGCTGCACAGGCCCTCCACTCAGCACTCCAGAGCCAGGGGGTGCAGGTGACTGGAGGGGGGCAGGTGAGCCGGGGGGAGGGGCACAGATGAGGGGGGATGGGCCATGGGGCAGCAAGCTCAGCCTGTGCCCTGCCCCAACTCTTGGCCAGTCCAGCCCTTGGAGCCATGAGGCATTTAGTGGGCGTCTGGGAAGTGCCTCCAGCCTCGTGGGGTCAAGGGTCCCCAAAACCCACGGAGCAGCCATGGGTAGTGGCAGTGGCAGTGGCACCATTGAGTGCACTGTGCTGATGGCTTTAGCTGGCAAGCAATGCTTTTCCCCACCCCTCATCCCAGGGCCGCCTCTCCCACCTACCCTCCTAGCATGGGGTCCCAGCAGGGGCATGGGGAGGGCTCTGTCTGCAGGGAGCCCTCACCCCAGGACCTGGCCCAACCCCCACCTTGCCTGACCCTCCCACAGGGACCGAGGAGTGTGAGCGGGCCCTGGTGGACTTCGTGGCTTTCCAGAACGTCTCCTTCAGGAGACTCCTGCAGCTGCAGCAGGCCCTGTCGGGTCCGGGGGCATGGACTCCCCGTCGGCCCTGGGAGGACCGCATGTCCTTGCAGCAGACGCTGCAGAGGCAGCTCATGAAGCTCCGCGAGGCCCGGCCAGGGGCGTTGGTGGCGGGGCTGCTGCAGGCCCTGCACACAGCCAGGCTGCCGGGGGTGGAGCGCACTATCCGAAAGCGCTTCTTCCTGGCCAGCTGAGCCCCATATTTATTCTCCTGACCAGGCACCAAGTGTAGTTTTTATAAAACCCTTTTGTAAAATCGATTGTGTAGAACAGTGCTGTGTGACGGTGGTGGACTGAGGCAGACCTTGAGGGCAGGGAGATCATGGGAAGTGGCCAGTGGGTGGGAGGTGGGGCCTTCCCGCTGTGGGGCACAGGGGAGCTGAGGCTCACTCCATGGCCCGCCCCCAAGCTGAGCTCTGGGTAGCTGGGAGTGTGGAGGGTAGGTCAGGGCCAGTCAAGGAGTGGCAGTGCCCAGGAGGGTCACCAAGTCCAGGGGCTCTGCTGTGAAAGAGGACTCAGCGACTGCCCCCCTCCCTTTGAGTCCCACCCACTCCCTACCGCAGGGGACTTCCCAGGAGACCAGTGTCCCACTAGCTTTCTGGGAAATGGCTTTTCCCTCGGGGCAGGATCACACCCTCACATGAGGGAACCCAGGGAACAAGGGACTAAACGGCTCCAGGGTGGGTGGAGGGGTGGGGGATGGGACTCCCAGCCCTAGCTGCCCCCACCTCCCCAAAGGCCCAGGACTTCCCATGAGTCACTTCCCCTGCCACTGGGTCCCCAGCCCCATCCCTGACTCATCCCTTTCCCAGCAGCTCCTCTCAGGTCTCCTCTGGGGAGGGAGGAAGGGAGGGAGGGAGGGGAGGCTGGTGGGACCTCCCTGGAACATGAAGCCAGCAGGTCACTGGCTATGGCCCAGCCATTCCCAGGACAGCAGGAAACAGGGCCTGGACGCCCTTGGGCTGTGGCCACGACACAGGCTCGGAGAAGGGTACACAGGGGCCACGCAGACTGTCTTTATTTTCTGCACAGGCACCCTGGCCAGGCTGCTGGTCACCAGCTCCCACAGGGGCCATGTGAAGAGGGGCCCCAGGACCAGCGTTGCCTGGAGGGCCTGTGCAGCTGGGCACAGGCCTGGAAGGGGATGCACCCCTCACGCTCAGCTGGGAGCACAGGCACCAATGGGGCAACATAGGGACCCAGCCCACCTCCCAACACCCCCACGCCCTGACGCATCCCTGAGCTGGCAGTGGCTGTCCCGCACAGGCCTGGAAGGGGATGCACCCCTCACGCTCAGCTGGGAGCACAGGCACCAATGGGGCAACATAGGGACCCAGCCCACCTCCCAACACCCCCACGCCCTGACGCATCCCTGAGCATCCCTGAGCTGGCAGCCGTGGCTGTCCCAGGTGGTGGCAGGTGCGCTAGGGGCCTCCCACTCCCAGCTTTCTGCTCCCTGACGTGGGCCGGTGGTGGTGGTGGCAGCAGGGTCCACATGGCTAGGCAGATCGCACCGAGCCAGTCCTGGGGCTGCACCAGAGCCCAGGACCTGCAGGCCTTCGGGGATGTGGGTTAGGCCTCCTTCAAGGTGACACCAACTCCCAGCCCACCTCCATGATCAGAGGAGGCAGAGGCCGAGCTTCGTGGGCATGCTGTGGATGGAAAACCCCCCTCCAACCGGGCTTCCTGAAGCCCCACCCAGGCCAGGCTGGGGCAAGCAGCTCCAAAGGGCACCCACAGGGCCAAAAACCAGGCCTTGAGTGGGCCTTGCTGCCCCCACTCCCCTGGCAGAAGCCTCCGGGCACCTACACTTTTCAGGACACAAAAGTCTGTCTTAGAGAAAAAACAAAGCAAATGAAAAAATCCAAAGGCAAAGCCAGCCCCAGCCCCGGGACTGGTGGCTCCAGCTGGCAGGTGTGCTCCTGGCTCAGGCACCAGCTGTACGCGCTCCAGGTGCCGGCTGCACCTACGTGATGTCCCTCTGCCGCGGCGGCCGGTGCACATTCCGCACGACGCACTTCACCATCCACTCGATGCCCTCGCGCACCCCTTTGCTGTGGAGACAGTAGGTATGAGGTGGGGCGACCCGGGACCCTGGGGCAGGGTGAGGGCCCCACTCACCCCGTGAGGGCTGAGCAAGCCTGGGTCAGGCAGTCCCGCCGGCCGATCTTGGAGGTGCAGTCACTGAACGCAGTCTTGATATCCGGGATGGAGAGGCAAGTCTGGGGGGTGGGGGTGGGGGGGCAGGCTGTAAGGCACAGCCCATCCCTCCTGAGGCCATTTCCTGGCATCAGAGAAACTGGTCCCCAGGGCAGTCCCTAGAGCTGCCAGAGCTCAAAGATGGGGGCTGAGAACAGGATGGGAGGCCAAGGTGGGCCCTTCAGGGCTTCTCTGCCCAGGAGGGTCCTACCTGGTGAGTGGCCTCAGACAGCTACGAGCAGGCGGATGGGAGCAAACTAAGATGCACCCTCAGGATGCTGTAAACACCCACCCTGCGCACAGCCCTTGACTGGTGGTCCCCAGAATGGCCTGTGTCCCTCCCCAGACAGCCCCTGGTTTGGGAGTAGGGCTAGCACCGCTGCCAACTCCAAGAGCAGCAGACAGGTTGGCATCAGCTCTGACTCCGCCCTGAAGACACCACCTTTGTCTTCTCTCCAGAGCTTTCTGCGGGTCATCTGGGTCTCCCAGGGCTGCAGAGAGACAGGGTGTAGCTACCCCCCCACCCCCCCACCCCCTGTGGAGAGAAAGCGCCCTGCACAGCCAGGAGAGGCCTCAGGAGAGCTCTGTGCACCTGGGGCAGACACCGCCATGCAGGGTGTCCGAGGAAGGTGGGGGCAGGCTCACCTCAACATCCTGCTTGTTGGCCAGCACCAGGATGGGGACACCATCCAGAGCCTCGCTCATGACCATCTTCTCTGGAATAGGCAAGAGGGGGCATTAGCACCCTTTTTTCCCCCTTTGTCCCCCTGACCACCCAGCCACACCAAGGAGTCCATACATTCCTACCACCCTCTTCACAGGCGGGGACACTCCCTCATGGCCAGGACCCTTTGACCTGACATGGCCCAGCTCCAGACACATGGGATGTGCGGACTGGACATGAACAGCCCCCCAGCCCCGGTTGGGCTGTACCCACCGAAAGCTTGCTTGGACTCCGACAGTCTGTCCTCGTCTGTGGAATCGATGACATAGATGACACCGTGGCATTCAGCATAGTACTGGGGAAGGGCAAAGGGGCAGGGGGTGAGCCATGGGCATTCAGCCAACCCCCAACTGCAAGACCCTTATATGGGGTGCCTTCTGTGGGTGGGGAGGTAGGGTGGAGTGGAGGTGCGCCCCACAGGCCCCTTCAAGGAAGGACTTGCTGACCACTTCCTAGGGGCTGTGTCCCATATCCTACTTCAGGGCCGGCTCCTAAAAGCCACCCATAACCACAGGCCTGATGGTGGCCCGAAAGGAGAAATGGGGCTTGGAGGCTGGAGGCTGGAGGAGCCCAGACCAAGCCGGTCCCCAAGCAGACCCGGAGGTGGAGCGCACCAGTGGGGCCTCATACTGGCACCGAAAGCAAACCAAGAAAGGCCTCCAAGGGCTAGGCCAGTGCCACCTGTGCAGCAGCTCTGTGCCCTGTGCCGGATGGCAGGGCCAAGGACCAAGCCAGCTGAGCTGGGAGCTGTGTGTTCTGGATGGTGCCAGAGGGTGGTCGGCCGTGGGCTTGCTGACAGCAAGGGTCACGGGAGTCCCCTGCCAACTCTTACCTGCCAGAGCCCGGGGCTGTGGGGGCGAGTGGGACACATGCACAAAAGCAGGGCCTTCTGTGAGATGGGCTCTCTGGGCTTGGGGCACCAGAGACAGCCACAGACCTGGCGAGTCCACATTCTGCACCAACCAGAAAAGAGCCCTGGCCATGTCCACACTGGGGAGCAGACGACAGAACCTTGCCACTGGGCCCCACCCCTCCTGCCTGTCACCCGGCACAGCCAGGCTGTGCTGTGGACTGGGCAGGATGACCCAGTGGTCAGCAAGCCAAAGGACACTCTGGAACATTCCTGAGAGCGACGCCCGCCCCATCCGAGACAAGCCTTTATCAGTACTTGCTAGAGGCGGCCCTGGGTTTTGCAGGCTGTGCACCCTGCACACCAGCCTGCATGCTGAGTGACGTGCGGCTACAGCTGCTCCGGGCACACCGGCCTGTTGCTGGCAGAGCTGGCGGGCCCACAGGAGAGGCCTCTGTGCAGAAAGGAGGCCGCTCACTCCGGGGCTGGCAGCCGGTGAGAATCGCACACAGCCACGAGGTGGCAGAAGACTACACTCCCAGCGTGTCTGGGCCCTGGTAGGGTGACGGCTCAGTGATGAGCACACAGCTGAGGTGGAGTGTGAGCAGGCTGCCCCACCCCCACGACACCCGCCACACCCCAACCCAATGGCTGTGTCACCCATGGCCATGTGGGGGAACCTACAAAACCACTGGGAACAGGAGAGAGCTCAAGCGTGGCTTTTGGGTGGACACACACCAGTCCCTTGGGTGTAGCCTAGAGGGACAGAGGCCAGAAGTCCTCCTGTGGCCAAGCGCCAGGTGGTCTCCCTGTGTGGGAAGACATGGCCTATCTAGGCATTGGTGAGGGGCATGGGCCCTGCTCATCACTTCCATTGCCCACAGGGCTCGGCCACCCACCCCATGGCGCTGGGTTCGGCAGAGTTGGTCACTGCAGTGTCACAGCAGGAGACCCTCTGGGCCACAAACCCTGGCTGCCTCCTGGGCATCTTGGCAGAGAGCCCATCCTGGTGGGCGTAACGGACCCTACCACAAGAGGTAGGGTGCCACTCTACAGCGGGGCTAGGAAGCACCTGAGGAACCCATGGGGCCCACCAAGAAAGAGGGCTCAGACCCTCGTGAGGAGGCCACACCAACACACAAGTGGTAGCTAAGGGGGGACCACACCAACTGCAAAGCCAGCCTATAGTCCTCCCTTTCCTGTCCCTTTTCCAGCTTCCCCTTAGCAGAGCCCTGGGACTTGGAGGAGCCATCCCCCAAGCAGAGGCGTGAATTCAAGTGGCACAGGAGGCCTCCACAGAAACGGTCACCCATTGAGGCCTTACTGCCCAGTGGTGGGCAGGATGCCAAGTGGACAGACCCTTGTTGGCTCTTGCAGGACCCACATTACCAGGTCACAGCTGCCCAGGGCAGCCTACCAGGTGGCCCACCAGGTGATAGGGAGTCCTGGCCAGCTTGGCCCACCTGGGCAGCATGAGGAACAACTTGCCTCCAATGCTTCCCCACTGGCCCCCACCCAGGCTGACCTCGCCCTGTCCAGTCCTGCACCTTCCCACTCCCTTCCCAGGTGCTGACCCCCAACACCCACCCTGCATCCCAACCTCTGCCTCAATATTAGCTCTGGAGACCCTGGCCTACAACAGAAGGTCAGGATCTGTGTTCACTCCCCACATGGTCTGGGATTCAGACGTGTAGGCTCGAGCTTGGCTCTGCCTCAGGAGAGCTTTAATGGCCAAGCCTTCTGGCCACAGACAGAAGCTGCCCTCTTGGTTGGAAGTCAAGGTGGGAGGAAACACTGGGGGGGGGGGCGGGGACAGGAAAGGGTGACTGGGTACCTGTTGCTGGGATCAAACCAGAAATCAGGACCTTGCCATTCAGTTCTAAACACATGGGCCACCAGTAAGTGTCGGGAAGACATGCCTGTGCCCCCAACATTAGACCAGCATGCCCATCGTGCCAGTTCACCGAGGGAGCTGCCGAAGGGCAGGAGCTGGGTCTGTCCTCCTCGCTGCTACCCCCGTGCCTGGGGTGCGGGGAAGGGTACCACTGCCTCAGAAATGCCCAAACCCTGTGTCAAAAGAGACAGTGGCGTGGGCCCGTGAGGACATCTTGGCCTGACTCTGGAGGATGCTCCTAAGCCGGAACGGAGAGAAGGGCCAAGTGGGGAGGCCAGGCCGAAGCTGCTGAGCACGCTGGCACTGTGCCCCCCACCACTGGCTCTGGGCCACCTGGTCTCACCCTATGTTCATTAGCAACACCTCTACGCCCAAAGGAAGGAAGTGGATCCTCACCCTCAGGGGACTGTTGCAGGAGCCAGGGTAGAATGGGGGGAGCTTCAGGAACAAAGAGGGTGACCGAGCTGCTGACAGGAAGTAAAGAAGGTGAGTCTGAGGCCCTTTGGAAAAGCGGGGACTGGACAAGGGTGCCACCTGGAGGGAAATGGCGTGGGAGGCAGGTGGCCTGTGCATCCGTCTCACCTTGTCCCACAGAGACTGCAGCTCCTCCTGCCCCCCTAAGTCCCAGAACATGAGTCGAGCCTTCCCCACGTCCACAGTGCCGACTGGGGAGAGAAGAGTCCCGGTGAGGCTGTGGCCCCGGTCCATGACAGTCTCACCGCTCCCCTGCGAACAGCACCCCGCTCCCGTGCTCCTGAGGTGGGCCCACCAGGAGTGGGTGGCCTCAAAGGATGCCACAGCGCCTTCTGGGCTAGGACCCCGCCCCCCGCGCTCAGCGCCCCTCACTGTTCAGACCCACACCCCCCGCGCTCAGCGCCCTTACTGTTCAGACCCACGGTGGTGGTGATCTTGGAGAGACTCATCCCCTTATAGTTCTTGCTGAACCGGGTTTTTGACTGCTCCAGGAAGGTCTGCGGGACAGGGAGAGACAGGCGGGAGGCGTTCATGTCCCTCCTCAGGCTTATTCCGCAAATAGACGTTTTGCTGTTAAAGCAGCTGGCGGGGACTGTCCCATGGCCTTGGGTGGGGAATGAATTTGGGTGTCCCAAGGCCTTGGATGGGGACTGGATTCGGAGCAGGCAGTGCAAGGGCCAGGCCAGCGGGGCCTCGGACAGGGGGAAGCGTACCGTCTTCCCGGCATTGTCCAGGCCCAGGATCAGGATGCAGTACTCGTCCTTCTGGAACACGTACTTGTACAGCCCCGACAGCAGCGTGTACATCCTGCCAGGGTGCCAGGAGCTGAGTCCAGGCCCGGGACCGCCCAGCCTCCCCACCCTGGCGACCTAACCCGGCCCACG
>NW_005371769.1:493722-493956 GCF_000412655.1 Myotis brandtii | reverse complement strand
CCCCGCCCCGCAATGCCTCCAACACCGCCTACAGCTCCCTGCGGAGCGCAGGGCGCCCCCCCACTACTTCACTCCCGCTTGGCGCCGCCAGAGACTCGCTTCCCCTGCCAGACGGGGGTCACCGCGCCTTCGCTCAAATTCGGTCCCGCCCATCAGGTGGCGCAGGGCTCACGGCAGGAGCCCTGCAGGCGACATACCGGACACCCCGCTTTTCGGAGGCGGGTGTGACTCAGT
>NW_005371769.1:489056-493202 GCF_000412655.1 Myotis brandtii | reverse complement strand
CGGGGTGCAGCGTCCTGAGCGGACTCGGGGTTAGGAGGCGGGGGACGCGGGGCCGAGAGACCGGGAAGGGAGCCGAGGCCACTCGGAGCGGATAATCTCTTCGAGCCTGTTTCTCGTCCCTCAAGCGGGGGAGGAGCGCACACGGTTCCGCGGGCCGTCGTGAGAAATCGGTGAGGTCCCGAGTGCAGCCGTCGGCCCCGGGCTCGGTGTCAGCCTCAGGGCGGCGGCTTGGCAGTTCAGGCGGCAGATCCCGGGCTCACCTGGCTTCCCTTCCTTGCAGCTCTGCTCCCACCACCCCCGTGAGGACCCAGGACCGCCCTGCCGACCCGGGAAACCAGCCGTCCCCCGCGACTGTCAGCCACTAAGTCTGAGGTTCATTACAGAGCATTAAGCCAGTAAAACATCTTCTTTACTTCCAGCCATTCTCTCTCCCATCCAGGCATGAGCTTAACCTTCCTCAGAGCTTCAGCTCCGAGGGCAGTCCAAGGTCAGACAATAACTGGGAATATGTCAGTCTCCAATCAGTGAAGCCTCAATTTCCTTCAAACCAATTATTTGGGATCATGTTTTCCTCTATATAATAAACATTTTTGGATTTTTAATCGATAACCCGCTCTTATAAACATCTTACAGCTTCAGCTTTCATTTAAAGGTCTATTTATAAAAATAAGAAAGGGGACTAAACCCAGACAAAGATACTCTAAGGGGGAAAGGAAGCTCAGCCCTTTTACACAAAGTCCTATTGACCCTTAGAGTCTCTAAATCACAGTAAATTCAGAATTGGAGTCATTGGATTGCACGAAGTGCTGCTGCAGGTGTCACCGAGCCACTCAAGGACAGTGCTACAAAAATAATTGGATACAGCTTAAGAGAACAGTATTTGTGAATGGAAACAGCCACAGAAGCCTCTGAGAATTGAACAATAATGAGGTCAATTGAGTCTTGCCTGTCTCTGTTCGAGGAAAATGTCACGCTGCAGCTACCTTGAGACACAGGCTCAGGGCACAGGCAGTGCTAGAACATGTGGCAAACAACAAGAGTGGATGCAGAGTGCTGTGCAAAGCTGCTCAGAAAAAGAATTCACTGTAATTCTGAGTATGTGATCCATCTGTCAATGCAGAAAAATAACACATTTGAGGGTATGTTGATTTATGTGAAGAGGGCAAATCCTTATTAACATACTGAATGAAAATCGAATTTCAAGTCAGTTTTCTGGGGCTCTGTGATAGATGCAGGAGCACAACGTACAGCAAGTATACTTGTTATTAACCCTTCTGTAAGTTTAGGCATTACTATTCTTCCTCCTCCCTCCCCCAACAAAAGCAAGCAAGCAAGCAAACAAACAAACAAACAAAAACAGGAGTAGACTCTCTTTAATGTGTCCTGGTGGTGGACCATTTCAAGTTCATTGTCCAGAAGTACATATTAGCAGTGAATATTGAACTTTTTGTATAATTTATAGGACCATACATCTCTCCCCCTTTACTCCTGGAGCTGTGTTAATGGCTGCTGCTGCCCTGCAGCTGTGGTGCTGTGAAAGCATTCCCTTTAGATATTTAAAGACTGGATAGAACAGCCTGGAAGGTAATTATGGGGGAGGTTCTGGTAGTGCATTTGCTCCCTCAAAAAGAGCTTCTTTGCCAAACCTAGTTAACTTAGAAAATGGCATAAAAACTTTCTTCCGACTCCTCTGCCATCCCTACCCTCTCCTGTTCCCTGTAATTCTTGAATAACAATAAAGTCACAGTGTTTATTGGATTCCCAGACTATGAGAAATATTGCAATAGGAGAAATGGAAAATTTATTGAAGATATGGAGAGTATCTAGACTCAAAAATTTTAGTCTTTTAGATAAGGTCTGAAAAATGCTTTCCTTTCATCACAATCTACTGTAAAATGTGCAAAGCAATTGTGGCTGCAACTTTCTGACATACGTACCACTTTCTTTTTTTTAATATATATATTTTTATTTATTTCAGAAAGGAAGGGAGAGAGAGAGATAGAAACGTCAATGATGAAAATCATTGATAGGCTGCCTCCTGCACACCCCTACTGGGATTGAGCCCACAACCGGGGCATGTGCCCTTGACCGGAATCAAACCTGGAACTGTTCAGTCTGCAGGCTGATGCTCTATCCACTGAGCCAAACCGGCCAGGGCCTTTCTATTTCTTAATAGGCTTTTGCTAGGTTCCAAGTCTTATTTGGCAAATATCTCCTCCCTCCCGCCCTCCCTCCTTTTCTGCACATTTGTTAAAGTTTAGTGTATGTGCAGAAAAGCGGGTAGGTCAGAGTGTGTCGTGAGTTTGCCCGGTGGACACATCGTGTCGGCAGCACAGATGAAGGAGCAGAGGACTCAGCCTTTCGGCCTTTGTGCCTGAGTTTCTGTACTTTCCCTGCATCAGTGATGTCCCATGCAAGGGTTAGAGGTTGCACCTCTAAGCTGCTTCCTCTGCGCCGGGCACTGTTCCCAGGTCTCTTTCTCACATGTTAACTCACCTGTGCAGCAGTCCCGGGAGGTGGGCCCTCCGACCACTGAGGCTGCCCAGAGCTACTCTGCTTTTCAGCAGGGCTTTAGGCCCAGCTGACTCCCCCCACACACTTCCCTTCCTCCACTCAGGACTGAGTTTTTTTTACATTTGCTTTGGGTCTTTACAAACAATAAAATAGATAACATGGAGTATCCTTTGACCCCCACTCTGTCCCATGCCTCCCCCTCCCGGGAGGCTGTCCTTAGCACTTTGGTGTGTATCTCTTTTACAAGACAAACTGGTGTGCACACTGGTTTCTCCGCTCACTGCCAGGCCCACTGTGTCTGAGTGGCTGTGCATCCTTTCTCCCTGCCCTTCCTGGCCTCACAGTTCCCCTGTCAAAGGACTGGACCATTTTATTTTATTTTAAATATGGGACACTTCACTGAATTTGCATGTCATCCTTGCGCAGGGGCCATGTTAATCTTCTTTGTATTGTTCCAGTTTTAGTATGTGTGCTGCTGAAGCAAGCATAGGACCGGACCCTTTGAGCCAGCATTGAAGCCCCTGGTACAGTCCAGCACACCCCTCTGTTGCCCGCAGGCCGGCAGTGGGGTCCAGGGACCTGAGTGCATTCGTGGCAAAGACTCTAGGTGCTGTTCTTGCATCAGGAGGCCCCGGTGACTGGCTTTCCTTTGTCTCGTAAACAACTAGTGGTACTCAGTGCTGTTCGTGGGTTCAGCTGGAATTGCATATAGGGATCTCTTCCTTCGGTTGGTTCATTTCACTTATTAGCTGGAATGAATGGTACATGGAGACACCCTCCCTCGTCTATGGTTTGCTGCTCAGTGGCTCAGTCACAGAAAAGGTGGGGAAATGCTGGGGTTTTCTGTTTTGTTTACTTTTCAAGAGAACCAATGAGTTGGTTCTCTTTCATCCTGAGAAGATGAGGACCCATGGATTTAAATATATTTGATGAATTTCAGTCTATTGTGATTCTGATCCTTAATGAGGCTCAGATTGTGCCAACTTTTTATAAAATTTTAAGTATATTTTTATTGATTTCAAAGAGGAAGGGAGAGGGAGGAGAGAGAGAAAAACATCAATGATGAGAGAGAATCACCGATCAGCCGCCTCCCGCACCCCACCCACTGGGGATCAAGCCCACAACCAGGAATCGAGCCATGACCTCCCGGTTGAGGTCAACACTCAACCGCTGAGCCACACCTGCTGGGCAGATTGTCCACCTTTGGCAAGTGGGAGCCTCTTCTAGCTGGCGCCTCTGGCCCCAGTAGTTGTTACTTTGGTAATTTGTGTGTTTTTATTATTTTTCCCTTTTCATCTGAGTTACCTAATTTGTTGGCATAGAGTTGCTCACAGCAGTCTCTGGCAGTCCTGTGTGTCCTGTAAGGTGGGAAGTAGGTCCCTGCTGGGGTCCAGCCCCAGCGGGTCCAGGGGTTCCAAAAGGTGTGGATGGAGTCAGCAAGGAAGGAAAGACACGGAGACAGTGTTCAGGTGATCATCATAGCCAGGTTCTTCTGCCAGAATCTCCAGCCTAGTTCTGTTTCGGATCTCCAACCAAGTTCTGGTGCCATGTTCTCTCGCTAGGTTCTCCAGCCAGGTTCTCCAGCCAGGTTCTATCCAGGTTCTTTTGCCATGTTCTGTCTAGGTTCTCCAG
>NW_005371769.1:481523-484205 GCF_000412655.1 Myotis brandtii | reverse complement strand
CCTCCCTAACTTCAGGGAAAAATCCCTACCTGGGGAAACAACCTTTCTCGGAGAGGTGACCTTGGTTAAAACACATAGTGCTAAGGGGAGCAAACATATTAAGAACAGTATGCCATATACACCAGGTCCCTTGAAACATATGCTGTGCAGATGTTTCTTCCCTGCAGCGACTGTGTCAAGCAGCAAGGATGGACCGGCTCCAGGCAGGTCCCCACTTTCCTGGTTCAGTCTCTTGAGTGCGCTCTTATTTCTTGGTCAGTCTAGCTCAAGCTTTGTCAGTTTTGTTTTATTTTATTTTTGGTTGTTGATTCCATATTGTTTTTCCTTTTTTTTTCTATGGCATTTATTTCCACTTGTACCTTTACTATTTCTTCCAGTGCTGCTTTGGGTTCAGTTTGCTCTTTTTCTGATTCTTCAAGGTGTACAGTGAGCTTAAGGACTTGAGGTTTCCCTCCTCCCTACTGCAGGCATTTGCAGCTGCTTTCTCAGAGCCCACAGCTTCGGTGTGTTGTTTCCATGGTCATTCAACTGAGTATTGCCTGACCCCTCACCCTCTCATCGGCCCTTGGTCAAGACTGCACTGCTTAATCTCCACATATTTGTGAATCTTCCAGATTTCCTTCTGTTGTTGATTTGTAAACTCAGTCCCCATGGTTGGTGGAGGTACTTTTTATGATTTCAGTATTTTAAAATTTATTGAGACCCGGGTTGAGGCCCCACGAATGTCCTGTCCTGCAGAATATTCTGGTCCCTGGGAAGGCTGTGTGCTCTGCAGCTGGGCGGCCTGTTCTGTGGGTGTCTGGAGGGCTGGCTGGTCCATGCTGTTGACACACTCAAGTTCTCTCTTTCCTCAGAGTCTTTTGTCTGGTTTCTCTGTGCACTGTTGAAAGTGGGGTGTTGGTGTCTCAGCTCCTATCCTATTTCATCCTTTAATTCTATCAATTTTTATTTCATGTATTTTTGGGACTGTGTTGTTAGGTTGTAAAAGTTTATAATTATATTATCTTCCTCATCGGTTGATGCTTTTATCATTGTATTTTTATCTTTTTCTTCACTGATGTTACAGTTGACATTCACTATTATGTTACATTAGTTTCAGGTGTACAGCATTGCTCTTTTCTATCTTGACTGGAGTCTATAATGTCTGATACCAGTGTAGCCATCCCAGCTTATGGTACTACTAGAGGCCCAATGCATGAAATTCGTGCAAGAGTAGGCCTTCCTTCCCCCGGCTGCCAGCACCGGCTTCCCTCTGGCACCCAGGACCCAAGCTTCTCTCCCTCTGGCCTCCGGCAGGCACCCGGGATCCAGGCTTCACTCACAGCCCCGGCTTCATCCAGAAGGATGTCTGGTCTAACTAGCATGTTACACTTTTATTATTATAGCAGGGGTCCTCAAACTTTTTAAACAGGGGGTCAGTTCACTGTCCCTCAGACTGTTGGAGGGCCGGACTATAGTTTAAAAAAAAACTATGAACAAATCCTATGCACAGGGTATGTCCTGGGGAGTGTTTTCAAGGTGGGATGGGAGCTACTGCAGGACCCAAAGAAGACAGGAGGTATTATGAGCATAAAGTGTTCAAAGGTGTTGAGTGTGTTTCCCTCCACGTCCCACGTGGTTCAGGGTTCAGGACCTGGAAGCGGAGCTGCACACAAATGAAAGAGCAGAGACAAGAGATAATTGGAAATATTGGGGGGCCAGGCAGGCAAGTCCAACTCAAGGGGAAGGACTTCCACCTGTGCTCAGGCCTCACCAAGCTTTTATTGATCTGGGATACCCCCATAGCATAGCCCTTAGGCAGGCGACCCCCCAGTAACAGGCAGACTAGCCCATCAGCAAGGATTTACATAATAATAAATGGGGGAGTAGTTTCAGCTACCACTGTCTGGACAAACAGAGGTGGCGCCTAGCTCCGACCTTTGCTAGGGCTTCAAAGGCACCCAGCCTTCGGGGGGTACTCTGTCTACGCTTATCAGATAGTGAAGGCAATAAACAGTTTCCCACAGGGAACAAATACAATATTTGTATTTGCATGTGGCCCGCGGGCCGTAGTTTGAGGACCCCTGTATTATAGACTAGAGGACCAGTGCACAAAATTTGTGCACTCGGGAAGGGGGGGTCCCTCAGCCCGGCCTGCGCCCTCTCCCAGTCCGGGAGCCCTTGGGGGATGTCCAACTGATGGCTTAGCAGGGAGCAGGCCTAAGCTGGCAGTTGGACACCCTTAGCGCTGCTGCAGAGGTGGGAGAGGCTCTGTGAGCCTGGCTTCTGGCTGAGCAGTGCACCCCCTTGTGGGAGTGCACTGACCACCAGGGGGCAGCTTCTGTGTTGAGCGTCTGCCCCCTAGTGGTCAGTGCACGTCATAGCAACTGGTTGTTCTGTGGTTCAGTTGATTTGCATATTAGCCTTTTATTATATAGGATTTGCATGGATCATCTTTCCTTTCACTCTCAACCTATCTTGACACAAAATGAGTCTCTTATAGAGGCATAGAATTGAATAATCTTTTAATCCATCCTTCTAATTTATTTCAGTTAGAGTTTAATCCATTGACATTTATTTTTTTATTATTAAATCTTTATTGTTCAGATTATTACATTTGTTCCTCTTTTTTCCCCCCATAACTCCCCTCCACCCAGTTCCCACCCCACCCTCCGCCCTCACTCCCCACCCACTGTCCTCATT
>NW_005371769.1:468590-480115 GCF_000412655.1 Myotis brandtii | reverse complement strand
GGGATCAACAGGGCGGGGCTAGCAGTTATGGCTGCTCTCAGTCTTGCCCTCAGAGGCTCTGCTTCTCAGTGTCCCGGTAATCACTGCTGCCCTCGAGTTCCGACCGATGCCAGACAGTCCCGCTTCTCCCGTATGAGTCTGGGTCCCCAGAGACTCGCCCGGAACTGGAGCTCAGAGCCTGAGACTCCCTCCCGATTGAAAAAGACAACCGTGCCCTCAGCTGCCAGCCCTCTCCGCATGCACCTCTGTACATTAGTATTTTACTTCCGCACCGCACCTCCTCTGAGTATGCTTTTCTCTTTCCTTCTAGTTGTAGAATTTCCACTCAGCCAGCCTTCCTGTAGTTCTGGGTGATGTCCGTTCCGTCTTTTAGTTGCATTTTTGAAGTGGTTGTGCGGGGCAGCAAACTCCGGTGTTTACCTATGCCGCCATCTTGGTTTCTCTAATCCATTGACATTTAAAGTAGTTGCCAAGCCCAGGCCCGGTGGCTCAGTTGGTTGGAGCATCCTCCCTTCACCAAAAGGTTGCAGGTTCGATCCCCAGTTGGGCGCATATGGGAGGCAACTGATTGATGTTTCTCTCACATAGATGTTTTTCTTTCTCTCTGTCTCTCTCCTGCTCTCTAAAATCAATTAAATATATATATATCCCTTGGGGGAAAAAAGGGAACACATGTAATACTTTCAACAATAAAGAATTATTAAAAACAAAACAAACAAAAAAACAATTCCTTAGGTGAGAATTATTTTTTAAGTTAAAAATAAGAATAAAGCCCAGTCAGAGTGGCTCAGTGGTTCAGCACTGACCAATGAACCAGGAGGTCATGGTTCGATTCCCGATCAAGGCACATGCCCGGGTTGCGGGCTCCATCCCTCTCTCTCATCATTGATGTTTCTATCTCTCTCTCCTTCTCCCTTTCTCTCTCTGAAACCAATAAAACATAAAAAATATTTTTTTAAAATAAAAAATAAAGTTAGCCCAGCTGGTGTGGTTCAGTGGTTCAGCATCGTCCCATGCACCAAGAAGTCACTGGTACAATTCCCAATCAGGGCACATGCCCAGGTTGTGGGCTCAATCCCCAGTAGGGGGCGTGCAGGAAGCAGCTTATTAATGTTACTCTCTCATCAGTGTTTCTCTCTATCCCTCTCCTCGCTCTAAAGTCAGTAAAAACATTTAATTAAAAAAGAAGAGTATGCAAAATAAATAATTATGACAAGCAAGGCCTTGCCTCTGTGAGTTTTCTTTTCCTATGTGTCTCATATCTTTTTGTTTCTCAATTCCTCCATTACAGCCTTTTTTAGTGTTTGTTTTTTCCACTGTGTCTTTTTGTTGTTGTTGTCAATCCTCACCCAAGGACAGGGAGAGACAAAGAAAGAGAAACATTGATGTGAAAGAGACACATAGATTGGTTGCCTCCTGCATGCACTCTGACCAGGGCTGAGGTACGCACCCTTGACTGGAGTTGAACCCAGGACCTTTCAGTCCACGGGCCAACGCTCTATCCACTGAGCCAAATCGGCTAGGTCCCCATTGTAACATTTTGATTCCTTTCTCCTTTTCTGCAAACACGGTGGGACAAAAGTAGGTTTACAGTTGCTTGTATGGAAAATAATACAATAATTAATAACTAATAATACAAGAATAAACTCTGTATTTCACATACTCACAACTCTAAACCTACTTTTGCCCCATAATAACATAGAATTCTGTGTTATTTTCTTAATGGTTACTCTCGGAATTGTGATTAACATTGTAAATTTACAACAATCTAGTTTGAATCAATACCGAGTTAGCATCAGTAGGACACAAAACAGCTACTATGCAGTCCCCTTTATGTTGTTACTGTTACAAATTACACCTTTATACATTGTGTGCCCAGAAATATAGATTTGTGGTTACTGCTTTATACATTTGTCTTTGAAATCATATAGGAAAAATAGTTGCAAACAAAAAATTTTAATACCGCTCTTCTGTTTGCCTCTGATTACCTCTCCCAGTGCTCATATGGCCTGAGTTACTGACCAGTGTCTGTCCTTTCATTCCAGTCTGAAGAATGCCCTGTAGCATTTCTCTTTTTAATTGATTTCAGAGAGGAAGGGAGAGGGAGAGTTAGAAACATCAATGATGAGAGAGTATCATTGATCAGCTGCCTCCTGCAGGCCCCCTACGGGGGATCGAGCCCGCAACCTGGGCATGTGGGCTGACCGGGAATTGAACCATGAACTCCTGGTTCATAGGTTGACATTCAATCACTGAGCAACGCCAGCCAGACTAGCGTTTCTTGTAGGCAAGTCTACCAGTGACAAACTCCCTCAGCTCTTGTTTACATGGGAATGTCTTCATTTCTCCTTCATTTCTGAAGGATAGTTTTGCCAGAAATATGATTCTTGTCTGACAGCATTTTTTTTCAAGACTTTAAATATGTCATCCCACTGCCTGTGGCTTCCATAGTTTCTGATGAGAAATCAGCTGTTAGTCTTACTGAGGATCCTCATTCCTGAAAAGCCACTTCCCTTGCTACCTTCCGATGCTGTCTTTGTCTTTGGGTCTTAGCAGTTTGTCTTGGTGTGGGGTCTCTTTTACTTTATACTACTTGGATGTATAGATTCATATCTCTCATCAAAGTTGGGAAGCTTTCAGCCATTATTCTTCAATTTTGCAAACATTATTTCTGTCCCTTTCTCTCCCTCTTTTTTTAGGATTCTATTATCCATATTTTGGTATATGGTGTATTTTAGTGTGCTTTGTAATTATTTTCTTGATAGCCAGACACAAAGTACTGGCTACAAAGAACTGTTATAAACAGGCCATTAGTGACATGGTGGTGAGTAGTGAAGGGAAGCTTTCTAATACCTATGAATAATTCTCTCTTCTCGTAAACCCAGGTCTCTGGTGACCTGCTTCATAGGTCAACGCTCAACCACTGAGCCCCACCGGCCGGACTCATTGCACTTTTTGTTAGGACAGAGGGATGACTTCCTCACTTCTTATATGCTAGACTGGTGACCAGAGTGTCCCACTGAGTGATTTCTCACTTCAGCATTGACTTTTCAGCCCTGGAATTTCTATTTGATTCCTTATATAATTTATACTTTTAAGACTCCCTATTTATTGAATCGTCATCATTACACTGTCATTTAATTCCTTTAGCGTACTTATACTCTCTACTTTGAAGTCTTTGTTAGATTCACCATCTTGGCCCACTCAGTCAGATCCTATCAACTGCTTTTTTTCCTTAATATGGGTCACACTTTTCTGTTGTTTTGCATGTCTTATAAATTTTTATTGAAAACTGGACATTTCAGATATATTTTAGCAACTCTGGATTCTGAATTGTTTTTCCCAATGTTTTATTTTAGTACATTTTCTGGACCTAACTTACAGTCTGCCCACCTGCCATAGTGTGCAGCCCCTGATGGCTCTGCTCAGATTTTAAATTTAATTTTACTTTTCAATCTGGCTTCCTAGGCAGCACTCTGCAGCTGAGTGGTCCGCCAGAACTTAGTCGGAGGCTGTGCTCAAACACTTCCTTCCCAGTCCATCTATGTGAGTTGGGAGTGTCATTCCTAGCTCAGCGCCCCCTCACCCCCACTTTTCCTTTGTCCTGGCACGTCTTAGAGCTCTTGATTCATGCGCACCATTCCATAGAGAGGATGTGCGCAGAGTGGAGCCCTCTGCGGCCCTTTCAGACCTGTCCGTTCTCTGGTAGTTTTGATTGGTTTCATCACTTTTAGCCACAAGGCCCTGGTTTTTACCGTCTTCCCCACTTCCACCCTCTGCGTCTGCTGCTTTGCAGGGGATGCTGCAGACACCCCCATCCAGGCATCACTGCTGCCGTCAACTTCCAGAGCTCAGAAGCGGTGCGTTTGGACAGTTTGCCCAGTGTTAGCCTTGTTCTCCTGTGGCAACGATTCAGTCACCTCTGCACCTGGCCAGCTGAACTCGGGGAATGCAGTCCTAAGAGCGTGTTCTCGGGTTCACATGTTTGAGACTCTGGCATGTGTTTCTGTGACTATTGTGAGGTGGTGATGGAGTTGTTTTTTTTAATTTTTAAATATATTTTGAAGGTGTTTATGTGTGTGTGTGTTTATTTATTTATTTTTTTATTTTTTTATTTTTATTTTTATTTTTTTCCCAGAGAGGAAGGGAGAGGGAGAGAGAGATAGAAACATCAATGATGAGAGAGAATCATCGATCAGCTGCCTCCTGCACGCCCCACACTGGGAATCGAGCCTGCAGCCTGGGCATGTGCCCTGACGGAATCAAACCGTGACCTCCTGGTTAGGTCGATGCTCAACCACTGAGCCACATTGGCTGGGCAAGTTTGTTTGTTTTTTTATATGAAAAAACAATTTTAAGTTGTTTCCTTATGAAACGCACAGTCCCTCTTTTCCTGACTTGTTTCCAACACTTCCTGTTAAATGTGAAGTTTTCTGTATGCGTGGAGCTCCCGTAGAGCTCTTTTCATTCCATCTGTCAATTTACCCCATTCTCTTAGGCTTCAATCCATTTTATGGATTTGCCATTAACTACTTCCCATGGTTGGAAATGTAGGCTATTTCTAAGTCTTTAGTATTCGGTTAACATCCCTATAGCTAAATCTTTGCATACTTCCATTATTTTTTTACAAAAATTTTTTGAAGTGCTTGCTAGGTTTAAGGAATGTACCAAATTTTAAGGTTTCTAATGTTGCTGAAGGTTCCTATAGAGAGGTTTAAGTGGTGGTGTCTGTGGATGTAGGCCTCTGTGTGCATGGAGGAGTCTGAAAGTGTGTGTGAGCCAGTGTGTGTGTGTCTCGAAGGCGGTATTTGATTGCATTCACCCGGGTTTAGTCCCCCCTTTTGAACAAGCGGTTTTGCTTCTCGGTTGATCAGGGCTTTTTAACCACAGACTCTACTGCTGTCCATTTGGGGCCCAGACTTGCAGCTGCTGGTGCCATTCGGCCATTGGCAGCTCCCTGGGTGCCTGAGGACAGCCAGGTGTGAGAAGAAGCTGCCCTGAGACCCTCTGTATCTGCCAGACAAACGCCTTCCACCTTTGGTTCCCTCTCCCTCTTTGTCACCACCAATTCCTGCCTCAAGAAACAGCCATGCCCAGCATGGGCTCCAGTCCTGGCTGCTCTGCTCTCGTGGGGTTAAAGCAGTTTCCTCTGGAAGTGATGGCACATAGGGGTAGATATGTGGTTGGTTTTCTCATGTCTTTATTTGGCAAAGTAAAGGTTGCAATCCTCACATTTCCTCCTCCTCCCCTCTCTCTCTCTCTCTCTCTCTCTCTCTCTCTCTCTCTCTCTCAGTTTTAGTTTTAATTTCACTGGTGCACTGATCTCTGAAAGTCAAGGCACCACTGTTATAAGTGGGTTGTGCTAATTGGTTTGGGGAGGACTCACCACATGAGCACACAAACACCTGCCCTGATTACCGGTTGCGTCTGGGGCTTTGTGTCTGGTGGAGGCGATGGGGCACGATGCCCGCCACACTGTCACCCTGGCCCAGAAAGCTGAGAGCAGGTTCATCCTCAGAGGGGCCATGTCCATCCCAAGAGCGAGAGTGAGACAGCACAAGTGTGTGCACGTGTGTGTATGGATGTGTACAAATGGTATGTATGTATGTGTGGACACGTGTTTGTGTGTGTTTTGTTTCCCTGTTTCTCCCTCCCTTGAGGGCTACGCCCAGATAGTTAGACTTGGTTCTCTGGGGTTCACATGCCCCCTGTGGGCTGTGTCTGAGCCCCGGCCCCTGCGGCCCTCTCTGCAGGTTCTCCCATGGGCAGGTGGTCCCTGTGGATGAGCTGCGCCCCTTCCAGGACCCGGACCTGAGCTCCCTGCAGGCTGGTTCTGCATGTCTGGCCAAGCAACCAGATGGTCTCTGGTACCCAGCACGGATCACTGGTGAGGCTGCCCATGGGCCTCCCTCAGGCCCTTCTGGAAGGTCCCTCCATTCCTCATTCGTGTTAATCCCCTATGACCACTCCTTTGGTTGGGTGTCAGGTCCCTGCTCTGTGCCCAAGAGGAGTGAGAGTGCCTCTGGCCTTGGCCCGTCTTGCTCCCAACTTCCAGTGAGTCTCCAACCACCTGTGAAGCCGCTGACCTGGTTGTCTTTGACCTTCCAGATATGGACAGCGGCTACTACACAGTCAAGTTTGACTCGCTGCTGTTGAAGGAGGCCGTTTTGGAGGGGGACAGCATCCTTCCCCCACTGCGCCCAGAGCCTGCAGTATCCTCTGACTCAGACAGTGGTGACCCGGACGATTCCAGCTATGCCAGAGGTACAGGGCAAGGAGCATCTTGGGCAGCAGTCTCCCTAGGAAGTTCCTGGCTGGTGGGGACCTTGACCACCTAAGCAGAAAGGCAGAGAGCATGACCGCGGGTGAGGGGGGCTCTGCCTAGTGCATGACGCACAGCAGGGGGCACTAGTTGGGCCTGGAGAGACAGGGAGGCCCCCACAGGAGGTGGGAGGATGAAAGCATGTGTGAGGGGTCTGGGCAGGTCCGCAAACCTGCAGACGCAAAGACCTGTCCCTTGTCATCAAGGAGTTGTGTGCAAACATGTCCCCCATGGTGCAACCTGAGGTTGGGCCACTGCTGGGGAGGCCCAGCTGAACAGAGAGCAGGAAGCAGCAGCTCCTTCTGGAGCTTCCGCTCGGGGTCTGGGGTCGAGTGGTGGATGGGGGGGTGTGTAGACAGCCATGGGCGGGGGAGCTTCAGTGTCCAGCCCCCTGAGGGGTCAGTGAGGAAGAAGACGGGAGGCATCCCTGTAGGGCTGTCCCATGTGTTGGTGGTTTCTGAAACCCCGTGTCCTTGGGATGGAGAGAGGACTGAGCTCTTGGGCTAACGCTGGCCAGAGCCCAGGTGTTCCCTGTGCAGCTGGGCCAAGTCCCTGCCCTGTTTCCTGCAGTGGTGGAACCCAGCGCCACCGACCACGGGGCCTGCAGCTCTGCCTTTGCGGGCTGGGAGGTGCACACGCGGGGCATCGGCTCCAGGCTGCTCGCCAAGATGGGCTATGAGTTTGGCAAGGGTGAGTGAGTGGGTGCTGCCCTGGGGAAGGGGCTGGGTTGCCTCTGCACAGTGCAGGGTGGTGGGAGTGGATCCAGCAGCAGTGCCAGCCCCTGTGCCCCCAGGTCTGGGCCGACACTCGGACGGCCGGGTGGAGCCCATCCACGCTGTGGTGCTGCCTCGAGGGAAGTCGCTGGACCAGTGTGCAGAGATCCTACAGAAGAGGACCAAGGGCAGCAAGGCTGGCACTAGTCAGGCCCCAAAATACCGGGGCAGAGGAGGCAGGCCTGGGGGCCGCCCGCCCCCTCGGAGCGTGTTTGACTTTTTGAATGAGAAGCTGCAGGGCCAGGCTCCTGGGACCCTGGAGGCAGGGGCTGCCACCCTTGGGAGGAGGAGTGGCAAGGAGCTGTACCATGCCAGCAAGGGCACCAAGAGGGCCCTGAGCCTGCGGCTCTTCCAGACCGAGGAGAAGATTGAGCAGGCCCAGCGGGACATCCGGGGCATCCAGGAGGCCCTCGCCCGCAACACTGGTCGGTATGTGTGGGGCTGAACTTGGGGCAGAGGATGGGCCCAGGGTGGCCATGCCTCCGGCCCTGCTCTGGGCGCCCAGTGCAGTTCATCTGCAGGATTTCGCCCTGACCTGAAGGTGGTGAGCTGGGTCTGAGGAGGGTCTGCATGGTGGGAGGATGCCTGGCAGGGGCCACAGCATCCTGGGGTCTTTGTAGCAGTGGCCCGGGAGCCCATGCTGAGTGGCAGCCTCTCTCTAGGCACAGCGTGACCGTGGCCCAGCTGCAGGAGAAGCTGGCAGGAGCCCAGCGGCAGCTGGGGCAGCTCCGGGCCCAGGAAGCGGGCCTGCAGCGGGAGCAGAGGAAGGCGGACACCCACAAGAAGATGACAGAGTTCTAGAGCCCAGCACGTGCCAGGGACAGGGCTCGGCTCCAGCTCCCACAGCTTCCGGAAGACCTGCTGTCCTCCAATAACTAGATGCCGACAGAAGAGAGGCCACCCCCAGACCAGACCTCACGGTCAGCCTATTGCCAGGCCGGGGTGTGCGGACATTGCTGAGTGGAGATTGGGTACAGGGGTCACGTCTTGATGCTCACGTGCCCTCAGAGCCCCCCTGCCAGTGTCTGCTTATCAAGGACATTAAAGTGACTTTGTCGCTGTCTTTTAGTGGTGGCGTTGCTGGCTGTGGTGTGTGGGGAGAGGTGTCTGTGCGTGGGGCAGTGGGGCTGGGCTGGAGGAGTCCCCAGTGAGCCCAGAGGCAGAGGGCCCAGGGGGACTGTCATCTTCCCTGGTCTCCCAGAGGGGTCCCCATGTGGCCCAACACACACAGACTGGGGGGGGGGGGGGGGGGGGGGGGGGGGGCTGCCAGCTCAGGCCCTCAGAGCACTGCTTACGGAGCAGGAGGGCCTGGCGGGTGGGTGTGAGAGCCTGGATTTACCCCCGGTGCTTGGTGGCCTGTCTCCTCCCAGTGTGTGCTCACCTCTTCGTGGGTGGAGACAGAGAGGTAGGCTCAAACCATGGGGGCTCGAAGCACACACCCACTGAGTGTTATCTGGGCCCCAGCTGGGGTGCAGCAGTTGGGTGAGGCTGCGGTGGTGGCAGCTGCTGCTGTTGGGGGTTGAGACGAAATCTGAGACACAGGCAGGAAGTGGGGGAGCTGCACACAGGCACCACTGCTCTGGGAGCTGCTGGCCTGCCCAGGTGGCTGAGGAGTGCCCTGTACCCGTGGCCCTGGTAAGTGCCTCCTCTGAACTCCAGCCTGGCCAGCTCTCCAGGCCTGTTGCTGCATGCCCTCCTGGGAGCACTTGAGGGCTGGGGCCTGGGAGGACTAGCCCCTACTAGGTCGCGCCACTGGGACTTCCTGTGGGGGAAGCCCACTCCCTGAGTCTGGGCAGACTCAGCCCCAAACCCCCATATCTGTGCCAGGCTTTGCGGATTGTAGAGTGGACCCCCATCCCCTGCAGCCCTGCTAAAGCCCCAGGAAGGAGACAGGTCCAGCAGCAGGAATGGAGGTGGGGGTGGAGAGCCAGGGAGAGGTGGGGGGAGGGTACTCAGTGCCCAAAGCAGCCCCTTTCTGCCAGCTGACCCCCACCTCTTCAGCCCCTCAGGGGGCCAAGCTGTGGTGAATGACTAAGGCATCACCTCAGACGGCCTTACCTGGGCAGGGCAGGGCTGCAGGTGAGTCTGTGGCCTGTGGCTTGAAGGCTCATGCGTGTGACCTCAGTGGCATCCCCAGGCCTCAGGTTTGGGTTGTAGTGACCACAGTGGAGCCGTGGCCAGGTTCTCTCTGGCCATGCTCTGCGGTCATGTGGGTTATCGTCACTGGCTTGGGCACACGTGAGGCCAGGAAGAGCACACATTCTCACACTGGCCAGGAGCCCCCAACCAGAGGCAGGAAAGGAAGGTGGGCGCTAGGCTGCGTCCTCCGCCTCTAGGAGGAGGGGCTGCTGAGCCTTGGGTTTCCTGTGTGCTGAGTCAGAGCTCCCAGGGCGGGAGACGCCAGCATTGTGAGGCGAGGCGGGGTTGCAGGTGGGTGGCCAGTCCTTCAGCCAGTCCCCAGGACCCTTGTCTTCTGCCCTCAGGCCAGTCCAGGGCTACACAGGATGGGGCCACTGGTGCCCTCAGCCCCTCCTGCCCTCTGGGTCCTAGGGTGCCTCACCCTGCTCCTCTGGCTGTGGGTGCTGTGCACAGCCTGCCACAGGTATGTCCCTCCCTTGCCTGGGTTCCATGTGGAACCTGTTTCAGTGCTGTGGCCAGAGGGGGTGGGGCTCCAGGCAGGTCCCCCTTCACCAGAGGCTGATACCCCTGCACCTCTACTCTGCTTCCCTGGCCTGACGACCCTTTTGCCCCCAGGAAGCAGGCTCGGAGGCAGCCAGCAGGGCTGCAGGGTACCATGATGCCAGCGGAAATGGTGAGTGCCAGGCTGTCCCTGGGGCCAGGTCGGGGCCAGCGGGGACCGACCTGCCTTCCTTGCCCCCAGTCACTGCTGAGACAGCCCCCCCTCTGCATCCTCAGCAAGTCAGACACCAGACTGCATGAGCTGCACCAGGGCCCGCTCCACCGCACAGGTGAGCCCAAGGGAGCAGCCAGGTTGTGGGTGGGGCTTGCTGTACCACACCTTCTAACCTGCTGGGGTCAGACTCCACCCCTCCACCCCAACTGACCTCTGCCCTGACCTCACTCCCAGCCCCTCGGCCTGCCAGCATGGATCTCCTGCGCCTACAATGTCTGGAGGTGTCTAGAGACACCACCAGGCCCCCAGCCGCCTTCTCACACCGGGATCTGCCCCAGACCTCACCTACTACTGCTGCTGCCCAGCCCTCCACGGGCCCTGAGGCCACCTATTCCAATGTGGGGCTGGCAGCCATCCCCAGGGCCAGCCTGGCAGCCAGCCCCATGGTGTGGGCAGGGGCAGGGCTGACCAGCAGCTGTGCCGGAGACGAGCCTGAGGCCAGATCGGTGGTGGCTGAGTATGCTTGTATCCACAAGCTCAAGGGAACAGGTCGGGGTCCCCAAGGCCTGGACCAGGGGAAGGTCCAGGGGACCCCAGCCACTCAGGTAAAGTGGAGGTGGTCGGGTGGGGTGCAGTGGGTGGAGCTGGGTGGATCCTTGGGAGAGTTGATGATGCTGACCCATCCCTGGTGGGCTTCCTCCAGGTGGATATCCTATACTCCAGGATCAGCAAGCCCAAAAGGAGGGACCCAGGATCTGCCCTAGGCCAGCCGGACCCCAAAGGCAGGGTGGCAATTCTGACTCGGGGGAGGAATCTGGACTACGAGGCCCTCCCACTCAGGGGCCTGAGTACCCACAGCGACCTAGAAAACGTGTATGAGAGCATCCAGGAGATGGGGGCTCAAGCCGGCAGCCTGCAGCTCAAGCTAACAGATCAGACATGAAGGCCTCCTGCTTCTCCGGCCTCAGCCTGTGGGGCTCAGCCACACAGGGGTCTCCAACCCCTCCCTGCCCTAGCACCCAAGTACAGCTGTTTCTTCTTCCAGCGTCCCTCTTCCCTCACGGTCCCCCGCAGAGGGCAGCCTGAGAGCTTCTGGGGTCCTGGCTGCCCTGGCCTCTCCTGCCAGCGTCTTAATAAATGCCCAGCGCAGAGAGGATGAACGCCGCGAGCCTCACAGCCTGCTCTTCTTCAAAGCCCGGGAGGGTTGTTTGGAAGGAATCAAAGCATCCCCTTACCTCAGGGACAGGCTGCCTCCTCCTGGGGTGCCTGGGCCCTGTCACCCTGGCCCGCAGACAGTGTGGGGAGAGAGACCAGATTAGGGGTGGTGTCGCCAGGCCAGGTTGGTTCTAGAGGGGGGTGTAGCCGGCCGGCAGGGTGGCTGCCCCAAGGTCGGACTGGACACCGACACCGAGGGCGGGCTCGGGCCACCCAGCCCTGGGGCTCCATGAGGGTGAGAGAGGCGGACCATCGTGCGTTAAAGAATAACCGGCTCCAGGGAACCCAGCCAAAGAGACGTGGCCCCTTTCCGGATCTGGCAGCTCTGCGCTCGGGCACCCCACAAGGAAGCCGGCCCTCG
>NW_005371769.1:461372-467650 GCF_000412655.1 Myotis brandtii | reverse complement strand
AGGTGGGCCCTGGTGTGCAGGGTGGTGGGTGGGGCGCGGGCACGTGCCTTCCCGGCGTCCACACGGGGTCCTAGGTGGAGAGCAGGTCAGGGCCCGAACCACACCCCAGCTCCCCAGCCTGGTCGAGGTGAGCAGAAATGATGGGTGTTGGTATCCCTTGTCCCCCGCACACCCTAGGGCCAGAGCTCAGCTGGGAGGGCCGCTCTCGGTCTCTGCAGGAGAGGCCGCGAGGCTGACCCTCAGGGGTCCGGGCCTCTGGCCTCCCTCTCCCCAGCCCTGCCGTGAAACCTTGGGTGCTGGACACCTGGGCTGGCTGTGCAGCCCTGGGCGGGCTCTGGCCCAGCCCTGCTGGGGCCTGGGGACTCGCTTGTACTTGGAGGTTTCCCTCGGCTGTTGCTGACTGCTGGCTGCTCCCTACAGCCCCCACCCCGCCCCCAGGCCTGGCTCCTGGCCCACCGCTGCTGATGCACAACCCTGGTTAATGTGTGATTGGGGGAGGACTGGGCCTCTTGTACCCTGGTGGGGCCTCAGACCCCTGTCCAGCACCAGGACCCGACGGAGACGCTGTGGAACAGAGCCCAGGTGTGAGTGACTCAGGCTTCAGGAAGACCCCAGCCCAGGCCCTGTTTGTTCCTGGTGGTTCCTGGAGATCTGGGCTCTGCAACCCGAGCTGGGGGTGGAGCTGGGCCTGCTGCCCAGCCAGCCAGCGCCTGGGGAGCCTGGAGCGAAGGGGCCTGGTGTGCACACACACATGCCAGGCCTGCACATGGTGCCTGGCCCGAGGAGGGGTCTGGAGTACTGCTGGGCCCCACCAGCCAGCCCCCCACCCCATTGTCCTCCAGAGCCCCCCAAGGAAAAGTCCAGCTGGATGAGGTCATGGCTGCCGCAGCCCTCACAAGCCTGTCCACCAGCCCCCTCCTGCTGAGGCCCCCGGCTGCAGCCTTAAGCACAGGTGAGACAGAGGCCTGCATAGCCTGGAATGGGGGCAGGGCCCAGGCCACTGTTCCTCCAGGACGTTAGTGGGGGGCAAGCAGAACCCCCTCGCTTGCAATACCGCCTTCTAAACACATGGACGTTAGGACCCCCAGTGCCCTTACTGAGGCCAAAGCCCCAGTACCCCAGGCCTGCAGGCATCTCCACTCACTGGCCATGCATCTTTGCATTTATCCTTTCCTGTTCCAGGGAGATTAGGCCCCAGGCTGATGTGGCCAGCTCCTCCTGGCCACCACCTCCTCCAAGAGGCTGCGTGCCCACCTAACTTCCCTGTGAATAGGTGACTAGGCGAAGCTCAGAGTTAAGGGACTCACAGCCAGCAGTCTGTGCAGAGCGGCACAAGCACGCTGAAGTCCTGACACTGGCCCGGCGTGTCCCTGCAGACGCCTGCTTGGAGCCCTGGCCCCAGACCCTGGGGCAGCCACCAGGCAGTTACAGCAGCAGTAGCAGTGGGGACTGGGGCTGGGACCCAGCCAGCGAGCAGTCCTGTCCATCCTCCCCATCACCCCCACTGCCCCCAGAGGCAGCCTTCCTGTTTGGGGAGCCTGCCCCTCGGAAGAGGAAGGTAAGGGGATGGGGGAATCAGTGCTCAGGGTGGGGTGGACACATGGGTGGCGAGCCTGACCAACAGCCCTTGTCGCCCAGAGCTCAGGGCAGGTCCTGTTCCAGTGCCTGTGGAAGCGCTGTGGGAAGGTGCTGAGCACAGCCTCCGGGATGCAGAGACACATCCGCCTGGTGCACCTGGGGTGCGTGGGGCCGGCAGATTGGGGGTGGGGCAGGCCAAGTGGGCCAGCACTTCAGCTCCCACCTGCTATGTCCCCAGCAGGCGGCAGGCAGAGCCGGAGCAGAGTGATGGCGAGGAGGACTTTTACTACACGGAGCTGGGCATTGGTCTGGAGGTGCTGACCGATGGGCTGTCCAGCCTGGCCCCGATGTCCCCCACGGCCTCCCTGCTGCCCACCTGCCCTCACCTGCTGCCAGAGCCCCCAGCCTTGCCCAGCCTGCTGCACCCATTGGCCTTGCCCCCACCCCAGGTGCTGAGTCCTGCAGCGCCCCCCCAGGTGTGCCACAATGACCACTCCTACCAGGTGGGTGAGGTCACTCAGGCAGCAGCTGGGGTTGTGTCCCAGGGGTGCGCTGGAGGGGAGCAAGACCACAGCTCTGTCTCCTTGCAGGGCTGCCTGGCATCTACCGAGCTGCAGCCACAGCCCAGCACAGTCAGGGCCTGCGTGCCAGCCGTGCCCTCTAAGCTTAGTGCCAATCTGAGGTGCGTGTGGGTTGAGGGGCAGGCGACAGGTGGGGAGGGTCCTGGCCCAATGGCACTCCATGCTCCCTGTGTGTTCCCCTAGGAAGCCCCGAGGTGACGCCAAGAAGTGCCGGAAGGTGTACGGCACGGAGCGCCGGGACCTGTGGTGCACGGCCTGCCGCTGGAAGAAGGCCTGCCAGCGCTTTCTGGACTGAGGGGCTTGGCCACTGGGCTCAGCCACCAGGTTGCAGCCCCTGGGACTGTGGTGCACGGCTGAGCCCTGCACCCGCCCACCAGGGTTCTTACAGGAAAAAACACACTGCACCCCACCCCTGCCCAGGGCCTCTCTAGCCACAGGGTCTACTTTTTCATGGGGAGGGGCGTCAGTGACCCTGGACTCCCAGAGGCGGGGGAGGTCCCACCACTCAAAGTGCCTCCGAAGAAACCAGCCTTTTCTACTAAAGCCACACAGGCCCTGGGGTGGCCGTCCTCCCTGCCTGTCCATGGACTTGTCAAGGGTGCAGATAGGCCCAGGTTTGAGGCCACGTGGGAGCCAGACCTGGATGCACTTGGTGGGGGGGGAGGCCAGGGGGGTCTCCCCTGTCGCAGTTATCCTGATGGTTCAAGGGCCCAGGGGCTGACATTTGTACCATGTTTTTGAAGCTCAGGTGTCTTGCGTCTGGGCAGTGCCAGGCGAGGAGAAAAATTAAAGATTTGGGGTTTTTCCAGAAGCCGTGCCTGCCTCCTGGGAGGGGGGCACGACATGGCTCTGGGACCCTGCCACAGGCCTGGTTGGTGGGTGGACGGGCCCAAAAGGCCAGCCACTGGCCACCTCCACTCAGTGCAAGGCCGCGGGAGGGGACCTGTCTCAAACACACACGAGGCATCTCCTTGAGCAGCAATTTCCCAATTTATTGAGTGATCGCTTTGCAGGAATGTCTCAGCTAATCCCGTCACAGAAAGGAAATCCGAAGGCAGGCCAGAGCCCAGGCAGACAAGAACTCGCAAACCCACCAGAGGAGGTCTGTCTGCCTGCCCGAGGCGACAGAGAAGCAGACAGCAGCTCTGGGTTCCCCCAACCGATCACAAAACCTCCTCCCCCAAATGCTCACCATCTCCAATGCCAACACAGGTTTATAATAATATAAAGTCAATATAATATAGATTATCCCAGAAAAATCAGCAGTCTTCAAACACGGCCCTTTTTTTGTTGTTTGTTTTTTGTTTTTGTTGACAGGTCGAAAGTGTGTTGAAAAAATAAATATTTAAGAAAAGCACACAGGGCACCCTCCCGACAAGGAGCTGAGAGGGCTGCATACGGAGCACAAGGCAGGACCCGAACATGAACCACCACGAAGTGTGGCTTCAGAGCTGCACGTGTCACAAAGGAGGGCAAGGACGATGCTCTTCCATCACATTGCAGAAAGTTCCAGTTTTTGCATTTTCTTTTTTTTATAGAGAGAGATGTGCAAAGTTGGAAGCAGGAGCTGTGTCTTTTGAGTCGAGGTCCCTATTGAGTCCTGGCAGTGTTGTGACTGTTTCCCCAAACCCAGGGTCCAAATGAACCCCCTGGTCAGGATCCAGAGCTTAATACAAAAGTCGGTGGGTTCCCCGTCCGCCCTGACAGACCACCCAGCGGGCTGGCTGTTTCCCACTTTGGTGTTACCAACACCAAAATACAGACACAAACAAAAAAGTACAAAATGTGAATGTAATCTACACAGTTTTTCCTCTTCGTAAAAAAAATATTTATTAGCTTAAACATTGATTTAAAAAAAAAGGTCAGTCACATAAAATAACCCTTCATGACACACTTTCCCGCCTGAGGGGTGTGCGCGCTCCATCCCGCCGCTGCTAAGCCTGCACGGCGGGCCTGGGCCTCGGTCTCCCAGTACAGTGTGGGTATCAAGGAAGAAAATATTCCTGTGGCACGGACAGCGAACCCCCAAAAGGTCAGCAGGGGCAGCGAGCAGGTCAGAAAGACCAAGGTGTCCTGAGTGGAGGCGGCCGGGGCGTGGGCAGGGTGGCCTGAGGTGGGACCAGTACAAAACCCAGAGACACCTGTCAGCTGCAAAGGTCTGGTTTCAAAATGTGTTTTGTAAGAAAGTAGGTCGGTTTAGAAAAGGGGCTAGAAAGTGGGGGGAAGTACAAGTTCTGAGAGCCCAGGGGTGCTCAACTGGGCCTCCCTGGTGACAGGCAGGGACCATGTCCAGAAACCCCCGCACAACCTGGCCCACCCTCCGCAGGAGGAGCGGCGACGGGAGGGCTTGCCTGTTTGGGACGACCTTGGCCCTTTCTCTTAAGAACAGTGTCGGGCTCACAGGGTCTGCAGCTGAGGGAAGTGGGTGCAGGCAGCCCCTTCCAGAGCGCCCTCTGCTAATGGATGGAATGGCGGCTGATTTCATTTAAAAAAATAAATAAGTAAAAGCAAAGGCGGCAACTTCTCCCCTGGGGCAGGACTTCAAGGACAGCACCATATCCCACGCACCCACTTGGGCCAGGGCGGGTCCCCCAACCCCAGCAGGAAGGTTAGTCCTCTGGGGCCACTGGAACCTACATGAGGGCTTGTGGGGGGTTCCACTGGGAAGAATAGATGTGACTCAATAAGAAACTTGGTAAAAGCCACTGGGCTCAGTCTGGGTAGAGGAAAAACCGCGGCTCGCTCTGGCACCCTTGAGCCCTGGCAGGGCGCGTGCTGTGCCTGAGCGAGGCGGCAGGAGGCGGGAGGTCTGAGGAACAGGTGCCAGAACAGCCTTGACGAGGAAGAGGAGGGTCTGCCCTCAGCCAGACAGGGTGCTGGCCAGCAGGCCGTGCGCGAGGCAGAGCCTTTGCTTTCGCTCGGAACAAAGGAGAGCAGGCCGTGAGCGCTGAAAGGCAGCACGAGGGCCCGGCCACAGGCTAAAGGAGAGACGGCTGCTCAGTCAGGCGCGAGGAATAAAGCCAAACAGCCGCTCTGTGCCCATCTCAGCACGTCTCTACTTAAACAGCTTGGTTACCCATTCGGGGGCAGGACAGTGCGTGGCAGGCAGGATGCCGCCTCCAGTGTTAGCAGCAGCAAAGGCTAGTTCCCCGGTGGGGCAGCAGGCGTGGCCTGGGTGCGACAGGGTGGAGAGCCAGGGGACAAGGCCGCACAGGCTCCCCAAAGAAGTGCACATGGAACAGAGTGGGACCCCATGGGCCCAGCTGCCCGCCCCACCAGCAGTTAGCACCTGGGAGCCCTCCGGCTGGCGGGGCTGCTGCAGCTGCTTGTGTTGAGCACCAAAGCCCAGAGGCCAGGGCCAGGGCTTCTGTACGAGGCCCGGCTCTGCAGGCGCCGGGCAGTGGAGCCTCCAGAGCCAGGCTGCAGGCAGGGAACGGGCTGTGGGAGGCTATGGAGGGCAGGAGGGCTGCAGCGCTGGGGGCGTGGGGTGGGTGCAGAGCTCCTCATCTCTTGGACCTGTGGCCTCGGAGCCACACCGACACCCAAGCAGTGCTGACCTGACCTGGCCACTATGCCATCATGTGTCCGAGGCCCTTTGCTGCGTCTCCCACACGCACCTGTGGGGACCCTCTGACCCACAAAGATGATAGGTGGGAACCCTCCCCGTACCCCACCAACTTCGTGTTTGATCCCACAGCCCCCGTGGCGGGGGCCACACCTGCTCCCAAGACCACAGGGCTGGCCCTCGGGTATGTCTAGGGGCAGGAGCAGAACCAAGGGGCCGGGAGGAGGGGCTTCGGGGCTCAGATGGCCCTCCCGGGCAAGGGAGACCCCTAAGCATGCACACACAGGCGGAGGGGTGGCACAGCCACCACACCGGTGCCCGGCCCAGGGCCTAGGAGATCCAGGCAAAGTCCTTGCCAGCCGACCCCAAGGGGCTGCGGGGCCCCCGAGGCGAGTCCTCGTCCTCCTTGTCCTCCCCCAGCAGCGCGTCCTCAGGGGCCAGGCCATCGTCCTCGTCCTCACCCAGCTCCTCCTCGCCGTCCCCGCGAGGGTCGTCGGGGTCCTCCAGGTAGGGCCCGTCACTGGAGAACAGCTCAGGGGAGCCCGGCCCCAACA
>NW_005371769.1:451953-461346 GCF_000412655.1 Myotis brandtii | reverse complement strand
ACACACGCCGTGGCGCCGCGAGCCGTGCTTGATGCCCACGCTGGCGGCCGACATAAACACCCGGCTGCACAGCTTGCACACGTACTTCTTGTCCTTGCTGTGCACCTGCGGGGACAGGCGGTCGGTGAGTGGGCAGTCGGAGCAGTGGTGTCCTTCCTCTCTACTCACCAACACCACATGGATGGGTCGCTGTCCTGGGTGCTCCTCGGCTGCCCTCCCCAGTGGCCCCCGCCCGTCCTCCCGCCACGCCCATCCACAAACCCCAAACCCGGAGCCCTGCCACGCTAACGTGTGCTGCTCACACTTGAGCAGCATGAGGTCGTGATCGGGGCTGGGGGCCAGGCCCTGGAGCCAGGCGCTGCGCCCACAGCTCTGCCCTAGCAAGGGGCTCTCCAGGACCCTCCTGGGTCTTTTGTTTGTTTGACACTTTAAAATATATTTTATTGATTTTTTTACAGAGAGGAAGGGAGAGGGATAGAGAGTTAGAAATATCTATGAGAGAGAAACATCGATCAGCCGCCTCCTGCACACTCCCCCCTGGGGATGTGCCTGCAACCAAGGTACATGCCCTTGTCCGGAATTGAACCTGGGACCCTTGAGTCCGCAGGCCGACGCTCTATCCACAGAGCCAAACCGGCCAGGGCTGTTTGACACTTTAAATCCAGGGCTTCCTCAACCCTCCCCCAACAAAAGAACACAACCTGGAGAAATGAAAGGGGAAGATGCCGGTCCCTCCTCAGAGAGAGAGCCTTCGCATTTCAAGGACATTTTCAGGGATTTCTGACCCTCCCTGACGCCCAACCACAAACCTGGGATAAAATTCCAAGGTGAGTGGGCAACGCAGGTCCCGACCCTCCAATAGGACCAATGGTTACTGAACCGCGAATGTGGTTTTGCTAAAGAAAAGATGTAGCTACCCAACTATTAAGGTACTAGGCGGGCACGCACCCCCCTGTGAAGTGTAAGCTTGACTAACTGCTGTGCTGTGCACCTGAAACTAGAACAAAACGACAGAGTGTAGCTGCGACTGAAAAATAAAAGGTGAAGCTCCCAAGTCTGCACAGTGGACCAGGGCAATGAGCTCAACGCGCCCCTCGTCACGGCCTCACGGGCCGGACACGCTGCGCCCTCGGCCAGCTCCTCCCGAGGCCCGGCCCCAACAGCTCCCGGAGGCTGTGCTGCGTCCGTTTCCTGGGATCAATATGATGTATGTTCTCAGGGCACTGGCTCATTCTAACTTTTTCTACCAAATTATATGAGCTTTCATTCGATAAAGATAATTAATTTTGATTTTCACACATGCAGGGTTTCGTTGTAAATGATTTTTCCAGCTTCTCATATAACTCTGAAGAAATTCCTACATTATAACCTGTGTCCTTGCAATTCAGCCCACAATTGCACTTCCATTGCAGTGGGATTATTTAGAAATTAATTTAGTGGATGACTGAGAAAAATACACCGCAGCCCATGTTACAACGCCCACGCTTGTTTGTGTGACAAACAGCAAGTGCACGTCTCCTGGGACAGGAGATGCCTCCCTCTAGAAAGCAGTGGCGGAAAGGAGCCTCGTGGGTCCCTCTGGACGGCGCAGAAGCAGACATGCCGCTGGGGAGGGGTCTCAGGTCAGGGCATTGAGTGGGCCTCGTGCTCCTGGGCGGCCAACTTGCCTCTCCAGGTGCAGGCTGGACCCCACCTGGGGAGCAGGAAGACCGGGCCCGCCCAGGGCACGCACTCTGGGACCCTCTCCGGCTGGGGCTCGTGGGGCCGGCTGGGGGACACGGGCATCTCTCGGTCAGCCAGAACCCCTGCAGTCCAGCTGCAGGCCCAGGTGGTGGGCTCTGCTCACCACACTGACCAACACCCACGGCAAAGACCCTGCTCACTCCAGTGGTCCCTCTGTCAGGAGCCAGGCCTGAGGGTCCTGCCTCACCTCCCAGACTGCTACCCTGTGCCAGGTTACACCTGGGCCACCCTCAACAATTTTTAAAAATATATAATTTTACTGATTTCAGACAGGAAGGGTGAGGGAGAGAGAGATAGAAACATCAATGATGAGAGAATCATTGATCGGCCGCCTCTTGCACGCCCCCTACTGGGGATCGAGCCTGCAACCCAGGCATGTGCCCTTAACTGGAATTGACCTTGGGACCCTTCAGTCCGCAGGCAGACGCTCCATCCACTGAGCCAAACCAGCCAGGGCAACACCCTCGACAATTTGATAGGCCCCCTAGACTGGCCTGGATGGCTTTTCCCGCCACGCCGCCCGGTGGCGCTGCTCCTGATGCTCAGAAGGTCAGCCAGCCTGTGTGCCCCACAGATGACTCTGGACACACCCGAGATTCCCAAACTTGCAACATCACACCAGTGCCCTCTTCCCACCTCCACTCAAGCCCAGAGCTGCCCCCACCACTTCCCCTCAAACAGGTCCAAGCCCAGCCAGTCCCCCCTGCAGCCCTGCTCCCCCCTGCAGCCCTGTGTCCCCCCTGCAGCCCTGCAGCCCTGCTCCCCCTGCAGCCCTGTGTCCCCCTGCAGCCCTGTGTCCCCCCTGCAGCCCTGTGTCCCCCTGCAGCCCTGCTCCCCCCTGCAGCCTTGCTCCCCTTTGCAGGCCTGCGCCCCACCTGCAGTGCACATCCGAGGGGAGCTCGGATTCTGCGTGCACCTCCTGGTCCAGCTTCTCAGCCTGAACCACATGGTCTCCCTAGTTTATCTCACCACCCAAAGGCCCTGCACCCTGCCTTTTTGGGGGAATCTGCCTCCATTTCAAGGACCTTTTCATGTCCAGGCCAAGCAAACCTACCATTCAACACCTGACACCTGACACCTGGGAGCCGGGCTCCCACAGAGACAGGTGATCGCACAGCACAGGGCGTGGGAGAAGGCTGGGCTCGCACACGACGCTGGGCAGAGAAGTGAATGCGTGGTGGGACCCAGGGGCCAAGGGCAGGGGTCCCAGAAGCGGAGAGGAAACTGAGGGTGTGATGTGGCCCTGCCTCTACACCCAGGCCCAGAGGGCGGAGCCAGGTGGGGGAAATGAGGGGTTGAGTGGACCCCACTTCAGGGCTTCCTGTGGTGATCCAGACCATCCCCCCCGACCCTGCCAACCGGGCAGACCCCAAGATGACCCCTGACCCCTGACCCTGGCCGCCCCCAACCCCACTCACCAGCGTGTGCCGCTTCATGTGCTCCCGCCGGGTGAACTTCTTCCCGCAGATCTCGCAGGGGTAGGGCCGCTCGCCTGTGTGGGAGCGCATGTGGCGCTTGAGGATGCACTGGTGCATGGCCGAGAAGCTGCAGTACGGGCACTTGAACTTCTTCCTGATGACCGTGAACTCGTTGACTGGAAGACAGCACAGAGGGCATCACCAGCGGCCCTGGAGCCTGCCCTGCACAGACTGTCCCCCGAGGCCCCGCCCCCACTAGGCACAGGTGTCCCAGGTGCCTGACAGCTGGGCAGAGGCCAGAGGCAACCATGTCCACTCTCAGACATGTCAGTGTCTAAAACACTGCTGTCCACACGTGTAGTCCCAGCAGAAACAGCATCCACACAGGAGCCCGAGCACAGCCAGGGTCCAGCCCCCGCTCCACCCTGGGGGCATCTGAGGGAGGTGCTGCCTGGTGACAGCCATGAGGCGTCCAGTGGACACAGCCGAGCAAGAGGAGGAGGAGGCTTGTCCTGTGCTAACTCCCCAACGTCAACAAGCCGCGCCGAGGCCCCACGGTCACCCAGGGTCAGCTGCACACCAGGACGCAGCCCTGCCCTCAGCATCTCATCCCACATTCCTGGGGGTCTCTTGGCCCCCCTGGGCACGGGGGCAGCCCAGACACTACAGTCACCCCCTCTTGAGCCAACAGGGAGTCCTCCCAGTACCCCAGAAACCCAAAGGCCTCCCGGGTTCCTCTGGGTTCCCCAAGTAGCCCAAGTCCCGCGGCTGCCTTTTCTCCTGAGCGAGGAGACGGTGGTGGACACATGTCCCTGGCGTCTGGAGCGGCTTCCCAGGCCCTCAGCCGGCATCCGCACCCAGAGGACAGACCAAGGGTCAAGAGCACTGGGCGTAGCCAGAGGGGCTGCCGGAAGCCCATCCAGGACGGGGTCAGCTTGTCAGGGCAGTGGCTCCTGCTGCACCTTCAGACCCCTTGCAGACATTCCTGTGTGGCAGGCCCTGGTCACGGTCACAGCCGCCCCTGGAGGCACTGAGAGGAGGGCAGACATGAGGACAAATGCCACAGAGTCACAGCCCAGGACAGCAAGGCAGGGTGGAGCCGAGGGGACCCACAGCCCTGGGCCTTCCCGAGAGGGGGAGCCGGCCAGCGGCTGGAAGACTGACCAGGTGGTTTCCATGAGCCCACACCCCCACCCCTCAGTCACCCACCACGTCACAGAGGTAGGGACCCGCACCACCACCTCTGGGAAGTGTGCCCAAGGCTCCCAGCTCTTTTCTGCTGGGAAATGGTGCCAACTGGACGGTGCAGAGCAGGGACCCCAAGCACAGTGGTCCTCACTTGGCAGCCCATTTCTGAAACGTGTCTGCGTAAATGGAGGGGGAACCTGAGTGCAGCGTTCTAATTTGTTTCTTAAAGAAGCATCTATTTTCTCCCAGGAGCTCTGCCGGGAGCCGGTACATCCTTGCTGCTTGACACAGTCACTGCAGGGAAGAAACATCTGCACAGCATATGTTTCAAGGGATCTGGCGTATATGGCATACTGTTCTTAATATGTTTGCTCCCCTTAGCACTATGTGTTTTAACCAAGGTCACCTCTCTGAGAAAGGTTGTTTCCCCAGGTGGGGATTTTTCCCTGAGGTTAGGGAGGGGATACAACCCCTTAACTAAGTGCCAGGCGGGTAGTTAATCACTTTAACTACAAACAATTACGCTTAAGCTACATAATCTTTACTCCCTGGAATGGAGATAAGAAATGCCCTAACCTTTGCAATAGAAATTGACAGGATTAAAATCAACTGGTATAAATACAGATGTAACAAGACAACAGGACACAGAACCTAGAGAGAGAACCTAGGGAGAGAACATGGCAAAAGATCCTGGACAGAACCTGGCTACAGAACCTGGCTGGAGAACCTAGCGACAGAACTTGGCAACAGAACCTGGCTGGAGATCCTGACCAGAACTTGGCCAGAGATCGTGGCTAGAGATCCTGGCTAGGCTGCTGATCAACTGAACCCTGCCTCCGTGTCCTTCCTTCTTTGCCGACTCCGTCCACACCTTTGGGGACCCCTGGACCTGCTGGGGATGGACCCCAGCAGAGCTCTCAAAGGGTGTCTAAATGATCCAGCAACCAGATTCCTGGGTTTTCCGGTACGAGACAGTGAGACCGTCTGCCAGGGGCCCGGCCACGCACCCACCCAGGAGCTCTCTGCTCTGGGGTCTCCCGCACCCACGACAGTCAGTGCACACCAGGGACAGGCCTTCTAGGACAGCAGTGCCACGCCCGGTCAGGTAGCCACCATTCTGCCTCACCTTCGAGCTATTACTGTCAGGTATTACACGCCTACTTGTGTTAAAAGCCCCACAGGAAACCGTAAACATTACTCTAAACGTCAGGACCATTTCTATTGGTCACAAGGTCACTCCTGGTGTCCTATTGCTCCCTTCAGTCTGTGCTTCTGTCCAGGGCACATTCCTTTGGCCACAGGCTGTTGGCGCTTCTTGTCAGCTGGCCAAGAATTCTCCACTTTGTTTGTTTGTACCATAATGTCTTCAGCCTTGATTTCTGAAGGACATTTTTGCTGAGTATAGAATTCTAAGTTGGCAACGTTTTTGCAGCCCTTCAATGATGCTACCCATTGTCTCGAGCTTCTGTAGTTTCTATTAAAAAGTGGGCCATCAGTCTGTTCCCTTGAAAGAAACGTCTTTATTCTCTGACTGCTTTTACGATTTTTCTTTTTGTCTTTGGTTTTCAATAGTTTGACTATAAT
Organism: Myotis brandtii; assembly: GCF_000412655.1. Taxonomy (NCBI): domain Eukaryota; kingdom Metazoa; phylum Chordata; class Mammalia; order Chiroptera; family Vespertilionidae; genus Myotis; species Myotis brandtii. Next base: position 455,413 of record NW_005371769.1, on the reverse strand, counting down.
GTGCCCAGATATTGTTTTTCTGTTGCTATTATTTTATTTTGGTCTTCATTCTGCTTTGAGTATACGCTTCTTGAAACTGTATTGATGTCTTTTATCAGTTTTGGAAAATTCTCAGCTACTGTCTCAGCTACTGATTCTGCTTCGGCCCCATGTTTTCTCTGGAACTCCAACTACACATATATTAAAAACCCTCACTGTGCCATGCTTCTCTTTGCGTTTTTCTCATTCTTTTCTTCGCTCCTGACTTTGGGTGTGGATATTTCCCACTGCTCTGTCTTCCAGCTCACTAACCCTACCTCGTGTTGTCTCAGGTGTTGTATTTCAGTTCCAGAATGTTCACTTCCTTCTTTTGTATAGATCCCAATCCTCTTGAAATCCTCCATCTTTTAATCTGTTTTGTGCACCATCTCCTTGAGTGTGTTGGTAAGGGGTACCTTTCAGGGCTGTCTGATAACACAGTCTGCTTTTCCTGGTGGGGTTGGTCACATGACTCTGTTACTTAGCATACACTGCCATTTTCTTGTGCAAAACACTGCTCCTCTTGGCTCAACCTGTTTCCTGCTTCAACATTTGAGAATTTGCTTGAGAAAACTCTGCAGTGCTAATATACTAGTAGCTTGTCCCTCACAACCACCCGCTTCAAGTCCTACCTGTGCTGGTAGCTCCCCAGGTGTGCATGGTGGGGTTTTGCCTGGAGGGTAAGCCCAGGGAATGCTAGTCATAGTTGAAGCTGGAGGCTTAAATATTTTTCTTTAAAATAAATTAATGTGTTTTCTTTGGCACCTTAGTTTGTGAAGTTGCCAAACTGACAGTGATCAAAACTGAATTATTTATTTTAAATGCAGTTGAAATTGGTAAGTTAGCACGCCCAAGAGTGTGGGGGAGTCTTCATTCCCACCCTCCCACACACACATGACGTGGGCGAGGCCACCCACCCACATTTTGTGGCAAAGAAAAATACGCTGAGAAGCCCCAAATGAATGTAAACATGAAGCAAGTCTCTGGCAGCGAGTTGGCCTGAATAAAGGATTAACCCTTCATTATTGAAATTCTCTAATAAAGAGCAGTGTTACATTTTTGATAATTTAAAAAAACCACTCTTGCCCTGGCTGGTGTTCCCAGTGGTCAGAGCCCAGCCTGTGCACCAAGGGTCGCAGGTTCTATCCCAGCCCCTCGGGGCGCACGCAGGAGGCAACCAACTAATGTCTCTCACATCAGTGTTTCTCTCTCTCTCTCTCTCTCTCTCTCTCTCCTTCCCTCCCTTCTAAAAATCAATGGGAAAATATCCGCAGGTGAGGATTAAAAAATAAAAACCTCTTGAAATCAACCCGAATATCAGTGTTTCAATGAGAAATTCAATAACAGATGAAGTACCTAAATGAACCCACTGAGAAACCCACATGTTGGATGACTGTACAGTTTCAAGGAAAATAAAGTTAAATATTAGAATGAAATCAAACAGCTATTGATACTAAGAATGTTTCCTACACCCTCGTTATTGTGCCATCCCGCACAGACCTATTTCTTCTAGGTACAATAAACCTACCTTGAAATTTTCCAAGTGTTTTAAAAATGGAACCAAAGCCCTTTAGCCCAATAGCACAGACACACCCTCCACAATTCAGGTCTCCTCATGGCCCCGTCCACGCACCATCTGCCCAGGAAAACGTTTCCCAAGTGAGCGGGTAAAAGCAGCCGCAGGTCCACGCCACGCAGTCAACAGCGTGATAATGGGGTGGCCCAGAGCCGGCGTCCCACAGGCTCCTCCTGCCACCGAGGCTCGTGGCGAGACCCTCATGACGAGGAGGAAAAGGTGGTCTCTAGAAGGGGCGTGCAGAGGCAGACGAGCACTGACAGAAGAGTGAGGGGCAAGGGCTGCCTGACCCATCCTTCAGCTCCTGGAGACACCGCTCAGTCAGTTGCCTTAGCAACAACATAGTAAGCCTCTCTGAAAAGCCAACCAACCTCTCTGTGCAGGTAAAGGGCAGCATCTGGGGCAGGCAGAGGCCTTCAGGTGGGCCAGCCCAAGGGGGGGGGGCTGCCCCTCAGAAGGGTGGGGTCTGCCCTCTCCAGCTGGAACACGCTCCAGAACCTGGCAGGGCCACCTGCTTCTCTCCTCCCCTGGGTCCTGGAGCCCACCGCCCTGCGGAGAAGCAGATGTGAGAACCACCGGCCAAGGAAGGGGACAGCAGCAAACCCAGGGCGCTCTGTCTCAAGAGCCGTCGGGTGATTCTCCGCCCAGGGTGTGTCCTTCACACCCGGAAAGAAATGCCATGGGGCACACATTGAGGGCACGGTGCTGGGCTTTGTCCTCAGCTCTTTCTAGAAAGTACCAGGTCTCCCCCGCTGCCTGCAGGGATTGGAGGAGCGAGCCTTTGCAGGCACAGGCAGCGAGTCCCAGGTCCCGGCAGCGCCCAGAGACCTGGCCAGGCCTGGCGCAGCGGAGCGCGGGCGGCATCTGCTCCGCACGGAGGCGCCCAGCTTCCCGAGGGTTTCCTCGCCAGGCCGATGGGAGCCGCACGGCCATCAGTCTGCAGGAAGGACCCGCGTCCCGCACAGGAGGTGGCCTGGGAGCCCAGCCAGGCGCTGGCCGCAGTCCAGCCCAGAGGAGGCTCACGCTCAGCGGCTCCAGGTCCGAGAGGCGTGGGCCCACGAGAGGCAGACCGGGTCCCCGCTGTGGGCTCCGAGGACAGCAAGGAGCCTGTGGAGCACGTGCGTCTGTCACCGACTCACCGCCCCGTCCGTCCCCACAGGAGAGCCTGTCACTCATCTGAGGCCACAATTAATACTCAATGAAGGGCACTCAGAGGAAAACCCATGTCAACAGAACACCAACACGTCCACCCAAACCGTCAGTTAGAAAGGGCTGCAGAGGAATAACGTTCAGTTAATTCCAAAATCAAACACACGTGGGTAAGCTCCTCGTCAAGCCTCACTTTCCTCACAGAGACAAGGGAACCTAACAGACCTTTTTTTAAAAATGTTTTTATTGGTTTTGAGAAAGGACGTGAGAGACAGAAATATCAACGATGAGAATCATTAGTCGGCTGCCTCCTGCACGCCCCCCACAGGGCATGTTCCCTGACCAGGAACCGAACCTTGGACCTCTTGGTTCCTGGGTCAACGCCCAACCACTGAGCCACCGCCAGGGCTGCAGACCTTCCTTTACATAAGAAACAGGAAAGACTTGTCTGAGGCCCCCAGAGCCTCGGCCAGTGTGGACCCGGCCCTGCCAACCCGGCCCGCCAACCGCTCACTGGGGCCCTGAGGCCCTTATCCTGCTGCTTCTATTGGGGGAACACCTCGGGGAAGTATTCTCACTGAAGTATAAAAACCACTGACTTCGACCGCATGGTGCTGTGAGTGTGACACAACTGCTGTTGCAAAGGCTACGAACCAAGTCGACCTGAGAGGGGCCTTCACTGCCACCGGGTGGGGCGGGCGCAGGGACCCCCACGCC
>NW_005371769.1:445653-451833 GCF_000412655.1 Myotis brandtii | reverse complement strand
GGGCGTGCAGGTGCCCAGCAGAGGCAGGTCTCCCCAGGGCGGGGGTTGGCTGTCCTGGCCTCGGCATCCAAGCTGAGCAGAGGGTGAGGGGCTGCTCTGTCCCTCCCCCGGGGGCTTGGGCTGGTGTCAGGTCCTGGGAACAGGAAGCCAGGCTCAGCCCCGGGAGGGAGCGAGCGAGCGGGCTGGTGGGACTGAGCGCGTTCCGGAGGCGCTCCTGGACCTTCCCGTGATGAGCCCGCCAGGCATGCCGCAGCCTGGGGCTCGCCGGAGTGGGTGGGCATTTGGGTGCTTTTCTCAGCTTCCCTCTGGCGCCAGCGGGTGCCGCAGGGCTCCACACCGGACTGGGGTGCGGCTGGTTACCCAGCAAGTCCGGCTGTGTCCCGAGGTCACACCTGTGGCCTTGAGAAACGGTCTGAGACGAGCGTCACGGAGCCGAGCTGGCTCTTTTTCTCAAAGTGGACTCACAACCAACACCCTTTCACAAGAAACTTTAAAATCCCGGTGTCCGACACAGGAAACGTGCCTCAAACTGCAACCTGAACCAGAGCGGCCGCAGCGCCCCCCGCCCACCGCTACACACACACACATCGGGCCACTGCAGAGCTGCCCCGTGTGCAGGCCCAGCGCTCGCCCCGACCCGGGCAAGTCCCCCTCCCCGCGGGAGGTGTTCAGCAGTGGGGACAACATGGGGTCCCACATGGCACCAGGACCCTGCCCCACCTGCCCCACCTGCCCCACCTGGCTTGTCTGCAGGGTGTCCCCAGGGAACTGGCCAGGGACCCCTGTGCGAACGGCACTTTTAAGGGCCCAAGAAAGCAACACACAGGTCGGGGTCCCTCCCGATCACTGCACCCCGAACACCACTCCCCAAACAGGGACGTGTTTTGAGCCACGAATGATGCTTTTCATGGTTTCCACTCAGTGAACAATAACGACTAACAGGCAGGACTTTAGCTGCTGCTGAAATGTCATCAACGTGAGAGTCAAGTTCATCTGAGTCAGAATGAGAACTGAAAAGTCTTCTCAGGGAGCAATCGGTGAAAGCGTCGGCCTGGTGAGGAGACCAGCTGTGGGGCTAGGCCTCTGAAAACAGGGCACTCTGTGGAAGGCTCCAGAACCAGCCAGGAAGGACCTGGGCTCCAGCTGCAGAGCTAATGGTTCCCTCACACATCTGCAATGACTGTCCCTTTTTTTGCAAAACTGCCCTGATCAGACCACATCCAAGCACCACGACGTCCCCTCCAGGGCCGGGAAGGTTGGGGACAGGCCCGGCCCCCACAGGGCTCTGCTGGGCAGCGTGTCCACGGGCAGCCGAGAGCAGGGCGAGGCCTCTGCTGTGGGGCCCAGTGTGAGGCTGCTTTTCCTTCTGCAAACGTGAGCTCAGGTCCCTTCCAAGCAGGCACCACCCTGGTCTCCCCAGGGTCGAGGTCTGCAGGCCACAGGGTGAGGGTCCCTGGGAGAGGCCCTGCGCACCACACGTCTCAGCCCCGACGCCCCTGAGGTTGTGGGGCGTCCCTCATGGCACCTTCAGTGGAGCCGCCGCCCACGTGGCCCAGAGACAGTGCGGTGGAGAAGACGCCTGGGGCTCCGCACCGTGTATTTGGGGAAACCCACACCTGTACTTTAGCGTCGGCCAGAAGCAGGCAGCTTCTATTTTACTTATTTTTTGGTTATTGTTTTTTTGTTTTGTTATTATTGTTGTTTTCGGTTAATCCTGAGGATATTTTTCCATTAATTTTTTTAGAGAGAGAGTAAGGGAGGGGGAGAGACAGAGAGAGAAACATCGATGTGAGAGAGACACATTGGTTGCCTCTCACACACGCCCCGACCAAGGCCGGGGATCGAGCCCACAACTGAGGTACATGCCCTCGACCGAATCAAACCTGGTCCCTGGTACTCAGTCCGCAGGCCTACGCTCCATCCACTGAGCCACACCGGCCAGGGCTGGCTGTTTGTTTCTTGTAATATGTTTTTATTGATTTCGGAGAGGAAGGGAGAGGGAAAGGAATAGAAACATCAGTGAGGAGAGAGAATCATTCATCGGCTGCCTCCTGCACGCCCCACACCGGGGATGGAGCCCACAACCCAGACATGTGCCCTGACTGGGAACTGAACCATGACCTCCTGGTTCATAGGCCGCTGCTCAACCACCGAGCCACACCGGCCGGGCAAAACAGGCAGTTTTAACTGGGATGTCAGAGCATCGTGTGTAAAGTAACCATCCCCAGCAGCTCCCACGGCCTTGCTGCTGCTGACCAGCTGAGCGGCGTCCAGGCAGACGTGGTATCCACCACAGCCCACGTCACAGCTCAGAGCCCAGCCCACGAATGTTGCCAACTTCTCACTCTATTTACAGAAATGGGCAGATTCTCATGAGAAAGGGGGTGAATTTAGAATATCAAAAGCAAGGAGGTCAAAGCACAATAGAAATAAGAGAACGCCGAACCTCACGCGCCGGCTTCACCTGGAATTAGTCACAGACACACCAGACATGGAGGTGGCGGAGGACCCGCGTGTGACAGGACTCACACGTGTGCTCACAGGCACGAGGAGCGCGTGTGGCCGCCCTCGCTCCAACACACAGCGGGCTAATCACAGCGGACAGCGAGCGCATGTGAGAGAGGAAGACCTGAAGAGAAAAATCCGCCCAGAAAGGCCTCATCATGGGGTCCCCGCCCATCCCGTGACCTCCCCTCATGTGAGACCTGCTGTGAGGGTGCTCTAGGGCCTCTGCTGGGGGAGGGGCGGACGGAGAAGCTGAGGTGCAGGGAGACGCCACCCAGGGCGGCCGCAGCCGCCTGGTCCTGGAGCCCAGTCAGGCCCGACACAGGGGTGACCCTGCTCGACTGGAGGGGGACATCGGGGCTTGGGGGCTAGCAGACCCCTGGGCCCCATTCAAAGCACAGATGTGGCAAAGCCTGCGCTGGGGCGAAAGCTGCCAGACAGACGGCAAAAAGCAACACTCACCCCAAGCATCATTCTTAGCCACATGAGGGCAGCACAGAAGCTGTCCTAGTCCCCCAGCCCCAGCCTGCCCTTCCTCACACCCACACACCCTGCCCAGTCATCCCCGTGGCTGGGTGTCCAGCTGCTGGACCTGCGAGTGTCAGTGCGAGGCGCCCAAAGGCCCCAAGACAACACCTCCATGTCCCGGACCAGCTCCATCCGCTGCTTCTGCCGGGTCCCGACGTTCACTCCAAGGGCTGACATCCTGGAGCGACGCGCACACGCTCGGCTTAAGGATTCGGCGTTTTACAAAAGCTGTTTTGTTTTGTTTTATATTATTGATTTATTACCTATCTATCTATCTATCTATCTATCTACTGTTAATCCTCACCTGAGGATATTTTTTCCACTGCTTTTTAGAGAGAGTGGAAGGGAGGGAGACAGACAGAAACATCAATGTGAGAGAGACACATCAACTGGTTGCCTCCCGCATGCACCCCAACCAGGGATGGGGGATGGAACCTGCAACCAGGTACGTGCCCTTGGCTGGGAATTGACCCCACCACCCATCAGTCCTTGAGCCGACACTCTAACCACTGAGCACACAGCCAGGGCAAACACTGTTTTGTTTTAAGTTCAAGACAGCTGTGTAGGAGACACTATCCCCAATTTCAGATGCAGAAAATGAGGCCTGAGTGTGTTTTTAAAAGCATGCCCAACGCTAGTTAGCCTCAGGTCTGAATCACAACCAAGTCCGACCCACAGACCACGCTCCGGCCTGGCAGCAGCCTTACTTCAGCCACGGAAATAAAGGGGCGTAAACATTATTTTCAGTGTCAGTCTTTATTGGCCATAAGCAGTTTTTATCACTCTAACACAAAAACTTGAATATTTTAGTGCTCATGAGAACAAAGCTATAAAATAGTGTTTTTGAAAACAAAGATACACATCCCAAGGCCCAGCCTGGTGCTGGCAGGCCGTCCTTCACCCGCGGGTGCTCAGCGCCCACCCGGCGTGGGGCACCTCACATCTTCCACACTCAGCACCTCCCGTGTGGGGATCCCTTCCCCTGGGGAGAGCAGCCAGACACGAGGTTTCTCCCTGGTGACACACTCGGTGCCCGCACATGGGCAGCAACCACCATGTCCCCAGAATGCCCGTGACGCGGGGGGGCTCCCGCTCGGCTGGCACGCAGTGGGCACGAGGGCAGGTGGGGGGCACAAGCCAGCGCCCGGTGCTGCTGGAGGACATCTCAGAGCCATGTGCTCTGAGCAACTGGAATGCAGGGGGGCACTTAACACAGCGCCCAAGTCCTTTCTAACAGCCCGTGCGACCAGCGTCACCTCGTGCCAACACAGCCTGGCCTCCCTCCTCGCATCTCCCGGGGGAACGAGCCAGGCCGGAGGTCGGAGGCTGCCCCTTGCCCCCTCCTGACCGCACAGGGCTGTGCCCCCAGCCTGCTCACCGCTCCTGTGTGCTTCTGAGCTTGAGCAGGTTTTAGGTTTAGATCCTCGATTTCAAGTAGGAAATGTCTGAACAAGCATGCACGGCCCTCCCTGTTGCCCTGACAACCCCATATGTGTGACCTGACGACTTCAGGAGGGGGACTGAGGGCACTGGACCCAGGGCTGATCGCCAGCCCCCGCACGACGCCCACACCCGCCACCCGTGGGCCCGACGCCCTCTGCTCCTCTCAGCACTCAGAATCACACGGAAGTGGCCGCGGGGCCTGCACTTACGAGACAGGGAGTGGGTGCCTTTGGGCAGGTACTCCAGCAGGAGGGCGCTGTCGTCCCCGAGCATGTCGGCCTTGAGGGACAGCAGGCTGTTCTTACTCATGAGCGCCGCCCGCAGGTTGGCCACCGCGGTGGCCTGCTGCAGCGCCTCGTCCTTCTCGGGGGTGAGGGGCCGGCCCAGGTAGCTGGCTTCTGCCCCCAGGAGACCCTCGTCCACGTGGGCACAGAGGTCCACCCTGTCCCCTCGGCTGTCGGAGCTGCTGGCCTCGGTGACGGTCAAGTCTGAATCTGGGAGGAAACAGAACGTGCAGGTCACTTCAAGCCTCTCCGGTGGGAAGCAGCCAGGGCCACGGGCTTCCTGTCAGGCCCACCCCGTCTGCCGCCGCGGTCCACTGTGGGGCCCCCGCCGCTCCCGGCTGCACCCCGGGCCCCACAGGCTCGGACTGCACCTCACTCACAGGCCTACCTGTTCCCCCTAAATCTATAAACTTCCAGGAAAAACTCATCTTGGGCAAAGACTTCTTGGCTAGGAGACCCAAAAAGCATGAACCATAATAAAAAAAGTTCACAAATTGGACTTGGTCAAAATGTTAAATGTATGCTCCTCAAAAGACAGTGTTAGATAAAAACTGAGCCAAAGACTGGGAGAAAACGCACAAAGAACTGTCCACTCAGCAGTGACAAGCGGACAAGGTCCCCACAGGTGGTGCTGGCGGCCAGCCAGCGCAGGAGGACCCCGTCACAGCCACGCCCACGAACACGCCACACCACTCGGCAGTGACCTCCTGAGCCGGCCCACTGCCGCCGGAGCAGACACCCAAGGAGGTGAGCGCCACAGTCTGGCTCGGGCGCTCACAGCGGCGTTGGGTGTGACGGCCAAAATCTCCCAAATAACCAAACGGCCCACAGCTGAACGAAGGGGTCGGCTGCCACAGCCACGGGCAGAGAGCACTGGGCAGCGCAGGAATGACTTATCGGTGCCACAGCCACGGGAAGGGGGCTCAAAAGCACACAGAGTCACAGACGTGGACAGAGGGGGTGGCTGCGGGCCGTGGGCTCAGGTCCTGGGCTGTAGCAGCCTCAACATTCTGGCTGTGATTCTGACTGTGATTTGCATGGTGATGCCATGGGGGGAACCACATGAAGGAACACAGGATGTCTCCATATTACTTCTTACAATTGATCATTAATCTACAATTGTCTCAAAATGATGCTCTGTGCTTGTACTTTTCAAGCTGGCCACTCTGAGGCATCTGGAGGGACTGCTGGGAGGACACAGGTGGTGTGGGAGGGCTGACTGAAAGGGCAGAAGGGAGCATTCTTGGTGGTGGAAATGGTCTCTCTCCTGACGACAGAGGTGTAACATTGCCAAAACTCATCAAACTCACTCACTAGAGTGGTTAAAATTAAGAAGACAGCCCTCCAAAAAAGAGAAAGGGAGGAAGGAAGGAAGGAAGGAAGGAAGGAAGGAAGGAAGGAAGGAAGGAAGGAAGGAAGG
>NW_005371769.1:444811-445505 GCF_000412655.1 Myotis brandtii | reverse complement strand
AAAGAAAGAAAGAAAGAAAGAAAGAAAGAAAGAAAGAAAGAAAGAAAGAAAGAAAGAGAGAAAGAAAGAAAGAGAAAAAGAAAGAGTGAGCCCTGGCCAGTTGGGCGCAGTGTTAGAGTGTCGGCCCGTGAACTGAAGGGTCAGGGTTCGATTCTGGTCCAGGGCATGTATCTCAGTTGCAAGTTCCCCTGTGGGAGGCAACCAGCCAATGTTTCTCTCTCTGTCTCTCCCCCTCTCTTCCACTCTCTCTAAAAATCAATGGAAAAATATCCTTGGTGAGGATTAACAACAACAAAAAGACAGCCTGGCTGGGTGGCTCAGGTGGCTGGAGCATCGTTCCATACACTAGAAGGTTGAGGGTTCAATTCCTAGTCAGGGCACATGCCTGGGTTGCAGGCTCGACCCCCCAGTGGGGGGCGTGCAGGAGGCAGCTGATCAAAGATTCTCTCTCATCACTGATGTTTCTTTACTTCTCTCCCTCTCCCTTCCTCTCCGAAATCAATAAAAACATATTTAAGAGAAAAAGTCTGACTGTTCCTTATAACACCGAAGCCACCCTTCAGACACGCCATGCCGAGGTGTTTACTCGAGAGAAATGGAAGCACAAGACAGACAGGCGCAGAGCGCACAGAAGCGTATCGTGCAGCGGCAGCGGCAGCGGCAGCGGCGCCCGTCCGTGGGCCGGAGGCCGGTG
>NW_005371769.1:426424-444766 GCF_000412655.1 Myotis brandtii | reverse complement strand
CACGGCGGCGGCCTGGGGCACCCCCTCCCCAAGCGGTGTCCAGCCGCCTGGCATGGCTGCCCAGGGCCTTGTCCTTCATCAGCCCAACACATCCAAGCTCTTCCTCAGAGCTCCCTCTGGTTGGAGCGTGACAGGGAGACCCCAGCTCTGTCCGGGGGGCCCTGAGAAGGAAAAGCAACTACACTGGCCGCTCAGCAAAGCCCAGGGTGAGTGTAGACGATGATTCCAAAGTGTGACCCCGTGGACAAGCCACAGAAGCGCAAACGCAAAAGCAGGAGGGCGCAGGGCGCAGGGCGCGACCCCACCCCCGTGGGACACGCGCACTCTCCTCGGTGGCTGAGGTCAGCGCCAGCCTGCACACACACACACACACACACACACACACACACACACACACAGAGCACCATCCCGCCCATCCCACAGGGCGGCTGCTGGCAGGGCCAGCCCCGCCCTGATGGACTGGCGGGAGCATGTAGGGTTACTTTTCATTCAGATTCTCTCCTCCCAAATGCAATACTAAGCAAGCTGGTTCTCTACAACAGAGATGATCAAATCGGCTGAAGGACAACGCGGGTGGGAGAAGCGCCCGAGCGCCTTCCCTATCCCCGGCCCGGCCAGAGGACCTGGCCCGGGCGTGGCCACGAGAACTCACTTGTCAGTTAACCAACAAACACGGCGGTTCCAGCTTCTCCAAGAGTCCGCTGTCCTGTGGGTGCAGGACGGCAGGATGGCCAGGCATGCTGGTCGGGGGACGCCCGCCCCCCCACCTTCCAGGAGGGACAAGAAGAGAGGCCACAGTCTCGGACCGGACCGGCTCCCACCTCAGCCCCAGCGACAAACCCGGAGGGGCTGGGAGCCTCGGACTCAGCCCAGAGAGAGGCTGCGGGCGGGCGTGGCCAGCGAGAAGCGCCAGCACCCACCAGAAGCTGTTCTGCAGCCCCACGCACCCCAGGATGCCATGGTCTCAGCTCAGGCGCGAACATTTACTTTACTAAACCCACAGGCTCACCCATTGCCCAGCACTGTGTTCGCGGGGCCTCTAGGAACGCCTGGCGCAAGGCCCCTGGGCTCTTCCTGGTCCAGGGGTATAAACCCGCCGCCTTGAGGCCACAGGCAGGGTGAGGCTGGAACGCGGGGAGCGAGGGGACAACAGGCCTGGCATGAGGTCCCTCTGGACCCAGAACATCACTGTCTGCACACGTGTCTGCACATGTCAATGCTACTTCCCACGACCTACACACACATGAAATGCTGTGATCACACATGACTCCGGATGTTTCCCTGCAAGCCAGCAGGCTAGAATGCACTTGGCCTTTAGCTAGGAAAAACATCACTCCAAACAGTAATAGGCCCGAGAGTCAGCATGGCTGAGGGGGCACGGAGGGGTCAGGACGGGCTGCCACCGTTGGACTGGACACCTGAGCGTCCATGCCTGCGCCCCGAACACTGTGGTGACCACGTGATGTGTTCCTCGGGAAGGGCCTTTTCTCCATAAGCAGGCCAGGAATAAAAAATACTCTTAAGCTCCAGTAAATCTTTCATGAAAATAAAGGGTCCTCACTGAGGAGCACACACTTCCCGGCCCCGCCCAGGCCAGGCGGGGTGAGCAGACACCCTGAGCCAGGCAGACAGCCCCACGCCAGCCCACAACCTCCGTCCTGTCTTAGCAACTCGGTACAATCCAGTAGGAGCAGCTCACGGTTGCCTTGGTAACCCAAGGGATTTAAGACATTAACAAGAGTACACAGTCGAAATCACTTGTTGGATTCTAAAAACACCTTCTGCTTGGTAAGTGCATTTAAAACCTCCAGCCCACGGCTCAGCAGGCTGCTGTCTCTTAGCATAGACGCTCTCCTGTCCAAGGCCTCCCACAGCTCAGCGCAGGTGACCCCTTGGTACGGACCCTCAGCAGGTTGGGACAAAGCCTCTGTCCTGGTCACTCACCGGGGGCTGCTGCTCGTCAGGTCCTGTCAGAGCTGGTGGATGGCGACACCGAGTTAAGAGCAGACGGGACACTGCTGTCCCTCTCCTCACCGACTGCCAGCAGGGGGATGGGTGGTGTTCCTATCAGCTCAGACACCGCCCTCCTTCTCACTGAGTTTGGCTCAACTCCAGCAGGCCTGGGGTGCCTATCAGGGACATTTGCAGTGTCTGGAGACTTTTTGGTTGTCACAACTAGGGGGCGGTTGCTACCGGCTGACATGCAGGGGGCTGACATCTCAGGACACCCCACGCGAAGTCACCCAGCCAGGCCGACACCCTGGTCAACCCAGCACCCAGCAGACACAGTGGCCATGAGGCTGAGAAGGAATACTTCAGGCTATAGTGTAGCTTGGGCGCCACTGTTTAATGAATACAGAGTCGCAATTTGGGGATAAAGAGAAAGTTTGGGAAACGGACAGTGATGGCTGCACAACAGAGCGGCCGTATTCAACGCCCGTGAGCCGCACACTTAAAACGGCTACAAGGGTGTCGTTTGTGGTTCGGGTGTTTTACAACAGCGATGCAAGCGACAGTGCCCAGGGCCGGAGGGCACTCTTCCCACTGAGGAGGAGGGAACAGAGCCCCCAGGGTCCCCGAAGCCTTCGGGCAGGGGAGCGGGTGCCCCCACCAGCACACGGCGTTTGTGACATTTCTAGGGCTTATCACCCCACAGTTGCTGCCTTCTGCCCATCTATGTCCATTCACTCGGTTGATTTCTAACCTCTTTCTGGAGAGGACTCCTCTAACCCTGACCATCGCCCTCGAAGCCCCAGGATGCTCATTCCCCAGGTGCCACTGAGAAGGCGGCGTGACCAGAATTACCACCAGGAAGAGCACCTGACATTCAGTAAACATTTAATTGCTATTTACTCATCTGGGAAACAGACACAAAGCATCGTCCAGCGTGAAGACGGGCTCAGCACAGCGAGTTACAGCCCCCACTGCAGCGATCCCAGTGGCTGCGAGTAAAACACCAGGGGAAGCCACCCGTGTGAGCCTGGGAATGTGTCCCTTTGTCTACAGAGCGAGCAGCCACAGCCCCCACACAGTGTCTGAGCCCCCCGGGAACAAAGGAAAGGCTTACTTGAGTCACGGCCGCTGAATGGCCGCCCGGACGTCTGCAAGAAGGCTGGCACCGGGGACCCGGCCTGGCTCTCGTCCTCCACCTGCTGCATGATGTGCCGGACGGTTTCTTTGTTTTTCCGATTCTTCCTTCGGCCCGTGGGCTGCCAGCCATCCCCTCCGACCTGCTCAGAAAAAGAGTTCTGTGTCGAGCCATCCCTGGCCGAGGGCGGCTCACTCACTCCGTAGTGAGAGGGCGAGCTCTGCTCCTCCTTGATGTGCAGAGGCCCATAGCCTGCGTCGCCGGGCCACAGCGCCTGCGAAGACAGGTCGTCAGAGCCGTTGGCCTTGGGCTCCTGGTCCTCTTTGCCGTAGCTGCTTCCTCCCTCGTGGCAGCTGGCAATGGCCGAGTCTCCAGAAGAATTGGTGGGACTGGAGCGCCGAGCCAGCCACGGGGAGATGCTCCTTCCGGCCATCACGGCGGAGATGAGCGCGTCGGCACTGCTGCCGGGCGGGGCAGCCATCTCCAACTCCGAGAGCTCATCCGAGGCGTCCGGCTTAATGCTGATGTCCAGTGCGGCCTTGATGAAGTCATGGCACGCCTGCACGATGTCCGTCATCTGCAGGAAGCTGGCCGCGGACATCACCTCGATGACGTTCCGGCTGGTGAGGGCCAGGTGGGCAGAGTACATGAAGTCGATGATGGCCTGGAAGCCCTGGGCCGTGACGATGTCCAGGTGCGTGACCGTGGCCGGCTCGGACGCCTTCTGCACCTGGCAGTACAGCGTCTTGAAGTAGCGGCTGCTGCCGAGCAGCACGTTCTTGTGGGCCTTGAACACCTTGCCCTCGACCACGACGCAGGCGTCGCACAGGACGCCGTGCTGCCTCTGCTCGTCCAGCTCGCGCAGCAGGCGCCGGTAGTGGGACGCGATCTCCATATCTTCCTTCCGGTTGTGCATCGGGAAGCCGTGGTGTCACCTCTCCTACAGACTCTGTGGGGACAAGAAGGCAGTTACCCACACCGGTGGCCGGGGTGCGTGCAGGAGGAAGGTGGGAGGAAGGCAGCGAGCCTGTGGCCCGGAGCACCGACCCAGGGGGCCCGGCGAGGATGGGGCAGGGAAGGGAGGTTCTGGTTCAAGGCCCTCAGCATGGACACGAATTTTGGACAGAATCCTACACATACAGCAAACTCTCAGAACACAAAGCAAATGTTCCAGAAACAAGGACAATGTCCATCAGTAGTGAAGCGAAGTTCTTACCCAAACGGAAAATCTAGGTTAAGTCACCTGTGTCCTCATCCCTCGCCTTTGAAGGAACATCCTAAAAACAAAACACAAAGGGGAAGACTTCCTGCAGAAGTCTTGAGCCGCCACAGCCTTCACTCTAAACTTTCCAGAATGCTGCCCCCCCTGCCCCCCCCCCAGCTCCCGGGAGGAGGCCCTGGACCAGATCTGGACCCTCCAGGACCCCAGGGGGGCCTCGGGCAGCTGCAGTACCTTGTTCATCTCCATGCGGCACCCCTCCACCGTGCATTCTGCCTGTGTCTCCCAACCTGTGTGCCACGTCCTCTCTCTCCGCTGCCTACCTTGGTTTCTCTGGGACGCGGTGCCACAGACCAGGCAGCTTAAAAAACAGAATTTTGTTCTAGCATCATCTGGAGGCCTGAATCCCAGACAGAGGTGTCAGCAAGGTCCCTCCCGCTGAAGGCTGAGGGCGGTGCACCTGCCAGTGGCTGACCCCTTGGCCACCGTGGCTTGTGGACCATCCCCACCCCTCCTCCGCCTTCCACGGCATCTCCCTGTGTGCGCGTCTGTCCCTGTGCCCCTTCTTATAAGGACACCAGTCATGCTGGCCTAGGACCATCTGCTCCAGTGTGACCTCACTTCACTAGTGCATCCGACTGATTCCTGGCCACACGATGGGAGAGCCAAAGCGCCGTGTGCAAAAGAGGAAGTGTTGGCGTCATTACCTGCTTTCCTACCTGCATAAATCTCTACTCGCCAGTGAAACAGACCCCAGGAACCAGGAAGACCTCTGGGAAGGGGGAGGGAGCTCAGCGCCGTGTACAGAGGAGTAACAACCCCACGGGCGGCACGGCCAGTGCTGAAGTAGGTTATCCCTCAGTCAGGACAGCTTAAACCCACGTGCTTCATAGAGACTTGTCGTGCGAAGACAAGACATTTTCATTAGGGGAAAAGGCACGAGGACACGGACCTAAAAGTAATCGAAGGTAGTGATCCTCTCAGTAGATTCGTCGGCTGCGGGAATCCGGGGACATGCTCCATCCCAGGAAGCTTAGGGTGGCAGCTGCATTTGTGTTTCATTTGAAAATCTCTCAGTATCAGGAAGATATCTGTGGGGTCCAGCCTACCTGGCCAAAGAAGAAAAACAGCTGCCCAATGGCCAGCTGCCCGGTCACTGCTTGGCAACTGTGACCCTAAAAATGGAAGCAACCTGGACAGCAAAGCCAGTCCTGTCATATACCCACCAACAAGTGAGGGCACCCGGGAGACAAACGCAAGCTCATGGTGTGAGGGCAAGGGCAGCAGAGCACCTGCCCTGTTTGGTGGAGTGCATCATCCAATGGAGGCACACCTGGCCGCAGGACACACACCTGGCCATGAACACACACCTGGCCATGGAACACACACCTGGCCATGAACACACACCTGGCCATGAACACACACCTGGCCGCGGGACACACACCTGACCACGGAACACACACCTGGCGGCAGGACACACACCTGGCCGCGGAACACACACCTGGCCGCAGGGAACACACACCTGGCCATGAACACACACCTGGCCATGAACACACACCTGGCCGCGGGACACACACCTGACCACGGAACACACACCTGGCGGCAGGACACACACCTGGCCGCGGAACACACACCTGGCCGCAGGACACACACCTGACCGCGGAACACACACCTGGCCGCGGAACCACCTGGCCACCGCGGAACACACACCTGGCCGCGGAACACACACCTGGCCGCGGAACACACACCTGGCCGCGGAACACACACCTGGCCGCGGAACACACACCTGGCCGCGGAACACACACCTGGCCGCGGAACACACACCTGGCCGCGGAACACACACCTGGCCATGAACACACACCTGGCCATGGAACACACACCTGGCCATGGAACACACACCTGGCCGCGGAACACACACCTGGCCATGAACACACACCTGGCTATGAACATACACCTGGCCGCGGAACACACACCTGGCCACGGAACACACACCTGGCCGCGGGACACACACCTGGCCGCAGGACACACACCTGGCCGCAGGACACACACCTGGCCGCAGGACACACACCTGGCCGCAGGACACACACCTGGCCGCAGGACACACACCTGGCCGCAGGACACACACCTGGCCGCAGGACACACACCTGGCCGCAGGACACACACCTGGCCGCAGGACACACACCTGGCCGCAGGACACACACCTGGCCGCAGGACACACACCTGGCCGCAGGACACACACCTGGCCGCAGGACACACACCTGGCCGCAGGACACACACCTGGCCGCGGGACACACACCTGACCATGAACGCACACCTGGCTGCAGGACACACACACCTGGCCATGGAACACACACCTGACTGTAGGACACACACACCTGTCCAGGGAACACACATCTGTTCACAGGACACACATCAGTTCACAGGAACAACCTGTGGGCTCACACCTATGGACAGATAACCTGATCACCTGTGCTGCTGCCCAGAGCAGAGGGCACTTTTCATGCACCCAAGGGGCACGTGTGGCACCCCTTGAAACAACCACTTTGGGACCAAAAGAACTTGAATCCATGTTCCAGACCAAACCCTCAAAGTCGAGCTGGCCAGAATGGGGCTGGGGGCTCATGAGCGGCCCTGCCATGGACAGCCAGGGACATGGTGACGCCACACATGACCCAACGGGCTGTGGGTAATGAAGGGGTTCCCCAGGCCGTCCTGTCTGGGCAGGCAATGTGCCTGATGCTTTCATTGCAAATACGAGTGGTTCCTGGATAAGGCCAAGAAGTCGCCCTCTTGCAGAATCACAGGGGCCGTGGGGCGTGAAGACTGCCGAATGGGCTCGCCAGCTGCACTGTGTGTTCAGTCGTAACTCTGGGAGCAGGGCAGGGTAATTTTTCCTTTCGTCCCCAAGAAGCTCTGCCAGGGAGGCAACTTGTTGTAATAAAAATGTAAAACAGTGGATGCAATTTAGCCGTCTCATCCCTGTTCCACCCGGACGAGAGCACCAGTCTGTGCAGGGCCCGGGACACCGCTAGCGCCCTGCTTCCGGGCAGGGGTCACATTCGAGAATTTGGAACAGCTCATATGACATGACCGTCCCTCTCAAACATCACCACACTGCCTCTCACCTCTGACTTTTCACCTCTGCATTTCAGTGAGGCTTAACTTAAACTTACTTAAAGTTTTCCTTAAAGTGTAATCTGACAGACAGCTGTTGTTTAAAGTGGGAACAAGATAACTGTAGCGCTAGAACCAAACTGTGGATCTGGGCGCCAGAAGCCAGGCAGCTCCCACAGCCTCCTGAGGAGGAGGACGTCTGAGCCCAGTTTCACTAAACGGGTCTTTGCAATTATACTGGTGAGACTTTTTTTAAACGGGACACGTTTTGAACAGACAGGTCACAAAGAAGACATACGAGTGGCCACGCAGGAAGATGCTCACCTTCGTCAGCCCACCGGGATGTGGGAGAGGGACCGCGCCAATGTCAGCGAGGACAGGGAGCACTGGGACCCGCACTCCGCTGCTGGGAACGTAAGATGGGCAGCCACCTTGGAAGACAGCTTGACGGTGTCTCAAAGTTGAGCAAACACCCTAGGACCCGACAATTCCAACACCAGGAACCTACCCAAGGGACGTGGAGACACAGATCCACGCAGGACTTGCACAGCGGCTTTACTCATAACAGTCAAATCTGGAATCCACCCAAATGCGCACCAACAGGCGAACAGACGAGCAGGTGCATCCCGAGGCAGGCCCGCGCAGGCGGAGGCCAGGCACCTCGCCCACCTCCCACTCCTGAGCTTGTCTGAACATCCCTCCACACCCATGGCCGAATCTCAAAATAATTACGCTGCAGAAAAGAAGCCAGACAGAGGGACAGGGTATGAGCCCATTTCTATGAAACTAGAAATCACAGCCTAGTCTACTGGGAAGGAGCCGAGGCATCAGGAGGGCTGGGCCAGGCCGGGCGGGCAGAGCGGTGAGCTCGCTCACACTAAGTGAGAGCAGTATTTGTACGTAAATTACTCCTTAATAAAGCTGACCAGAAATCTATTTTTGTGAAACTATTCTTGCTCAACTACAAACCTGTACTTATATTTATTGACATTTGTTGTGGGTGGATGTTGTCCCCCCAAAATTCATTTTTTGAAGTCCTAACCCCCAAGAGCTCAGAAGGTGACCTTATCTGGAAAGAGGGTCATTGCAGATGAAATTGGTTAAGATGAGGCCCCTGAGGGGCCCTAGCCCCGCGTGGCCCGTGTCCTCACAACAGCGGAGTTTGGACACAGACACAGAGGGAGCACCTGTGAGCACAGAGACGCTGCTCCGAGGCAAGGAACCACCAGAAGCTGCAGAATCCAGGACGGGCCCTGCTCAGCCTCCCCCGAGGGAGCGGCCTCCTCACCTGACCTCAGCGCGTCCTCCAGGACAGGAGAGAATAACCCTCTGTTGCTTAGGACACAGGGTGTGGTCCTTTGTTAGGAAAACCCAGGACACCCACACACTGCCTCCGCTCCCGAGGAGCACCATGAGGCCACCAGCACCGCGCTGTGCAGGGAGAGCACGGTGGTCACGCCCAGCATGTCCCGCAGAACCAGGCAGCCCTGACCCCTGGCTCCCTCCTCATGTGCGACACCGTTTCCCATGCTGATGTGTTCAGATGGTTCACTATGTGTTGAAAAACCCACTTTATAAATCAAACTTATAGACATAGTATTATTATTCATGGTTACGTGTTAAAATTTAAAATTGAGCCCAGCCAGTGTGGCTCAGTTGGTTGAGTGCCACCCCATGCACCAGGAGGTCGCAGGTTCCATTCCCAGTCAGAGCACACACCCAGGCTCGATCCCCACTAGGGGGCATGCAGGAGGAAGCTGATGAATGTTTCTCTCTCATCGATGTTTCTATCTCTCTTCCTCTCCCTTCCTCTCTCTCTAAAAATCAAAAACATTTTTAAAAAATAAATATTTTAAATGAGCTCCTCACTGGAAAGAAATACTCCAAAAATGTTAGCAGAAGTCATCTCTAGATGGCCAGTCGCCTGAATTTTCTCTGGTGAGAACACATTGACACTGTGGCTGCTGAATGTGACATCTCCCAGCCGCGGCCAGGGTGACCTTCTGAAAATGCACACCAGTGACTGCCACCTGCCCACTGCCGGCCCTTTGGGCAGGGGCTCTGCAGGCCCAGCCCCACCCTCAGCCTCCACTCCTCCCTCCCTGCTGCTCTGGCCTCTTTCAGTTCCTTGACTTCCATCAGCCCGGAGCACCTTCCCCGCCTGCTCACATGTTACTTCCTCTCTCCTGCACCCCAACTCCAACCACACAGGGCCAACCCTCCTCCAAACACCATGAGGTGTCCCCTCCCTGCCCAGCTCACGTCACACGGCTGTACTCCTTGACAGAGCCAAATGGTAACTGTATTTGCATCACACATTAGCCCAATCCCTTTACATGCCAGCCTGGATGTGCTCAGTAGCCTGGGTCACTGTGAGGACATCACCCACCTGCCCAGGTAGGCAGCCCCATGACTCCCTGAGGGCTAGGCCAGAGTAGGGTGATTCCAGGTCAATACAAAGTGCTGTAGGGGCCATTGGGGAGGGGCTGGGCTGGGGGCAGCTTCCTCAAGGGGAGTACCCACAAGGAGGCATTCAGAGGATGGGCCATCACTCTGAGGTTCAGGGCCCTGGGCAGCCCATCTGACTCTGACCTTGACCTAGGACAGAGCCAGTCCTGGCCAGAGCTTAAGGAGCAGCATCCACGTTGCACTTTTATGGGTCTGTGTCCAGCTACTCAGCTGTAGGAGCAGAGACCTGAGCCAACGTGGAGAGAAAGGTGCAGCCACCCCATCCTCCAGGCCAAGCCCCAACCTCTATGAGGTGCCAGACCGCTGAGCCACCTGCCCTGGCCATTCCAGCCCAGCTCCAAGACTGTGGCCCCACACAACATCACTTGGACAGAAGAACCACCCGGCTGAGCCCAGTCAGCCACAGAACCTTGAGACAATGAGCCTGTGTCTCAGGGTGGACAAGTGACCATGAGACTGGGCAGGGCCAGCAAAAGACCCTGCAACCAGCTCAGGGCCTGCTGGCTGAGAATTCTGCCAGACCTCAGGGTGGTTGGGGCACCAGGCACCAAGATGGAGAACCCAGAGGCCAGCGCTTCAAGGGGAGAGAGAAGACCTCGAGCACAGCCACCACCTGGTCCCAGGTGTCCTAACTCAGGTTCTGGCGCCTGGGAGAGTGGTCTAGGGCCGGGAGGCCCCAGCATTCACCTGAAGGCAGAGTCGCAGGCAGCTCTGGGAACTTCCCATTTCTCTGCTTCCACTGGGGGGAAGTTGGTCTGGGTTGGAAGAGAGAAAGGGGAAGAAGTCACCTCAACGCATGTACCCAGGCACCTCCTGCTACACTGGGTTGGGTCTGGACCTTTTGTCTTTAAACCATGCTTGCTCTTTTGTTTTAAGTCCTCACCCTGAGGATATTCTTTCCTTTGTTTTCTTGAGAGAGTGGAAGGGAAAGAGGAGGTGAGAGATAGAAACATCCACATGATGTGAGAGAGACATGTCAATTGGTTGCCTCCTGAACGTGCCCCTATGGGGGTGGGGACTTGCAACCAAGGTACAAGCCCTTGACCAGGAATCGAACCCGGGACCCTTTGGTCCACAGGCCGGACACTCTAACCACTGCCCCAAAACAGCCAAAGGAGACCATGCTGATCTTAACAGGCAGCGACACTCCTACATTTTCAACTCAAGAAATACTTTTAAAATGTCTACATGCTGGTAGAAGTGGGAAGACAGTCAGTCCCTGGCCCCGGGACGGGGAATGTGGGCAGTGAAGCTGTGGGCCCATGGCCACTCACCCTTGGTGTCCAGGCTCCGAGCCGCCAGCGGAGGTGACAGCTCAGAGCTCAACCCCACACATGGGTCTGATGTTCTGGTTGCCACAGCTCACGGCAGTCAGGGCAGCGGCACAGTCATGCACCTCCATGGGCTGAATTGTGTCCCCCAAAAAGACATGTTGAATGTGACCTTATTTGGAAAAAGGGTCATAACCCAATAGGACTAGTGTCCTTGTGAAGGACAGGTAGGTGCAGGCACGCACAGAAGGAAGCCACGTGCAGACGGGGCGAGTGGAAGGGACGTGGCCTGTGACGTGCCAGGGGCTAAGGACACCCGGATAGTTGAAGAGGCAGGAAGGACCCTTCCTGGGGGGACCGGCCTGTCCACCTGGTGTCGACTTCTGGCTTCCAGAATGGTCACAAGATACATTTTCGTGGTGGTCCTTTGTTACAAAAGCTCTAGGAAAAGTCACATCAACTTTAGAAAATATTAAAATTTTTATTAGAAAAAGAATAGGTTTAACAAGGCAGAAAAACCACTTCTGTGAATTTTAAATCTGAGACACCCTGTGACTTGTACTCCGTGCCAGTAAGAAAAGAATCTAAGTAGGAAATAAAAGCAACGCCATCGAGCACTATGATGGACTCTTTTGTTGTATTTTTCAACTTTTTGGGAGAAACACTTACAGTCACAGAAAACTTGTAAGAATAACTCAAAGGACCCTGGGCCAGAAACACCAGGTTAACCTTTGGCAACGCTGGTTTACACCCAGTGTCATGCTGGAGCCTTTAATCAGTCTCTTTTTCCTTAAAAGCTGTATCCCTGGCCCTGGTCAGCGCGGGTCAGTGGCGAGAGTGTCAGCCAGCACACCGAAGGGTCGCGGGTTCGAGTCCAGGTCAAGAGCACATCCCTGGGTTACAGGTTCGATCCCCAGCCCTGATCAGGGCAGGTGTGGGAGGCAGCCAATCGATGTGTCTCTCTCATATCGATGTCTCTCTCTCTCTCTCTCTCCCTCCCTCCCTCCCTCCCTCCCTCCCTCCATCCGTCTCTCTCACTCTTTAAAAAGCAATAGAAAATGTATTCTCGGGTGAAGTTTAACAAAACAAAAAGTTGTGTCCCTTGAAAACAAGAGAAGCCACAGTCTAGGTGAGGAGCTGCGTGCACAGCGGGCAGGGCCTGGCTGCCCCGGGCCTACACGCCGAGGGAGCACAGATATTGGTTCAAACTGAGTCGCACGTCCACTCTGGTGTCCAGCAGAGTTCAAACTGACCAAGTTGACATCATTTCTGCAAGAGCAAAGGCTTTTTTGAGGGTCAACCTATGAACCAGGAGGTCACTGTTCAATTTCCGGTTAGAGCACTTGCCCGTGTTGCGGGCTCGATCCCCAGTAGGGGGCGTGCAGGAGGCAGCCGATCAATGATTTTCCCTCATCATTGACGTTTCTATGTCTTCTCTCTCTCTCTCTCTCTCTCCCCCCCCCCTTCCTCTCTCTGAAATCAATAAAACTTTTTTTTTTAAAGAAATTAGTTATCAAGGCCTAGCTGGTTTGGCTCAGTGGATAAGAGCTTCAGCCTGGTTCTGGGTTCGATTCCGGTCAATTTTTATTGATTTCAGAGAGGAAGGGAGAGGGAGAGAGATAGAAACATCAGTGATGAGAGAGAATCATTGATTGGCTGCCTCCTGCATGCCCCCCACTGGGGATCAAACCCACAACCCAGCCCTGAGCTGCTGACACGGAAGGTCTTGGCTGGGGGCTGGGCGAATCCCTCGTCCCATCTCTTCTGCTTTTAAAATCAAAGTGAATCCTGTGACTTAATGTTAAAGTGTGAAAGGTGTCTGGGCCTAAAAGAAACCCAGTGAAATGTACTAGATTCTGAAGAGTCCAAAGTAAACTGAATTGTGAAGCCCCAAAGCCCTCAGGTGGTGGGGACACACCCAGCAGGGGTCGTTCGGGTCGGGTCGCAGACTCCACCAAGGAAACAACCCAAAATGCTACTTTGTCCCAAGGTGTTCCCAGCGCTGCTGCTGACGACGGGAAAATAAGAAGCACCCAAGGGCCCGACAAGGAGAAAACTGTGACATGTTAAAGTGAACAACACCCACGTGGAGCAATAAGATGCCATTGACGTTGATGCTGAGTTTATAAGAAAATACGGGCAGAGATCAGAGCAGAGACATGTCCCCAGAACATGTGCTCACATCCCCTTTCCCTCCAAAGCAAGCTCCTGTTCATAAAACTCCACCACGAGCCCTGTGGCCTCCCAACGCTCGCCTGGGCCGGACGCACCAAGAGGAACCGCATCCAGGAGGGAAGGTCAACATAAACGCGAGAAACGCAAGCACCTTCCTTGCTCCCAGTGGGAGCGCCCATGTGGGGGGCACCAAGGGACACTGTGTGCTGACTCACGAACTTTCCTGACAGCACAGCGCATGTGTGGCAGCCTCCTGGGGCCGGGCCCTGCAGGAGGGGGAGCCCCAGGGCTGCCGGACCCCCACGGAGCACAGACTGCTCCTCTTGCCCCCTCTGGGCAGAGCGGCTGCCAAAGCCCAGCCCCAGACCGACTGCTGAAGACCAAAGGGAAACTCTTGGGGGCATCGGCCACCCTGAAAGTGCCCCCCAGGAGCCCCCAGCAGAAGCCACACGCCATGGCCACTGCAGCGACCGTGGGACCCCCACACTCCGTGCTGCTGCAGACTGAGTCTCAGACCTGCCGGTCACATGTGTGAAGCCTCAAGTGCCACATGTGACTAGAGCACAAGGAAGTCTTCTCAAGCTTTGAAGACAGTGTTTCAACGGCTGTGACCCTCCACTTTCTGGGACCCTTAGGTGAAGCTGCTGGCAAAGGGGCCCAGGTCTCACCAGCTGCCTGGAGGGCAGAAAAGGGCCTGGTGTGACCTGGTGGGACAGGTGGGCCCCTCTTGGCCCTCCACTTCCCCCGTGGGTAGGTACCCTGGGCCTCACCTCCACTCACCCCCATCAAAGTGCCTGGTCTCCTCACGCCCTCCCTGGGCCGCTGTGACGCTCTCCACGGCAGTGTCGCCATTGGTCTCTGCTTTCTCACTTCCCTGCGGGACACACGGCGCAGGAGAGCAAGGACCCGCGCCGTGCCCTCTGCAGGTGCAGGCTGGGGGCTGGTGTGTGGGCGCAGTCACTAACACGTGGTCTGCCGGGCCTTCCCTCGGGGGGACAGCCGCCGTGACAGGCGACAGCTGGCCGTGGCGGTGCAGCTTGGACAGAGGCAGGGACGGGAAGGCCTGTGCGGAAGTGTGTCCGGCAAAGGGAAGCGCTAGCGGTGCTGCTGTCAGATTGTGTCCCATGCAGATATGTTCTGGGACGCGGCCTCATTTGAAAATGGGGTCTTTCCAGATAAAATCAAGTTAAGATGAGGTCATTACAGTGACCCTAATCCAGTCTGACTGGTGCTCAGGGGCCAGAGCGTCGGCCTGCACACCAAAGGGTCGCAGGTCTAATTCCTGGTTTGCAGGTTTGATCCCCAGGACCGGCACGGAGCGTGTGGGAGGCAACCAATCAATGTGTCTCTCTCTCCTCCCCTCCTCCCTCCCTCCCATTCTCCCTAAAAACCAATGGAAAAAAATATTCTCTGGTGAAGATTAACAAAAACCAACAAAGGGAAATCTGGGTCCTTAGGAGGCGGCCAGGAAACCAGGCAGAGATGGGTGCTGCGCCCAGGCCAGGACCCCCAGCACCCGGCGGCCCCAGATGCTGGGAGAGGCGGGGAGGCCCCTGCCCGGGAGCCTGTGGAGACGGCGGTGCCGTGCCCACGCCTGCATTTCCGACTGCTGGCCTCCCTGATGTGACAGGGTAAATCTCTACCATTTATTTACTTATTTAATCCTCACCTGAGGATATTTTTCCATTGATTTTTAGGGAGAGTGGAAGAGAGCGGGAAAGACAGAGAGAAACATCGATGTGAGAGAAACACATCGATTGGCCTCCTGCACGAGCCCTGACTAGGGCCCGGGCCGGGGAGGAGCCTGCAACCAAGGTACGTGCCCTTGACTGGAATCAAACCCGGGACCCTTTGGTGTGCAGGCCGATGCTCTATCTACTGAGCCAAACCAGCTAGAGCAAATCTCTACCATTTAAAGGCGCCAGATTTGTGGTATTTGTCACAACGGCCTCAGAAACTCATAACACGGCAACTTAACTCACCCACTTCTCCCAACCAAGACGATAGGAAAGGCCCCGCAACACAGACTGAGACCCCGACGGTCCTGCCAGTAGGGCCTGCCCCATCCAGTAGCTTGTGGCGGGGACAAGCGGAGAACCACTGATACGGTCCATCGCTTCACTCCACGAGAGCCACGAGGTAAAGCCACTCTCGCCCTGGCCAGCGGCAGCAGCTGCGGAGGGAGAGGCGCGAGCGGGAGACAAGTGTGGGCTCTGGTCCTCCAGGTGCAGCTTGACAGGGAGGGTGAACCTCCGTATGCTAGACCCCAGGGCTGGTCCTTACACCACAGCTGCGCCGAAAACGGCTTCTGGCCACCTCACAGGCAAAGCGTCTCCTAAGTCACATGCTCGTGTTAGTGTGTCAGGAAAAATAAAAACAAAACATCAAACTCATGACTGCATGAATATTCCTGATTCTTCAGACAAGGCACAAACAAAGTGAGAGTGGCCCGGCCAGCGTGGCTCAGGGGTTGAGCGTCAACCCAGGAACCAGGAGGTCATTGGTTCAATTCCTGGTCAGGGCACATGCCCAGGTTGTGGGCTCGATCCCCAGTGTGGGGCGTGCAGGAGGCAGCCAATCAATGATTCTCTCTCATCATTGATATTTCTCTCTCTCCCTCTCCCTTCCTCTCTCTCTAAAAATTAAAAAAAAAACAACTTATTTTTAAAAAATGAGATTGTTGCGAGCAATATTAAGCAAATCCAGGTGACAGACAGGTCAGCTGAGAGGTGATGCTGCGCCAGCGGTGCTTCCTCCGAGGGACACACGGATCTCGAAGGTGAAGGAGAACTGCCCACCGGCCCTCCCGACGCCCCCACGCACAGGCACACCTCGGGAATACCCTCGGCTCCACTCCACCCGAGAGCTCTGCTCATCAGTAAGCAGCATGGGCCTCTGCCACACGGGCCTCGGGCCTGGCACTGTCTCCCTTTGCCCCAGGGTCTCTGGCTCCCGGAGTTCCCACCACGCAGAAAAAGGAGAAAATATCCATGACCAGGGGCCGGACCAGAAGACAAAAACATTTAAAACCTGCCTCTCAGCCCTGGCTGGTTGCTCAGTGGTTAGAGC
The DNA here is from genome assembly GCF_000412655.1 of Myotis brandtii. Taxonomy (NCBI): domain Eukaryota; kingdom Metazoa; phylum Chordata; class Mammalia; order Chiroptera; family Vespertilionidae; genus Myotis; species Myotis brandtii. Next base: position 428,361 of record NW_005371769.1, on the reverse strand, counting down.
ATTGGCCTGTGGGTCAAGGGCAAGTACCTCAGTTGCAGGTTCCATCCCCAGCCCCTGGTTGGGATGTGTGAGAGGCAGCCAGTAAATGTGTCTCTTTCACATCGATGTTTCTCTCTCTCTGTCTCTGCCCCTCCCTTCCACTTTCTCTCTAAAGATTAACAGAAAAATATCCTCGGGTGAGGATTAAACGAAGATTAAAACCCATCTCTCAGTCCCTGAAATGTTGACTCCACTGTCCAACCAAATTCAGGGAGAGAGTGGCAACCCAATGTGAACGACAAGGGGCACGCAGACAGCCTCGCCGCTCACTCTGCCCTATCTCATTCTGCTGCCAGCGGCGCAAGGAAACCGGGGAAAGTCGAAACGCCCGATATCACACATGCCCTGACCAGTGGCCTGGAGGGCTGTCACAGATGCACCGTGGACAGCATGTCTGCTGATGATTTCTGGAAAGTTCTCCACACACTCTGAGGCTGAAGAGAAGAAAAGTCTTCACACACAAAAATAAAAAAAGAAATAAAAAAAGCAAAGTCTTCACACAGAATGGCAGCCACGAGCTCATACAGGGGCAGGTTCCTGCATCAGCACAGACAACGGCCACGACCACACCCTCACGGAGAACACAGGCGCTGCTGTTTCTGGAGTCGCCCGTGTACAACCAGAAACGAAAGCAAAAGTGACCGCTGTCACCAGCAGGTGCCACTCACGCTGTGACCCCGGAGGCGTCTCTCCAAGGAGCTTCGCTCAGACAAGAGCCTCGGCTCTGGTCTGACAAGGGTCCGGACTCCCTGAGCTGCCCTTTGGAAGTCAAACGCTACACACACACACACACACACACACACGCACACACACACACACACGCGCACACACACACACACACACACACACACACACCAGCAACAGCCGCTCCAGGCCAGGGAGAGGGCGCCTGCGGGATGCTGCCCAGACGTCCAGCCCGGGAACCCCCTGGGCGGCCCCAGCGCTCGCCACGGGGCACCGTCCTCTCTCAGGGCCTGACAAGAACTTACGTCCATAACTTTCTCTGATCTCAGAAGGTTTGTACAGAAAAACCATCACCTTTACTTGTTACTCAGCAGTGAATTCTCACTCCTAACATCTTAGAGAAGTGGAGAGAGTGCTGATGGAGAGGAACCGCAAGATGCCCGCGCCAGGCAGGGAGCATGGAGGGCAGCACCTGTCCCTGATCAACCTGAAGCCTGCCGGGCTGCCCTGTGTGCAACAGGCTGCGCCTGAGTCCGGGCCACGTGCCCTGAACCCAGAGACACTCCCAACGTCAACTACTGCTGGGAGGACGCCGCCTAGTCCACGCAGTCGGAGGGGGTGCGGCCAGAGCTGGGACCAGGACACGGAGCTCCTGCCCGGCTGCGGCCGCCGCTCCCCAGACAGTCGAGTGTTTCACGGCTGCATCCTCCTCTCTCCGTCCCGACTCCTGTAGTGGCCTTGCTCCTCCAGGGATGTGGGCACGTGTGGCTGAAGAGTGCTTGGCTCGAGGCTGCTGGCCACCGGGCTGGCAGGAACCCGGGGCTTTCAGTGCAGACGGGAGGGTTCAGGTGCCACGAGGATGCATTAGAGGCTAGAGCAGCCGTGGGCAAACTACGGCCCGCGGGCCGGATCCGGCCCGTTTGAAATGAATAAAACTAAAAAAAAAAAAAGACCGTACCCTTTTATGTAATGATGTTTACTTTGAATTTATATTAGTTCACACAAACACTCCATCCATGCTTTTGTTCCGGCCCTTCGGTCCAGTTTAAGAACCCATTGTGGCCCTCGAGTCAAAAAGTTTGCCCACCCCTGGGCTAGAGGCTTGGGGTGGTCTCCAGCTAAGTGCCTGGTTGCCCTGGACAGGCAGCGGCCAGTCCGAGCGAGACTCTAAGCCCCAGAGCTCCTCTGAGGATAAGACGAGCATCTGACCATCT
>NW_005371769.1:421999-426401 GCF_000412655.1 Myotis brandtii | reverse complement strand
TGCAGGGCCCCCTCCCGGTCCCGCTGCCCACCCCCACAATGCTGTTTCCAATTGGCCCGGCCCACCCTTCTCAGGATCAGCTCTGCCCATCACCCCAGTGCCCATGGGCAGGCCCCCTCTCTGCAAAACTACCCGGGTGTTAGGCAGGTGCCGCTCACCTCACACGCTGCTCCCGCCAGGCAGAGCCAGTAGATTGCGTGTGTGCACTTCTAGAAAGCCTATCCGGCTGCATCTGTCCCCCGCCCCCCAGAAACCCAGGGCCAGCCCTGACATTTTTTTTTCAAATATATATTTTATTGATTTTTTACAGAGAGGAAGGGAGAGGGATAGAGAGTTAGAAACATCGATGAGAGAGAGAGACATCAATCAGCTGCCTCCTGCACATTCCCTACTGGGGATGTGCCCGCAACCAAGGTACATGCCCTTGACCGGAATCGAACCTGGGACCCTTGAGTCCACAGGCCGATGCTCTATCCACTGAGCCAAACCGGTTAGGGCAGCCCTGACATTTCTTTATAACCCAGCACAGCCCCTGAGCCTGGTCCCTTGGGGGGAGGGGGGGGGCGGTGTCACAGGGAAGCCGGGCTGGAGGGCAACGGCGCCCTCAGGCGTTGGCAGACTTGTTCTTCTGCCCAGTGAGGAGCCATGGCTTATCTTCCACGCCTGGCGTGTCCCTACAACTGAGCACTCACTGTGGACCTGAGCCGGTGACCACCCCACATCCACCCCTCACAGAGGCAGCTCTTTGCACTTGAGACCCTTACACCCTCCGGGTGCGGCCCAAGGCGCAGGTGCCTTCCTTCTGCTCCAGGAAGACGGAAGGCGGACAGGCCCGGGGCACCACTCGGCGAGGCAGGGCCCCGTCTTCGGAGCAGCAGGTGCAATCACATGGAAGGAGAGATGAAGCAAAGAGGGAAACAAAAGTGTCTGACAAACACCTGTGTCCCAGGCGAGTGGCCATGCTGCCCAAACTTTACCTAAATAAGGACATTTTAAAAAGCAATCATTCCCACACATATGTGGGCCCCTTCAGCTCTGTGGGTAATTGGAAACGACAGAGACGCCACCTGCTGAAAGGGAAAGCGAGGGGGAGAGGGGCTGGCACAGCAGGTCCCGCTGAGGGAGCAGACGGGACGCCCCTGAACCAGGAAAGGCCACTCCTCCGAGGACGAGGACGAGGCGTGGTCTGTGCGCACTGACAGCTTTGGAAGGCCACCGACCCCAGGGCCAGGCAGCCCCGGGAAAGCCGCCGGGAAAGCCGCCCGGCCGGGTTCTGCTTTCCCACAGCCCTGTTCTCGGCAGCATCAGCCAGGCTGCTCCAAGGCTGGACGTGGGGCTGGTGCTGCGCAGGGTGGGGCGGCCGTGTTGTTAGAGACTCAGACCACCCCTTGTCCGCTGGTGATCTACACTCTGTCCCTGAACTGTTGGGCCCTTTCTCATGCGCACCAGGTCACAGCAGAGGGTCCTGTGCCCCATCTGGCAGCCCCAGCCCCTACAGGAACGCTGCCCCGCCCTGGTCTGAGGCTGGGCCACAGCAGGTCCCGGGTAAGGCCAAAGGACTGTCATGAATAAGAAATCCTGGGAATGTGTCTCATCTGATTCAAAAAACACGTCTGTCAAAATGCAAGACCTCTATAAATGCTGTTGAAAAATACACCAACATTGTTTCTCAACTTTCTGCTCTAAAATATCTAGGTTAGTAATTTTTTTAAATCCCAAAAGTGATGTTTAGAAATATTTAGTGCCCTGGCTGGGTGACTCAGTTGGTTGGAGTGTGGTCCTGTACACTGGAAGGTTTTGAGTTCAATTTCTGGTCAGGGTACAGACCGAGGTTGCGGGTTTGATCCCTTGTCAGGGTGTGTACATGAGGCAATCCATTGATGTTTCTCTCTCACATCTATGTTTCTTTCTCCCCCTCTTTCTCTCTCTCCCCCTTCCTCTCTCTGAAAAAAAAAATCAATAAAAAGTACCCTCGGGTGGGATTTAAAAGCACATACTTAGTAATGTTTAAACCTATGAGAGCCAAGTGGCAGGGCAGACAGACACTGAACAGAAACGGTTACATAAATCATATGCTGGGGTCAAGTTTGAGCATCAGCCTTTTTATTCTTCTGTGGAATAAACACCAGCACAGGCCTGTACTGCCACCACTAACAAGCGAACGGGCAGTACGCATATGGGTGTGCAAAGCACACAGCATTGAAGCTAGAATCGCAGGAAAGGGGGAACTGCTGCTGATGTCACGGCCCTAGACCCTGACCACACCGACCACAGCAAAGCCATAGCGAGAGCCGAGGACATGAGGACCAGGATGAGAACAGGAAAGCCATGTTGCAAAGACTTAACGGAGCCGGTGGCCTCAGCAGAGATTGTCCTCATGCGCTTATCTTGGCAGACAGGCCACCGAAGCGAACGTGTAGCCACAACAAGAATCTCCCCTGTTCACAGGGGAAGTCTTGGCCATCTCCCATCACTCAGCCGACTTCAGGGTAAAATTCGTTAAGTCAGAGAGAAGAAGAAGCCTGCATTTTTTCTGATCACATGAGTTGGGCAGGAACATAAGCCCCAGAGCGTGGGGACAAGAGGACAGTAGTTTCTAGAACTCTCCTGGCACCTTGACAGCAGCCAGGAGGGCACTGCGCACCAAGCCCCTGCAGAGGGAGGCACGCTCCGGGCTCGAGGAACTTCCTGAACCCCTCGCACTAAGTGGGTCTGCTCAGCCCTTGGCGGCTGGTCTCAGGCCTCTGGTGGAGAACAAAGCTTGAGAGCCTACAGCTGTCCCAGAAACACAGACCGCAGGGACAGACTGGCCCAATTTCCCTTAATTTGAAAAACTCCACAAAAGGACAATGTTGGAAAGTTCACTCTGTTAAAATTTAATTCAGCTTAACATGTTTGTAAACAATACCTCATCCAGTGATAACCGCCCATCACCCTCAGGACACTTCCTCCAGGGCCCTGTCTGCCTCCACCTTCCGGTGCTAATGTGTGACCGAGGAGCTGGGGTGTAAGGGGCCAGGGGCACCCTGATGCCTCTGCTGGCACCAGCCAGCCTCCCCACACCGGGAAGGAGCTGTGAACGCATCTGCGCACAGCAAACACAAAACTGCCAAACCTGGACAGAGCGCATCTCATCCAACCGCAGCTCAAGGCTGAGTGCGCCGTGTCCACGCGAGGCTTCGCGCATGCTGTCCTGGCGTGAGGAGGGCTGGGTCTGGCTTTGTGAACAGCCTAGCAAAAGTACATTCCACCACTTCCCAAAGAACTCTCACAATGACCCGCCCTTCTCCTCTCCAGTAATGGATGTGGAAATGACTACTGGCTTTTAAGGGGACACAATGTTTAAGTTCCTCCTTCAATCTTCAGTAACTTCTCCTTAAATATGCCTGTCATTTGCTAAACCCTTTCTGGAATAACAAGGCATCCCAAAGTGTCAGTTGAAAACATCTGAAGCTATCAGAAACTATGCCCAATGGAAGGGTTCCACTTTGGTCAAATACTATTGTTTACTTCATTATTCACGTAAAAAGGAAACTTCCATACATTTCCTTCTGATGAAAAAACTATTTTCCATTCTCAAAGAGTGGAAACATTGCCTCGTGCAGGCAGCAGGCGGGCCAGCAACAGAGAACCCACAAGTCTGTTACCCAAACGGGAAGTTACCTTTGATAATAAATCCAATAAGAAAGATTCTACAACTAAGACAATGTAAGTGCGCCCAAGTACTTAGCGCACAGGTGTCTGCGCCCAGCCGGTGCCGATCAGCATTTCTTTAAACAATGCGGGTGACAATCTTGCCCTGTGATCCAGGACAACTGCATCGCTGAGACTGCAGCAGGGAAAGCTGAGGAAATTCGCTGACAATCTCAAACTTTCTTTTGTTTATATTTCCTCGGTCTCAGAAAATACCTGTTCTTTGCCCCATTTGGTTTCCACCCAGGCTCCTCGCTTTGGTTAAGCCCTATTGTGCGAGGTCCTTTAAACCTACACATAATGAATTTGCCAGCGGGGCTGAGGGTACCCCAACTAGCCAGAGCCCTCTGCCTGGCGTAGAAAATCCCCCATTTGACGTTGGGATTGAGTTGTCAGATACCGACTCCTGCTACCCTGTGAAACTGACATGTCTATTTACAAAGAAACAAAGACACTGCTCGCTGTGGACCCCATCCCTCGGCCCGCCCCGTCGGCTCCGCGCACCCCTCGCCACTCTGGGTGCCTTGTCCCCTCCAGCTCCTCTAGCCACCCGGCCCCCAGGCCCCAGAGCCCAGATTCAGCCGGTAATTAAAATGGAGACGAGGCCGGTGCCCGGCTTCAGGGGGAGACAATGACCCCCAAGGCCGGGCAAAGCGCGGGGACCCTCCCGCACCCACCTCCCGCAGTTCCGACTGTTGGCAAACTCGGC
>NW_005371769.1:413895-420520 GCF_000412655.1 Myotis brandtii | reverse complement strand
GGGGAGCCTGAGCGCGCCCCGGGAGAGACGCGCCTAGGGGAGCGGGCCACGTCACTGTGCATGTCGCTGGGGCTTGAGTTTGACCAACTAAGGAGCACCGGCGGCCACACGCAGTGGTCCTTCCCGCCACTTGGTTTGTCTGGTGGGGTGAGGGGTCCGCACCCCTCGCATGCGATTACGAGCGCCGCTTCCCGGAGGGGCCTGCGCGTCCCTGCTCCCCCACGCTGTCCTCGAGCCCTGGGGCAGGCGTCATGGGAATCGTGGCCCCGCATTCCTGGCTGGCCTGTGCGGGGCCAAAGGCCACTTCGCTTCCTCTCTCGGGCGCGGCAGTGGGAAGGGAGGTGAGCCTGTGGCTGGCCAGCAGCGCAGGGGAGTCCAGCAAGACCAGCTATCCAATGGGGAGGCGCCCTGCCTCCCTGCGGGCCCTGCGCCGCGGAATTCCTCGGGAGGTGGGAGGCGGCGGGCCATTATGGATGCTTTCTCAGGATGTGAAGGAGGCATTCACTGGGCTGCAGTGGGAGGGCAGGTCGGGTGGGCGGGGGTGGGGTGGAATTCTCCCGGAGTGAACCAGCGGGAACGTAGGTCTGGCAGCCAGCGATGAAAGGCCGGGACACTCCCTCCGCTTCCCAGCGGTGCCTGTGAGTGGCTGTGCAGACAGCGCTGCTCGCTCGGAGCCCCCTCCCCCGCCTTTCTCTGGAGGACCCTCTCAGCCACATCCTCCTGGTCTGGAAGAACAGGTCCCAGTATCCTGGGCCTTGGCAGGGGGCCTGGGCTCAACTGCCCTGGCCGGTGGCTGCCTCTAGGCCTCCAGGAGGGTCACCTGCTTTCTCCCTTTGAAGGGACAGAGGTCTTTCTGCAAGTGTCCCCCACCTGCCTACCTGGGCACAAGTGTAGCCTCAGCGGATAGGTGGCCAGGGAGCCTGGGGCAGCTTGCGGACCCCCCAAACCTAGGAGAGCCTAATCCCTGATGCCTCCCTGCCTCCCACAGAGTTTCTCCTAAGAGAGCTACACGTACCCGACACTCCAAGAACAGCCTTGCTGGCGTGCACGTCCACTGTTCAGCTGCCTTGGTTGGAGCACACAGTGGTTCAGGCGTTGCTCGGGAGGCCTGCCCACGAGAACCAAGCCTTGTCTCTCCAGGCCCATCCCACCTGCCAGCTGGGGCTTATGGTCCTGGTGGAAAGCCTTGCTGAGTTCTGGAGTGAGTCCCCAGGGCCCTGAGCCCCTCTCCTCACTCCCTTACCCTGCATGATGACGAATCAAGGTTCCTCCCTCCCTGCAGCAGCCTTGCCAGTGATTGTGGATTAAGACTTCCATCTTTTCTGCTCCAAGAACCAACAGAAGGGCAAGTAGCCTGAAGATAAAGCTGATACACCAAAAGGCAGGACCAAAAACAGTCCCAGAGAGCCCTGAACAAGCCATGCCTAAAGTCCACCCTATCTCTAGACGTTTATTGTTCTGTGAGTTAATAACACCCTTTACCGTTTAAAAAAAAGAAGAGCAACTCGGCCGGTGTGGTTTAGTGGTTGAGCATCCACCCATGAACCAGGAGATCACGGTTGGATTCCTGGTCAAGGGCACATGTCTGGGTTTCAGGCTTGATCCCCAGTTGGGGTGTGCAGGAAGCAGCCCATCAATTGTTTTTCTCTCATTGATGTCTCTCTCTCTCTCTCTCTCTCTCTCTCTCCCCCCCCCCTTCTCTTTAAAACCAATAAAAAAATCTACTTAAAGAAAAGTAAAGTAATAGCAGCAGCTGGGCGCCTGGAGCCAGCTCAGTGCCTCTAGTCTGATGGGGAGGTGCCGCAGCCCCGCCCCAGGGACCCCCACTTGTTAGTGTCCAGCACTAGCTAAGTTGATACAGGACCCGGCAGATGCCAGGCTAGGTTGCAAAGCCTCCTCTCTTGCTGGGGTCCCCTGAACCCTGCTGAAGGCGACATGCACTGCCCTCGGCCTGGCCCAGACCCCAGAAGGGATCTGCTGCCTGACCGCAGCCAGCCCTCACTGTCCATGGATGGGAGGCCTCGGGGAAGGCAGAAGCAGCTCTGGGAACAGATGAGGACCAAGGGTGTGGGGTTGGCCGCAGTGATGCTTTTTGGCCAGGGCACCCAGTATCCAGGGCCAGCAGGGCCAGTGCATGGGTGTCTGGGAGGGCCCAAGGGCTAAGGTACCTGCCACGATGAGCTCTGGCTAAGCTTGGGGACAAGCCCGATGGATGACTGGGCTCTGTGCTGCTGAAGGCTGCGTGGCGGTCATTCTGGAAACGCACCCCCAGCCACGCGGGTGAGTGTGTCTGGAGCCTGCCCAAGTGACACCTTGATGCCTGAGGGGTCGGGGGGCGGTCTGGGTCCTGGAGAGAATGAGCCAGGGCTAGGCTCAGGGACCAAGGCCCAGAAGCCCTTCGGGTTCACAGAAGCACTTGCTAAGGCAGCCCCCAGAGCATGTTACCCACCTCCTACAGACCAGGCCTCTGGAGGACAGGCTCGGTGGCTGAGCCACATGGCCAACAGGCCTCCCAGAGGGTCCTGGCACAGCCCCCGCCCTGTGCTCACAGCCATGTGCTGGGCCAGCCCCCTGCCTGCCCTCCAACCCCACATGGCTTCAGGGGGCAGACGAGCTGGAAGGGGACCCAGCCCCATGCCCCATGTGGGTGTTCTGATGCCACAGAGAGAGCAAGGACCCGCCTCCCAGGTCCCACCTGGGAAGCAGAGCCTCAGAGGAGCTTTGGGAAAGATGATGAGAGGGACAGCAAAGATTCCTCCAAATGTTCCTTCCTAGGGTCCCCTGGTGAACCCCGCCAGGGCCAATGCCACACGCCCCACCTTCTCCCAGGGCACAGCTTCCCCATCACTCCCGCTGGGTTGTTGTTTTTTTAAATATATTTTTATTGATTTCAGAGAGGAAGGGAGAGGGAGAGAGAGAGAGATAGAAACATCAGTGATGAGAGAGAATCACGGATCGGCTGGGTTTTCTAAAACCACCATCACTGGTCATGGAATCTGCCTGTTTCATCTCCAGCCGTCCCCATGGCAACAGCCCTGGAAGTCCTGCCTCTCCCCAGGAACTGCCCAGAACCTGTGCCTGCCCTCTCCAAGCCCCTGCTGGAAGCCTCCGGGGAGGGCGCAAGGCTGAGGGCCGGCAGAGAGAAGACAGCAGGCCTGTGGGCCCGGGCTGCGGGTAGAAACCCCCTCTGCACATCCTCCTGGGTCCTGCAGGCCACAGGAGCGGCGGAGGGCAGCAGAGCCCCACCCTGAGGCGGAGCCTGTCTGCTGCCAGCTGGCCCTGCCCTCCTGCTGGGCCTCCCGGAGACCACCCTCCAGAGCTGCTCTGGGCCAGGGGCTACCGGCCAACCCACGGCGGCCCCACCCCACTGTCCTCCTGGCCTGCGCCCCTGCCAAGCCCCAACTGCCACTCCAGCTGCCACCGCCAACTGTCGCCCCGTCTCTATTCCAAGTCTCACCCCCAACCGTCCTTCCAACAGGCCACTCCAACTGCCAGCCCCTTCCTTCCTGAGCCTGGCTCCCTCCACCCCCCAGGCCCTGGCATGAGGGCTCTGCATTCCAGACCTTCCCTCCAGGACAGGCTGGGCATCACCCACCGTGTGCCCAGGAGGGTTAGCGTCAGAGGATAGGGACAGAATGCAGGAGAAGGGGCTGGGAGCTGAGGGCCACCAACAGAGGCGGGGGAGGGAGAGGGCAGGGCCACAGGGAGGAGGCCGGGGCAGTGCCAGCTGCAGCGAAGACCAGAGCAGGGTGCAGGACAGTCAGCGCCTAGTCTGGGCCGGCCTGGGGGCTACGAGTGGTGCTGGGGCCTGTCCTCTGAGGGTTTGTGAGCAGCTCAGCCTGACCAACAGCCTTGGCCTGGCAGTGGTCAGGAGGGCACTCGTCTCTCCAGCCAGGCCTCTCTCCAGGCCATCAGCCTTCCACAGCCTCAGGTGGCCCCAACTCCTGAGGTCTCAGCTGCCTGCTGCCAACAGGCCCTGCCCTCCTGCTGGGCCTCCCAAGATCACCCTGGCACCCTGCGTGGACCTGGTCTTTTTCTCCCTGACCTCTGGCCACCTCTAGAGCCTTAGTCTTGGCCTTGCTGCCACCCTGGACCCTGTGCGGCCTCCCTGATCCCCGCTCTTCTCCACATGGGCCTCCACCTGCTTCTGCTGGGCACTGAGCAGGCACCCTACCCGAGCTGGTCCTAGCCAGGCAGAGCCGGAAGACACTGCCGCCTATGGCAGGTGCGGGCCTGGGGCTGTAATTCCATCTCAGGCGGGTTCTGGAAACTGGGAGGCGGCAGGGGACCAGCCTGGAGCAGGGTAAGGGGACCGGGGCTCAGTCCCTCCTGGAGGCCACAGCTGCTCCCCAGGCCGGGCTCACATTGCAGAAGCTGCTGATCGCTGCCGATAGCCATGCAGGTGAAAGGGACACCATGCTCCTCAGTGTCCAGAGCTGCTGCACTGGGACATGGGCGGGGGGAGGGGGGGGTCATATCTGCAGAGCCAGACCGGTGTGATCCTGGGAAGAGGAGGGAGACGGCACATTTGCTGGGAAACTACTGACAGGTCCTCCTCACCGGCGTTCTGGTCACGTGCCCAGAGGACCTCAGGAACCGGGACTGCCATGTGGCATCTCAGAGCAGAAGGACAGTAACAGAGAAATTGGTAACATCCAATCTCGTCTAAGAAAAGTGGATGCGGGGGCCGGGGCGGGGGTCTCAGTGTTGACAGACAATGTGGGAGACGACAATGTGGGGAGACTGACCCGGGAAGGGGCCCAGGGAACTCTGTGCTCGGCAGTGCTCCAGCTGCAGATCTAAAACTCTCGCCAAAGAAAAGGTTTCTTTTTCAAAAGCAAAACCTTCAAAACCCAACCAATCATCAACCAAGACCTCAAGCCTCCTCCTCAGGCCCCGGTGTCGGGCGTCAATCAGCCTCCCGCAAAATGTGCTTTGTGCAGGAGTGTCCACGCTGCTGCGTCCCGCATGCTTTTGCCCATGCCTCTGAGCCAGGCCAGCTCTGGACTCTGAGCAGGAGCTGGCCGGGCCCAGGCCTCAGGAATGAGGACAAGAGCTTCTGGACGGAGGGTGCGGAGGGTGCGGGCCTTGGCTGTGGAGGTGGGCGGGACCGAGATCCTGAGGACCGTCCAAGGCCCTGGGCCGCGCCACGTGGGCGAGCAGGCTGCAGGCTGCCACTGGCGGAGGAAGACTGCAGGGCTACCGACGACGACTTCGAAACAGGAGGCAGACAGCCTAATAACGGCTCCTAGGGGCCCTGCCAGGAGCAAACACAGGAGGTGAGGGGAAGCCCAGCGAGTGCCGGCCTCTCGGCAGCAGCAGCGAAGTGGCTGACTGTCTTCAGGACAGGGAGCCGGAGGGGGCCACCAGGTGCCACTAGCCCAGGTGCGGAGGGAGGCCAGGGCTTCAGGTTCAGCGTGAGGGGGGGAGGCCTGGAAGGGCGTGGAGCTGGCCTGGGTCCCCATGACAAAGGGGATCCCTTCCCTGCCATCACTGGGAGGTGAAGAGAGGTCATTGACAGTGGGGTGACCTCCGGGCACTCTCCCTCCTTCTCACTGGGGCTTTCAGACTGTCACTGGGGCAGGGGCCAGGGCAGAGCCCGCTCGGGACCCCTGGGCCCCAGGCAGCTCCCACAGCTGGGCCTGGAGGAAATGCGGTCTCGGATTCCTGGCCCAGACCCCAGCTGGCCCTGCCTCCCTTCACAATGATCCCCAACCTCTGACCCCAACAGCCCTCCCAGGATTCTCTCCCCTGGCCGGCTGAAGGTGGGTACCAGGGTCTGTTCTCTGGGCCTTGGGGTCCTCATTAAGATGGGTGAGATGGTCCTGGTCGGTGTGCCAAGTGGTAAGAGCATTGGCCTATGCACCAAAGGGTTTCAGGTTCGATTCCCGGTCAAGGTCACATGTCTGGGTTGCAGGTCGATCTCCCACCTGGTAGGGGCTCCTGCGGGAGGCAACCAATGGAGGTTTCTCTGTCTCTCTGTCTCTGTCTCCCACCATTCCACTCTCTCTAAAAATCAATGGAAAAAATATCTTTGGGTGAAGATTAACAACAACAACAAAAAGATGGGGCAAGGTGACCTCTAGTCCTTCCCAGGTGGGACCAGCCCTGGATGGACACTCCCTTCCCCCTGCGGCTCCAGGATGAAGTCAGCCCTCGCCCCTAATGGTGTGCTACCTCCCACGGAAGCCAGCACAGCTCTGCCTCGGGGTCCCCTCCAGGTCAGCACAGCCAGAAGGGAGGAGGAAACATCTGAAATGAAATAGAAAACCGCTTCCTCCCCCCATCATGGATGGTTGGGCATCCCTCACCCCTGCCTCCCAGCCTCTCAATGCCCTCCCCACCCATCCTCCCAGCTGCTCCTGAGCTGACCTCAGGACCCCCAAATTCCAAGCCTGCACACCCTGCTGGGATGAGAGAGTGCCTGCTGAGCTGGCACACACACCTCGGCCTCTGCTCACCACCAGCTTTGTGTGCCCAGCAGGCCAGCGCTCAAGTACAGCGACCCTCGCCCACCCCAGGGCCTCCGCACCTGCTGTCTCCTACACCTGGAATGCCCGCCCTGCGCCCTCACCCAGTGACTCTCTGTCCTCAGCCCTCACTCCCAGCCCTGCCCCCCCCCCCC
>NW_005371769.1:403153-413852 GCF_000412655.1 Myotis brandtii | reverse complement strand
ACCCACTTAGAGCCCTGCTGCTGGCCACACCCCTGCGCTGTTTGTCTGTCCTTCCCCCTTCCCTCTGCTCCATGTCTGTCCCCCTTGGTGTCCTGGTTCTGCAGGCTCCGGGGCCAGTCTGGCCAGGCTGAGATCCTTACCAGCTGTGTGATTGGGGTCACTCACTCCTCTGAGTGTCAGTTTGCACCTAAAGAACCTACTGATAGAGCTCAGCAGGCTGAGCAAGTGGCACAACACAGAAGCAGCCCCAGGCGCTCCCTTTGTCAGCATTATTGTCCTAAGGAGGGTAGGAGGGTAGCCAACACCGGAGAGGCAGAGAGGCAGAGAGGCTGCTGGCGAAGGGTGCAGGGCTGGCGGACTGAGAGGGGCTCTGGCTTTCTGCTGCATTTTCTGCGGGGGTGTGGGCTGGAGCTGCCCCAGAGCTGACAGACCCCGGGGAGAGGTCAGCTAGAGGAGAGGTCATGCTGGCCCTGGGAGTGGGCATCTTCCCAGGGTGTGGGGTATAGCGCAGTGACTGACCGTCACCATAGGCTCAGGTAGGGCAGGAGGGGGAATCCAGGGTGAGGAGCTGGAGGGGCCCAGGACCTTGGCCAAGGCCTTGGGAAAAGGGGATGTCCTGCCCAGGGGGTCAGTGGTGGAAGGAGCTGGAAGGAGGAACCTTCCCACCTGGTGTGACCACCTCACCTCACATCACCGACCCTGCCAGGGTCCAGGGCTGCTCTGAGCCCCTGCCCTGGGTCACGTCAGCGCTGTGCCATCAGGATGGCAGGGAGTCCCCAAGAGCCAGGTTTGCCGGCTACAGTTGCTACAGACAGCTGTGTGGGGCTCTAGTCCCTCCTCCCCTGAGGGTCCTGGTGCCTGGGTGGTTTTGAAAACCAGAGACTGGAGGTCTTATCAGATCACAGGTTTTCCTGAGGAAGGAAGGGTGGGTGTGGGCCTATGGGTTGGAGTGCCTGCTCTGGGCGTGCCTGGCCTGGTGGAGGGCGCATACGCTGCCCATCCCTCCCTAGGGGACCCCAGCCCAAGACCCAGCCCCACCGAGGACAAACAGACCCCCAAAGCTGGAGAGACCTGGTAGGCAGGAGCTCAAATGCCAGGAATCCCTTGGGGGGGGGGGCACTCCATGAAATCATGGGCAAATTCTAGCATTTCTGAGAGACTCCATGGTGCCATCAGAGCCTCAGGGGACCGATGACCAGCGAAAACCACAGGGTGCCCACTGGCATCGCACTTAGCTTCACCTGAAACCACATGCTCAAGTGTTCAACGCCTCCTCGTTTGCAATAACCCCAAACTGGAAGAACCCACATACCCATCACCATAGTGCAGGCGAATGAAGTGTGGCCTGCCACCCGTGGAATATCACAGCCACGTGGACTCCCGGAGCCATGCAGACACCACAGTGTGTCACGGGCGGGGTGGGGGGAACAGAGCTGCTTCCAAGACAGACAAGCCCAGAGGAGTTAATAGGATCAAACAGTGAGGGCCTTTGCATGTGGGCCCCAGGGGCCTCCAGGGCTGGCAGTGCTCCTGGTTTCTTATCTGGGTGCTGGTGACAAGACAAGTTCAGTTTAGGATGCTACTGAGCATGTTCCTAATGGGTGTGCACTCTTCCATATGTACGTGGTCTTCAATCCAGTTACACAAAACCCTCCACTGACCCTCCTGGAGGGAGCCGAGTGTCCTGGGGTCCTCTGCTTCCCTCCAGCATCTCCAGGACCCTCGTGCAGGGAGCAGGCTGATGGGGTCAGCAGGGGGCGGGGAGGGCAGCAGACAGCAGCCTCTGGTGAGGCTCTGGGGCCCTTCCTACCTGTGGGGACTGAGGCTGGAGCAGGCGCAGGCCAGGCTGACTGCCCAGGGCTGCCTCAGCCTCTCTCTAAAGCAGGCCAGAGGAGCCACAGGGTGGGATCCGCAGCCAAGCAGATGAGGCCAGGCGGATGTGCTCACCCTGCTGGAGCCTGGCCTGCTGGCCTCGGAGCCAGCAGACAAGACTGCCCACCACCCACTGGGCCGGGAGGGCCTCCCGCCCCCTCCCTCCGGCCTCTACCCCTTCCTCTACCCCTTCCTCTTCCAGAGGCCCTGGGGTTATTTTTAACTCAGCTGAGCTGCCTGTGCAGAAGGTGGACAAAGGGGGGCCAGCAGCTGCCTTCCTGTCCCCCCCTCCTGGGGTCCAGGCTTTCTTGGGGGGGGACTGGTCATTCTTGACACTAGAGGGGAAACAGCACTCCATCCCACATGTAGAGACATACACAGAAGCCACACAGATCCCCAGGACTCAGACACACGCCTGGTACAGATTCTAACGCACTCGTTGGCAGGCGCGGGCACCCGTGCTCACCAACATGCCAGACACGCAGATTCAGAAGACACGCAGACAGACATGCACTCAGCCCTCCCCAGGCACCTAGCCCTGGAGACACACAACACACGGGCAGACACGCACCCACAGATGCCCAAAGGCCACCAGCTGGGGCGGTAGGAGGACCCTCAGGTCCCGTTCATAGATAGATGTGGGGAAGGGCCCACAGGTGGAGGTACTCAGCCCCCTCTGTCCTGCTCCCCAAGAACCAGTGAAATTTCCCTGCAGCCCACGTGGGGGTCCCTCAGCTCCCTTCCCACCTAAGACCCCCATGATGAGGGGCAGGGCTAGAGCTGAGCTGAGTCCCACCCCTCTCCCTCACATGCTCGCTCAGGCTCAGGACTGGAAACCCAGGGAGAGACGGGGAGGCAGTTTGTGGAGAGGTGCCTCCGGGCATGCCCTTCCTTTCCCTGCGCCCCACTTCCCCTCTCCTCCCCTAGCCTTTGTTTGGTGGAGCAGCTAGCCCCCACCCCACTGCCCTGGAAAAACCCCAGGTGCTGGGCTGGGGCCTCTGTCCCCTGCATCCGGGCCCAGGGGGTGGAGGGAGCTGAGGGGGGGGGGCAGGAGGGAGAGCTCAGGACCCAGTGGTAAGGGCGGCCGGCTGACGTCCAACTCCCCTCCACACCCACACCCGCACATCCACCCTGGAGGCCCCAGGGATGGAGGAGGGTGGGGAGCCGGCCTGGAGGACAGGACATCCTCTTGGCAGGACACAGGACGCCAGGCCGGAGGTTCCAGCCCCAGTCAAGGCCACAGGGGGAAAAGGTCAGTGGGGCCTGGGGCTTACCACTTCCAAGATGGACCAGGCCCCCAGCCAGCCTAAGTGACTGAGCAGTGACTTGGAGGACAGCAAAGCCAGTGCCAATGAGATACCCTGACCCCCCCGAGGCCCCACCTTGGCCAGCCAGGGTGTGGAGCACCCACACACTCACCCCAGTGGCACCAGCCCCAGGAGAGCATGGGAGAGACACGGTCACACAATGTGGGGAACCTCCACTCCATAGACTTGCCTTTACCTCCCACTTGGGAGCCCGCTCCTCAGGTGAATCCTGGGCACCCTGCTCTAGAGGGTAGGCCTCAGCCTGGCCTTGGCCCTCCCTCGCCCAGGACAGGAACCCAGGGACAGTCTAGCGGGTGAAGGCCATGGGGACCCCTTGCTCCTACACCTCTCCTACGGAGAGCCACAGAGCCTGGCCTTTCCTGGGCCAGGACCACTGGCCGAGACTAGCTGACCATGTGCGCACTGGTCTGGGAGTGAGGGTCCAGGAGATGCTTGAAGGCTGCAGTCAGAGGACTTCCTGCGGTTGCCACATCCGGGCAGCCAGGTCCTCGTCTGGTGACTGCTAGCTCCAGACCAGAGCACCCTGCGTGCTCGGGGAGACTGCAGAGTCCCTCCCTCCTCCCACACCAGTCTCATGGCCAACACAAGTGCCCGCTGGTCATTTGCTGAAGCTTCTGCTGACCTATTCTAGTGACCTGCGCAGGAAGTAATGTCTCACCTAAAACAGCCTATGAAAATGAACCACCTCAGCACACAGCCCGAGTCTGGATTTGCCTCTGTTCGCCTAAAGTTGAAATTACCAAAGGGAATGGTAAGCATAGTTAGTTACCACACAACCATCAAGTCCACTCCCGGGTGCCCACCCAAGAGAATGGCACCTCCGCCAAGAAGCCAACCACCCAAACCCAGCCCTCCCCCTCCCAGCCCTTGCCTCCTCCCTGTCACCTCATGTGTTTTATGGCTCCTCCCAGGCTTTAGGGCAGGGGTCCTCAAACTACGGCCCGCGGGCCACATGCAAATACAAATATTGTATTTGTTCCCGTTTTGTTTTTTTACTTCAAAATAAGATATGTGCAGTGTGCATAGGAATTTGTTCATAGTTTTTTTTTAAACTATAGTCTGGCCCTCCCACGGTCTGAGGGACAGTGAACTGGCCCCCTGTTTAAAACGTTTGAGGACCCCTGCTTTATGTCTTCTTAAAAGTCAAGCTTTGTTGAAGTATAATTTACATACAATGAATTCACCAATTTCAAACATATAATTTGATGAGTTTTGACAAATGTATAAGTTATGTAATCACCCCTCTTGTGACACAGACCACTCCTATCACCCCAAAAAGCTGCGGAGCCGCGGCGCTCATCCTCTGGACCCTGCTGACCCCAGATGGGCTGTCACGAGGGGTCTTTCCCAGGACTTCACATACATGAAGCCACACAGTACCTGGTTGCCCTAAGGCTGTGGCAATGCGCTCTTTGTGAGTAGTTTGCTCCTTTTCTTTTCATCCTGTAGCGGCCCCCAGCCTGTTGGTCCATTCGCCAGGGCATGGACACTTGGGTGTTTCCTACCTGGAGCCATCAGGACTCACGCAGCTGGCGCAGGCTTTAGGGCAGCTCTGGGTGTGAGTGTCCACTTCTTTGGGGTAAATCCTAGCAGTGGGGTTGCTGGGTCATCCATTGTGCTTCATGTTTTCTAAATCTTTTTACATGTTTGTCTTCGGTCTCCCCACCACTGTAAGTTCCCCAAGGGTAGGTCCTCACCTGTGTTGCTTGTTGCCATGACCACAGCCCAACAGGATGTCCCAAATAGCTTCTACTTCTTATATATTTAAGGCCCGTCACCTATGTCGAGGTGCGGGGGGTTCCCATATGGGTGCTGCTCCTAAGTGGGACATGCACAGGTGCTCTGGACCATCCGCTTGAGGCTTGCGCCAATACCTTCCGGTCAGACACTTTCACAGAGACAGCACCGAGATCTGACCCGAGCCGGAGAAATTACACACAGACAAACAGGTTAGATGCAAGCACACAGGGGGTTTATCTACCAGTTCCTGATGGGTCTCAGATGCTGGGAAGGATCCACTGGCGATGCTCGCTGACACACACACAGGGGTAGACAGCGCCTTTGGCTGCTGGCTCTTTGGTCGATCGACAGTTAATTGGGCAGATTTTCGTGCTGGGGACAGAGACGTGAGCACACACAGGTCCTCACGCTCTGGCGACAGGAGAGCTGTGCGCTGCTGGGTCGATCAGGCTGTCTGGTCATATTCCCCTCTGTAGGCGTGGTCCTCGCTGGTGTGTGTGTTATCAGCGGCTGCCATGTGTGGATCCACCCGGGGTCTGCTAATCTATGGGTGTGCACAGGCTTTGGGCGTTCCCATCAGATAGGTTGTTCACCAGGACTAGTGGGGTTACAAGGGTGCATTCTTGGGTCTCACCCAGTATTCCTATATCTAACATTAGGCACTATAATAATTACTATAACAGTCCACCCAGGGTTACATGCTTTAAGTCTTACATTCTAAGGTCCTAACATTAAGTACCATAATGATTACTATAACACAGGATTCCTCATGGAGATATATTCTTGACAGATATCTGTCCACTGGTGAATGAGTGAAGGATGGTGGTGCCTCTGATGGTGGACTTGGGTGATACTGATGGGGAAGTGAGGTAGCAAGGTGATGAGCAGAATGGGGATGCTGGGGAGGTGCTGCCGTGATGGACATGGACATCTGTAATGGTGAAGGCTGGGAGGCCTCCTTTGTCCCTTTTTGGAGATTTCAGGTACCAATGTTACCCAAGAGCTGCCTGAGTCAAAGAGGGCTCCTCCCCTCCTTGGCTCTTGTCACACCCACGAGAAAGAATTCAGATGAGTGACAGAAAGCAGTGTTGAAGCAAAGCAAGTGAATTTATTAAGAATACACTCAGCAGATTCCAGGTTGGCTGCAGCCTCGGCTTCGCGTGGGGTAGGGGCGGCAGGGGGTTCTCATTGGATCTCTGAAATACCCAGGCCTCTTCCACCACAGCCAGCCAGGGCGGGGGCGGGGCCATGGCCAGTTGACCTCAACATGGAGGCCGTGGGCATTGGGAAGGGGGATGCTCTGCCCTCACCCACACTGCAGCCTTCTCCACTCTCTCCCCCTCCCCCACAACAGTTCTGCCCCATGCCTCTGCCCTCGGGAGAAGGGGAGTATGTCCTGGCGCTGAAGCAGGAGCTGCAAGGAGCCATGAGGCAGCTCCCCTACTTCATCCGGCCAGCTGTCCCCAGGGGAGGTGTGGAGCCTTACTCAGACAAATATCAGATGTCAGGGCCGACCGACAGTGCCATCGACTGGAACCCTGATTGGCGATGTCTACCCCAGGAGCTAAGGATCCTAGTGAGGAAGCTACAGAAGGAGCAGACCACCATTCTACTTCCAAAGAGACCCTCCAAGACCACAGAATATAGAGGAAACAATACAGAGACTAGAGACCCTGGAGAAGGAGGTGGAAGAAGCAACTTCAGAGGAAGCTGAGAAGGAGACGGAAGAGGAGTAGGATGAAGAACTCGGAGAGGGAACTGATTACATCATGTCGTATTTCGACAATGGAGAGGATTTGGGGTGGACAGTGATGACAATGGGGATGAGGCTATCTACTGAGTAGGGACCCGAAACAGCACCCTGGACCTTCGCATCTTTCTGATTTCGGTACAGAGAGGCACTGTCCCTGTCACTTGGTTTTGTGGACAAGGAGCTCTTTCGCTCAGTGTCCAGACAACCTGTCAGTCTATGGAGACGGAAATGGAGAATGGCGGCAGACGGCTCTTCCCTACCCTCCCCCTGCCTCTACCTTGTGTCGCTTCTGAGATCTTGGCGAAAAAGCAGAGGACCAATGTCTACTTGTATGAAAGGGGGGAAAGAGGTTGAAAGAAGAACTGGAATTGTTAGTCTGAGACAGCTGTACACATGCCCTTACCCACTTTCTATAGTTCTTTGTGGAGATAACTGGGGGTGGGAGCAGTTAGGAGGAGTAAGGCCAGTTTTATATTTTTAAGTAAAAACAATTTCTTATCTGTCAAAAAAAAAATACACTCAGCATAAAGCACAAGCCGGCAACTCGGCTAGTCTGAGTGCCCTGCCTGGTAGGGGTCCAAGGCTTATATACTTTTTATCCCTATAGGTTTCAAGGTCCCCCTTTTACTTATTTTTTATTTTTTTAAAAATATATTTTATTGATTGTTTACAGAGAGGAAGGGAGAGGGACAGAGAGTCAGAAACATCAATGAGAGAGAAACATCGATCAGCTGCCTCCTGCACATCTCCTACTGGGGATGTGCCCGCAACCAAGGTACATGCCCTTGACCGGAATCAAACCTGGGACCCTTCAGTCCGAAGGCCGACGCTCTATCCACTGAGCCAAACCGGCTAGGGCCAAGGTCCCCCTTTTAGATTGTTGCAGCTTTCCCCAGAATTTAGAGAACATCTGGTGATTTTACTGTGGCAAGTCCTAAGACTGCTGACTTCTTTGTTCAGTGGGTGAGATAAACTCCCCCATTTTTTTCCCTTCCCCTCCTCTTGCCCTAGTAGCTGTCCATCCTGCCTAACATTCTCCCCTGAAGTGATACCGTCCAAATGCTTTTGGAGTGTTTATTTGTCCCCAGACTTCACCTGTCCTTGGGTGTAGCTGGCAGAAGTGGCATTAAGTGGGTCTTTGTTCTCTTTCCCAGGCCAGGGTGATGGAAGCTATGTATTATCAGGTTAGGGAGGAGGGTATAAACCATTTGCTCTCAAGTGCCCTTGTTTGGGGGAAGATAAGGTCTTTCGATTCACAAGCTGGCTGCAAGTTCCCCCAAACTGTTTAGCCTTGTTAAATTTTCTTGTCTCAGTTTCCCCAGTTGCTTGCCCAGGAATTTTCCTAGCTGCTTACTATCCTGCCTCACCAACATTCTAAACTCACTGGGAGACATCATGTGGGCCCCTCTTCAAATGCCTCCTCCTCTTTACCTTAGAGACATGCAGCCACCCACTCTGTCACATCTCAGAGCGAGCTGTCCTGAAAACCCACACCTACTTGGAAATGATTTCCACCTTCTCCCTCTGTGGCCACAGCCCTCAGCTTGCCCAGAGCTGCGGCGCCTCACCAAACCCCCCGGCTCCAGGAACAACCCTTTTTTCTCCCAACACACAGCCTTCCCCTCTCTTTGGCTTCCTTCTTACCCAGTTTAGATTTCATTTTTTTCTTTCAAAAATACAGGAAGTATGAGCATTTCTGCCCTCTCATGGCATCACTTGGAGAAACCCCAACCACCCACTTTCTCCTGCCAATACCTAAGCCACTGCTCACTGCCGGGAAAGTCACCCCAGGAAGACTGGTGCCACCAGAAAGCCTCCCCTGGAGTGGACCCTCGACACCCCAGGTCCCCCATGTTCCTCCAGGGCCACTCTGCAGTGCTGCTCCCACACCTGGAAACGAGGGTGACCTGTGCGGGCACAGCTCTTCTGCTTTCTGGAGCCTTCCGGAGCCTTCCTTCCAGCCTTAACACTCCCCACCAGCTCTTCCGCCAGGAGGCAGTGATTTCTCTGAAATGCAAACGTGAGTCTGGAACTTTCTTGCTAAAAGTCTTTCTGGTTTCTGAGAAGTAGCTTTCTTTCAACTTGCTCACCCATCTACAAAGCCTTACCCCATCTGCAGCCTCATTCCTGCCCACCCTCCTTACTGCCCCCAGCTTCCAGCCTGGTTCTTATTCCTCCAAGATGCCAAGTTCCCTTCTTCGCCAGGGCCTCCCCCGGGGTCAGGCCACCTCTCCACAATCTAATTTAAGGCCTAATTCCTACCCATCTTTCTGTTCTCAGCTACTGGCCCCTCTCCTGCCCTCCCCACCTCCAGGTTGAGGGCTACTGGGTTTGTTCCCTGAAAAGCCCTCCCTTGGGTAAGACCCTGCTTATGCTCAGCAAGCACCCTGGGGAGGGACAGACAGTGGTGCTCAGCCCGGCCCTGGCCCCGCACAGCAGGCTTCCGTGACTGTGTGATTCTTGTTGGGATGGCAAAGGGAGAGAATGGAGGGTCAGACAGTTCAGGTCATCTGTGCAGGGAATGACTGAGGGAGAAAGGACTACCTTCATCCTGCCCTCCTTGTGTCCATGGCAGGAGACCAGCCCAGGCCCAGGAGGGGTCAGCTGGGCAGGGCCCAGCCTGAGGGATCAGGAGGTTCCTGCCCTGTGTAGGTCCCAAGGCACCCCTGGGACTTTCCAGGGGACTGTGCCCGCTGACCCCAGACTTTGCTGGGGGAGTGGGCCGGGCACAGGCATTTCCTGCCGGGCCTCCCTCCTCCCCACCCCAGGCAGAGGCCCTGCTGCTTCCTCCCCCCACCGGACCTGGGGCTTTCCACACAGCCCAGGCTGCTATTTTTAGCTGAGGGAGAGGGACCAAATCCTGGCCCCACTGCCTCACCCGCAGGAGCCTGGGCAAAACGAGGGTTGGGGTTGGGCCCCAAAGGCTGCGGACACAGTCGCCTGGCAGCCCCTTCCTTTCTCCCACTCAAGTCCCCACCCCCTACACACCTGGGCAGCCAAGGTGGTGAGCACAAGGCCTCGTGTGGGGGGGGGGGCAGGGCCTGGGTGGGCTACTGCCCACTTCCTGCAGCCTCACCCCTGCACTTCAAAGACCGCTGGCGGCCCTGTGGTCACTCCTCAGCTCCCACGCAGCCAGCAGAGGGGCCGGGTGAGCACCAGCTCCTGGCAGCTGAGTCGGCTCCAGCAGCTTCAAAGCAGCCAGGGTGGGCAGCCCTGCGGTTAGCGTGGGTCTCCGGCAGGGTGGAGGCCTGAAGGGGGCGTAATGGGCTCTCTCCTTTGCTTCCTCCTCCCCCCTCACGGACTTCCTGGGTGGGCTCAGACCCAAAGCCCAGATACTTTCCTGGTCCCCAGAGCCTGTCCTGGTGCAGGGGCCCCATGGGGTGGTGATGTTTTCCGATCTGCATGATGTGGGGGTCCACGTGGGGTCACCCTGGAGTGCACCCCACTAGAGAAACCACAGGAGCCAAGGTGGGGCACCCCTCCTGGCCCTCAGGTCCCAGGCTGGGGTGAGGCTTCCTTTTCTTCCCTTTACCTCCTCCCTTCTCTCTCCACTCTTTTGCCTGAAGACCTAGGGCAGCCGGGAGGGGCAGGGACAGAGGACAGAAGGGCTCGCCTGTCTGGGCCCGCCCTAGAGTGACCCGGCTCCCACCCGCCGCGGAGGTGGGCTGGACCTCGCGCCAGATCCCCAGCGGTGGGGGCGCAGGGCTGAGAGCGGCCGCCCAGAGCTCAGCCGACGCTGAGAACAGAGAGTGCCTGTGAGCCAGGGGGTGGGGGAGGGAGCGTTCAGGGTCCCCTGGGGTCGGCTCCGGGACAGTTGCCGTTTTTAATCTGTGCAGGAGACGGAGAAGGAGCCGCGACGGCTGTAACCTAGATCCGCTCAGCGCAAGTTCGGGAGGTGCCGGCGGTGGGGCCCAAGGACAGCGGCTCCTCCAGCTGTGACCCCCGCGGGGCAAAGGGGATCCTGGCCCTTCGTCCTGTCCCCGTCGAGGTCCGCGGTGGCCTTGCA
>NW_005371769.1:398207-400171 GCF_000412655.1 Myotis brandtii | reverse complement strand
AGAAGGAGCCCCACTCCTGAGCCTAACACCCTGCGCCAGGCAGCTGTCAGCCCACGCCGCCGGGCAGGCAGGCCTGGAGGTCACCCCCTCCCCCCACATCGGCCCTACGGGACCCCCTCCCACCGCTTTCCCCTTTCGGGGTGACAGCCGACCCGGGTACTGGGAGGGGCTACGCAGAAATGCCCGCCCCGCCCCCTGGGCGGGGGCTCCAGGCCCCCTCCCGTCTCCCCAGGGCCGCCGTGCGATCTGCCCCTTCGGTGACACCTTCCACCTTCCACGCGGCCGCACCATCTTCTCAAAAAAGTGGATGGTTCCACAACTTGGAGGAACCAGGAAAGGTGCGCCCCCCTCGCCCGCCCCCTGGGGAGTCAGAGAGTAGCCAGGAGAGGCTCCTCCGGGAACGCGGGCTCGCAATGGGCGCTGCCGGCTCGGGCTGGGCGCCTGTCTGGACCCTGGACGGCGCCCCTTTCCCTCCCCAGCGCGGGTGTTTGGAGTCCCACACGGGCGAGGAACGCGGCGGACCCCGAGACCGGACTTTCTGGCGGAGGGGCGCCCACCCTTTCCGTGCGCTCCTCACTCCCTCTCACCCCTCTCCACACCAGAGCCGGGGCTGCTGTCTGAGATCCAGGCCGTGGTTTCTAGCTGGCCACCACCCAGCGCCTGGCGCGGTCGCACAGGTGAGGGGTCTCCAAGGGGCAAAGAGCAAAAAGTGGGGCGGATCGCCTGCCGCGGGAAGGGCTTCTGGCGCCGGCCTTGTCAGCAGGTCGGGAGCAGTCAACATTCATTAAACTGTGGACCACAGGTACAAAAAGCACCAGCTGATCCGTTTGCGGCTGGACCAGCACCCACGCAGGACTCAGGCCAGCACGCGATTTCGGAAAAGCAATCCCACCAGATCTCCTGGCCTTAGGCACACACACCCCTTCTGTTCAGGCAGGCACCAGGCGGGGCTCATGGCAGCCGGGGTGCAAATAATAAAATTACCATCCTAGTCAGGACTGTACGTTGTGGATGTTTGTAGGCAAAAAGGAAAGGTGTGAAAGGGCACATCAGGACAATATTTCTGGGTACCAGGTAGGGCCCGAGAAAGGACCGCTAACTTTTTTATATCCTGTCTCACTGCATGTTGAAGAACAAAACAAGAATTAAGCACTCACCAGCCACCAAACCTGTGCTGGGTGTTACAGTGGTAGCAGGGATAAGGCTCGGCTGTGAGGGTGTCCAGCCAGGTGTGGCAGGGGCCCTTCCCAGTTCGTGCATGGGGTTCTAGGACCATTCCAGGAGCCTGCCACGGCCTGCACTGGAGTCTGTGAAAACGGTGCACCGCCCAGGGGACTGAGCTCAGGGAACTCAGCCCCCATCAGACCAGCTGCAGGGCTCTTGACCCCCACCCGGACTTGACCCAGACGATGGATGCACAGTGTGAGGAGAGGCTGAGCCCGGCCTGCAGGGAGGCAGGAAGAGGGCCTGGGCACGTACCACTCCCCCACCAACCCAACATCCTTGAGGGCGCTGGGTAATTCTGTGATTCCAGATGTTCAGCAGCTGTCGTGGCCATTTCCGCCCCTTCTCTGACCCCACATCCGTCAGGAAGCGTCCCCTCCTGTCCTCAGGCTCTGAGCCAGCCCCCATCTTCCCAGCTCCCCATTTCCTGAGCAGAGGCGTTTGTGCAGGCTCAGCTCCTGTCCCAAGCCCTGGGCCCTGCTCCTGGAGCCTGGGCCGCTGTGGTCAGACCTCCTCTGCCAGGGGCTCTGATCCTGCCCCAGCCCCTCCAGCCTCTAGGACTGGTTTTCTCTCTCTCCATCCCTTCTCCAAGGTCGGCTTCGCAGTCTGCAGCATCAATCTGGGCCTCCAGGGAGACTGAGCAGAGCTGGCCTGGAGGGAGGGTGGGGAGAAGGCCAGAGGTCATAGAGCCCAGCAGGCTCTGTGGGGGTGGGTGCATACTTAGGTGTCTGCCTGCAGAC
>NW_005371769.1:397366-398041 GCF_000412655.1 Myotis brandtii | reverse complement strand
TTGCCTCCTGGAACTGAGAACTGACAATTGCGGACATAGCCTCACCTTCTTGGAGCAGATGGGGGCATAAGAGGTCACTGCAGCTGGTCCGGTCTGGAGGCTCTTCTGGTGGGGACAGTGGGAGGAGGGCTCCCTTCCTGTCACATGCTTCCTGTCCAACAGAGCTGGTGGTTCTGGGGCACTCAGGCTCTCATGGGTATGGGTGGGGGGGGGGGGGGGGGGGGGGGGGGGGCCAGTCAGGGGTCAGGCCAGACACAGGGCAAGGGCTCCAGGGGGCCAGCAGCTCCAGCCTGCTGACTTCTGCCCCTCAGAATCCAACCCCCGCACCTCCCCACCTCCCCCACCCTGCTCTTCCTGGGGAACCAAGGGTAGGTGGGCTTGGCTGAAGGAAGCCAGCAGGGAGACAGCCCCAGGAGGACAAGACTTCTGGGGGGTCAGAACAAAATGTGGCGCATCCCACACACTGTGTGGGCGATGCTCCAGGATCCCCCACATCTGCCCAGTCTGGCTGAGGATGCAATTAGCCCTCTGCTCTGTTGGGGTTACTCCTCTGGTCTCACAAAACAAGCCTGGAGCCTCTGGGTCAGCACTGGGCCTCCCCTGGCACCCGAGTTTATGAAAGAGGTTCCTGGAGAGTAAATGCCCTGCCCTCTCCCAAGGATTACACCTCCCCCC
>NW_005371769.1:395560-397304 GCF_000412655.1 Myotis brandtii | reverse complement strand
ATCCTTTGACCCAGTTGTGGTGCCCAGGGGGCTCCCTCTTAGGGCAGTGAAGAGATGGGGTGGTTGCAGGGCAGAGGAACAGGAAGGGGCCCGTTGCCCAGGTGCACCCGTGGGCCCTGAGACACTATCTGGGCCTCAGGCCCTGGCCAATGAGCAGAGCAGCCCAATCTGGAAGCAGAGCTGGGAAATCTGGGTCTCTCCAGCTGGGGGTGGATGCAGGGGGTAGAGTTGCCAGATTTAGCGAAAACCAACTGACAAACAGGATATCTAGTATGTCCCATGCAATATTTAGGACATACTTATACTCAAAAAGTATTTGCTCTTTATCTGAAATTCAAATTTAACTGGGTATTCGGTCTTTTATCTGGAAACCCTAGGGGACAGTCAACCCTCCCAACCCAGCCTCCTTGCCCACTGACCCATACTGCCCTCCACCCCCTAAGGGCAGGAATGCTCTCAGCTCTGCTTCCCAACGTGGTGGGGCTGACTGGGTTGCTGTGCCTACAACCCAGACACACAGGGAAACAGAGAGGGCTACTGGTCCGGGAACCTCTCCCCAGAAGGCTCTTGGGCTGCAGGAGGCTGGCTAGCTTTGCCAAATTCCTGTTTCAGGTCCAGGCAACGGTTGAATGAGGCCCCTGTCTGGCTCTTCCCTGGCTCCCCTTGTGGCCTCTACCCTGCCACCTTTACCCTCTGGTGGACTGGCCCACTCTGGTGGAGAAAAAGGGGAACCCACTGGAGCCTTCTAGAAAAGAGGAAGATACATCTTGTGGGGGCGGTTTTAGGTGGAGGAGGGCTTGACCAGGGGCTGAAAATGAGGAACACTGACCAGGAAGAGCCCACCTGGAGAAGGTCACTGCTGTGCTGGTGCCATTGGAAAGAGGATCCGGAACAGGCGGGGGTTTCCACCTGCATTCGCCCCTTTTCTAAGATAAGGTGTGGAGGGGTGGGGGCCACACCCCTGAGCACAGGCTGCCTCCCTGCTCCAGCAGGGCCCACCAGCCGCATTGTCCGAGTTCCTGGGCTGCTCAGTGCACAGGGAGGGCTGGGGGCATCTAGCACAGGTCTGGGCAGGGAACCTCGACACCCCCACCTTATCCCCTCCACCCCCACTCCCCACTCCAACCCCCACCCCGCTTCTCCAGACTACTTTGTCTTTGCAAATGCTCAGACAGCCTGCCCCCAGAGCTGCTGGGCCTGCCCCGGCTCCCTTTACCTCCAGTGTGGGAATCTCCTACCTCTGTTTAAAGGGGAGGTGGGTGAAGCAGGGATGGGGGAGATATAGTCAAGGAGGGCATAGGGAGGGTGTTTGTGTCCCAAGGGTGGGGCAGCACTTGAGGGCCTGGGAACCCTTTATGAGCCCATCACAGGGTGTAGCCCCTCCCCCCAGCAACAGTGACTCACAAAGCAGACTGGTGCAGATGCCACAGGCGAGGAGGCACCACCCAGGACAGCTCAGAGCGGTGCTAGCCCCTGCAGCGCCCGCTGGGCCGGGTCGGGGTCCCCGGAAACTGCGCATTAGGGTTCCCGCAGAGCAGCCTCGACGCCCATGTGTATCGTCTGCTTCGTGAAGGCGCTGGTGCACGTATTCAAGATCTACCTGACCGCCAACTACACCTACAACTTCCGCAGCTGGCCCGTGGACTTCCGCTGGGATGACGTGAGCACCCGTGCGGGGGGCAGCAGTCACCGAGCGCTGACATGCACGGCGGCTGCAGCTGGCGTGTGGCTGCTCCAGGATGCC
>NW_005371769.1:392233-395426 GCF_000412655.1 Myotis brandtii | reverse complement strand
ACGCGCTGGCCCACTCGCTGGGCCGCTGGCTCGTGTACCCGGGCTCCATGTTCCTGATGACCCGAGCGCTGCTGCCGCTGCTGCAGCAGGGCCAAGAACGCCTCGTGGAGCGCTACCAGGGCCGGCGTGCCAAGCTGGTGGCCCGAGATGGCAACGAGATCGACACCATGTTCATGGATCGCCGCCAACACCCGGGCAGCCAGGGCCGTGGCCTGCGCCTGGTCATCTGCTGTGAAGGCAACGCCGGCTTCTATGAGATGGGCTGCCTGTCCGCGCCGCTGGAGGCTGGCTACTCAGTGCTGGGCTGGAACCACCCGGGCTTCGGGGGCAGCACCGGTGAGCCGTTCCCTCAGCACGATGCCAACGCCATGGACGTGGTGATCAAGTACGCACTGCACCGCCTGCGCTTCCCGCCGGCGCACGTGGTGATCTACGGCTGGTCCATTGGCGGCTTCACAGCCACCTGGGCCACCATGTCCTACCCGGAGCTGGGTGCACTGGTGCTTGATGCCACCTTCGACGACCTCGTGCCTCTGGCCCTGAAGGTCATGCCCCAGAGCTGGAAGGGACTGGTGGTGCGCACCGTGCGTGAACATTTCAACCTCAATGTCGCGGAGCAGCTGTGCAGCTACCCCGGGCCGGTGTTGCTGCTCCGGCGAACTCTGGACGACGTGGTCAGCACCTCCGGCCATCTGCGCCCCCTGCCGTTCGGCGACGTGGAGGGCAACCGCGGCAACGAGCTGCTCCTGCGCCTGCTGCAGCACCGCTACCCGGCTGTGATGGCACGTGAGGGCCACGCCATCGTGACCCGCTGGCTGCGCGCGGGCAGCCTGGCACAGGAAGCCGCTTTCTATGCGCGCTACCATGTGAATGACAACTGGTGCCTGGCACTGCTGCGCTCCTACCGCGCTCACTGCGAGGACAAACAGGAGGACGAGGAGGTCTGGGGACCGCACGGGCTCACCTTCCCGTGGCGGGTGGGTCAGGGCCTGAGCTCGCGTAGGCGCCGGCAACTCGCGCTGTTCCTGGCGCGCAAACACCTCAAGAACGTGGAAGCGACTCATTGCAGTCCGCTAGAACCCGAGGACTTCCAGTTGCCCTGGAGGTTGTAGCCTGAGCCCCCGAGGGAACTAGCGTTTGTGCTTTTGCTCATCTTCAGGGCCTCAGGGCCATTCCCCTCCCCACACCCCAACCAGTAAAGCTGGCCTGCCCTGGGGACCCCAACCTAGTGTCTGGGAGAGGGTAAGGCATTCCCTGCTCCCTTTCTCTTCCTCCCTCAAACACTTGTGGATGTCCCAGTCTGCTCCCAGTTCCTAAAGGGAATGCAAAGATTAACCTGACCCAATTAATAGCAATGCTGTGTGATGGGTGCCTTCAACACCTCAAAATGATGGTGGGAACACGGGCTGTGAGGCCTTCGGAGGTGCTGTTTACCCACCCTGGGTTACAGATGACTCAGGGAAAGCTGAGTGTTGAAGGGTCTGTACAAGTTGCCCCTGGCTGTGAAAGGACATTGGCATCTACAAAGCGGGTCTTAGCAGCGGGACCTTTCCTGGACTGTGATGCTGCTCCATAGGGTCCTCTCCCTACCTCCACTCCTGGCTTCTACAAGAGGGGTTCAATGGGACCACAGACTCAAAGTAACAGGTGCACACCATGTGGCATGTAGCTGCTGGCCAAGGTAGCTGTGGGCCCACCGGCCCATGCTCCCCGCCCCCCTCCGTCTCTTGGTGCTCTCCCCCTTCTCCTCCTCCGCCCTCCCCTCTGAGCCAGGCCTGGGCTAGGCGTTGTTCCTAGTTCAGGGATGTAATACAGAACGAGAAATAAGCCCTCTGCTCACCACTATCTGTGATGCAGTCACTTCTTTACTGTCTGTCCTGAACTGTATGAAGCAGGGACTACTTGCTGTCCCCAGTCTGTGGGGTCAGGCTGGCCAGGGTGGGTTGAGCAAGAAACTGGAAAAACTGAAAAAGTCAACTGGGGCAAACACATAGTTGACAGCACCAGAGCAGGACACGGCCATGATGCACCCTGGCAGGCACAAGCAGAGGTGGATACATAGGTGACCTAAAGTACCAGGAAGATGCCTGTGGGAAGTGAGTTTTGAGCTGAGTCAGGAAGAGGAGTTAGCTGAAGGAAGTGGCTTCCATACCTGGGGATCAGAGTGGCTTGGCTGGAAGTGGGGAATACAGTCCTGAAGAGTCAGATCCTAAAGGGTTTGAATACCATTTAAGGATTTTGCTTCCAGGGGCGATTAGGAAATGAAGAAGGGAAGTGGTGGGACTTGTCTTTGGGGGACTGGTTGCCTAACGGTTGCACACCTCTCGTTTGAGAAGTTAGGCAAGTTAGACTCTTGTTCCAGAGTCTGCTGGAAGCCCCTCAACTAGCTGAATGATCTTGGCAAGTTACTCCAATCTCAGTTTACTCATCTGTAAAGTGGGAGCGCTCCCCCTGGTTCACCGTGTGCATGTGACAAGCTAAGGACACGGGTGCACAGGGCCGGCGGAGGGCATGCACGACGCCCGGTGAAGGCGGCAGCGTTTGCAGGGCAAGAGGACATATCACAGTCACGCCTTTTTCTGCTCAACTCCCATACCCCGCCCCCCCCTCCCCCCCCAAATCCCCGTAAATGTGCGCACTAAAAAAGAATAACAGACCGGGGACAAGGCTAACCCCAAAGTCAGGAGATCGGGCCTCGGAGGGATCGCAAGCGGTCTGAGTCGGATCCATCAAGCTCTGGCGCTCTTAGGCAGCGGGAGGCACCCTCGAAACCTCCCAAGGGCCCGTGAGAAGGGTTCCCGTGGCGCCATGTTGGCTAGTCTCCCCACGTCCCACCTTCTCCGGGCTCCTCCGGACCGTTCTACCTGGCGTCTCGCTGGTGGAGTTGACCTGGGAGGGATTTCCTCAGAACCCGGCTCCCTTCCTGCTTCGCTCGCAGCCTTAGCCAATCAGATTGGAGTAGATGAACAGAAACAGGACAAGACAAAGCTCTTATTGGACAGCGCTGATGGGGGCGGGACGAAAGCGAAGCACGCGTCAAAGCGGAAGTGGGCCGTCGCATCGTTGATTACGTAATGCCACGGCGGCTGCAGTGGTTCCGCTGGCTGGTGTGTTCGCGGCGAGCGACTCCCAGCGCGGCCCGCTCGGCTCCTACATCCGAGATCCCCGCCGCGACTCCAGCTGTGGCTGGGCC
>NW_005371769.1:371350-391654 GCF_000412655.1 Myotis brandtii | reverse complement strand
GGAGGGGAGGGGAGGGGACACCGTCCTGGCCTTCGGCGCAGCGCCCCTTGGGCGACCACGCTCTCGGAGCCCAGCCTACCTAGAGGTGGTGCGGGGAGGGCGGTGCAGCGAGTCAGGGCACCCCAGTTTACCTGACCTGTTTCCAGACAGACCCCCCCAGACCAGCTTGAGATGGCCGCTGGAGGTTAAATCTTGAGAAGGCGGTAACCAGTTGGTCTCCCATTACGATTCTCTAGCGAGGGGATGCTCCATTTCTGTTTACATAACTAACTACGCTGGATAATTGCAGGGTGCTCTTCTACTGGTTGACCTTATCAGCATACGAATTAGACATTACGATTTCTGGATTCTGATACTGTTCTGTAGGTTTTCCTACTTATGACGTCTATTTACAAAATAGTTGAGCGTCAGAAGTTAAGCATCACAAGCACTGGGTTCTGATCATGAGAATGACAGGCATTCACTGAACACCTACTATGGGCCAAACACCATACTAAGCCTGCTTCTCAAATGATCTTTTTCCGTTTTCAGAGTAGCCCTTTGAGATTGGTGCTTGCATTGCTCCCATCTGCAGAGGGTTATGCAGGCTTAGAAAGCTGGGGCTCGCCTAGGGTGAAGGACCCCCCACCCCCTGTGGCTCCAGCCCCAAGCTTATTCTCTGTGCTGGCATGTTCGGTGAGTGCCCAGTTTCTACCTTGGGATGGGGGATTGACTTCCATGGGATCAAATTTTAGCTTTATTGCCAGAAACTGTCCAAGGGCGTTCATTTTTTTTTTTTAATAGAAGAGAAAAATTTTGGAAATTTTAAGGCATTTACTGAATTTGAGTAGCTTCAGTATAGTGGATACAATGATGAAGTAAAATTATGTAGGTTGATACCAGTTAAAATTCAGAATCTGTTGATTTAAAAGTGGATATGCTTTGTTTTGTAAATATCTATTGAGTACCAAGGAAGAGCCCAGCTGGAGCTGTGTGGGTGGGCATGTGAAGGGAACAGGACAGCTGGCTAAGTGGAGCATCTTTGATTTTAAGTGCATTCCATCTAATTTTAGCAGACTCTGGCATTTCTACAGTAGACAAACACTTTTACTTCTCTCTAAACTTCATGCTTTTTAAAAATATTTATACGTTTTTATTGATTTTTAGAGAGAATGGAAGGGATATAGAGATAGAAACATCAGTGGGAGAGGAACATCATCCATTGGCTGCCTCCTGCACACCGCCTACTGGAGATCGAGCCTGCAACCCAGGCATGTGCCCTGACTGGGAATTGAACCATGACCTTCTGGTTCATAGGTTGATGCTGAGTCATGCAAGCCAAGCAATTTCGTTTACTTTTATTTTGTTATTCTTGTTTTTTAAAATATTTTAAAAATATTTTTTAATTGATTTCAGAGAGGAAGGGAGAGGGAGAGAAAGAGAGAAACATCAATGATGAGAGAGAATCACTGATCGGCTGCCTCCTGCATGCCCTTTACTGAGGATGGAGCCCACAACCTGGGCGTGTGCTCTTGACCAGAATTGAACCTGGGACCTTCAGTTCTCAGGCCAACAAACACTCTATCCACTAAGTCAAACTGGCTAGGGCTAAAATATTTTTATTGATTTTAGAGAGGAAGGGAGAGAGAGATAGAAACCTCAATGATGAGAGAATTATCAATCGGCTGCCTCCTACACACCCCACACGGGATCAAGCCCGCAACCTGGGCGTGTGCCCGGACCTGGAATTGAACCATGACCTCCTAGTTCATAGGTTGACACTCAACTACTGAGCCATGCAGGTCGGGCTCTTTTACTCTTAAAGGTGTAAGACACCAAACAAAGGCTGTTTCTTCACAGTGTGGTGTTCAAAGGGAAGATGTTCTCAGTGCTGATGGTATAAAAGTACTAAATGACAATCATGTGGTCAGAGTAGGAAAGAACTAAAGTAGATCTCCTTTTCCTTGTGTGATATCTTGTAAACTTCAGTGCAGACAGGAAGATGCACTTAATAAGAAAAAATAGTGGCTGCAGAAATTTGAACCTGATCTGGGTGTAGCGGAGGAGTGTGGAGGCATGCTATGGGTCCTTGCTGAGGGGTGAGGTCCAGTGTGAACGAAGGGCATTTCTGTGCTGCCGACTCCCTGCAGGGCTAGACAACTGACATGTGCTCCTTGTATGTAATTGTAGCATGGGCTCTGGCAGGTCAGTTGCTTGGAAAGGGGTGCTTGTGTTTACAGCCGTATTGTGTTCTTTTCCTCTAAAAATGGCAGATCTGTTAGATTGGGCTGCCTTACAGCAAAGTGCTCTGCTTTGGAGATAGTGTTCTCGCAGGGGAAGCAGAGGAAGGGTATGGCTGCCTTGCCCCAGCACTTCCAGGCCCTGAAGCAGCATCTGGGGTGGTCTGGGGTGTGGCTGCCCTCAGGCAGATGGACCAAACCATCTTCACAAAACCTTTCAGAGAAGAGGCATTGTTAGTGTCCAGTCCTCCCCCGCCGCCTGTCCTTTCACCCTTTCTTTCTCCTCTGTCCCGTGGACTTCTCCATAACTTCTTACTTGGCACTTTCTGGCCTTGTTTTGTCTCTGGCAGATATCAACCTGAATTCTCCTAACAAAGGTCTGTTGTCCGACTCCATGACGGATGTCCCTGTTGACACGGCAGTGGCTGCCCAGACTCCTGCTGTCGAGGGTCTGACGGAAGCTGAGGAGGAGGAGTTGAGGGCCGAGCTCATGAAGGTTCTGTGTCTTGGCTGGCTGGCCTGTGGTACCATGAGTCGAGGCCCTCTTAGGCTAATGAGGGCAGAGTGCTGGCTGTGCCCTGGAGAAATGGGGTTATCCTGAGGCCCCACAGACACTGCTCTTTGGGGCCCCGGCTTGTATGTACCCAGCCCCTCATGGGTGCTCCAGGGGGAGAATGTCCACACAGGGGCAGCTGCTCTGAGCACACCACCCACGGGGAGTTTCTCTGTTGGAGTTAACACCTGACATTTTCAAGACCCCACCATCTTATTGCCCCTGGATCTTAATTTCTCTTTCAAAAACACCTTTTTGTAAAAAGTACTTAATGTGACCTTTTTAAAGTGAGAGTCCCTTAAGAGAAAATCGGAGTTAAGAACAGAAGCCTCTGAGTTTAATTTTTATACCAACTAACAAGAGGGTTTCTTTCCACTGTGTGGTGCAGAGCCTGGCAGTGTGGCTCAGTGGATATTCCAGAGTCTGGGGAGATGGTCTTGTTAATATCTGACCGTATTTGTCACAGGCCTCTGCTATGTCTCCAGAGACAAGCCCCATCTTAATACATCCCAGGCCCAGTCCTAGGTCTGAACAGAGCTAGTTGTACAGACCAATCTCGGCCCCAGGACCAGGTTTCAGATCACAGGAAAGCATGTGGCTGTTTCTGAATTGAACAGCGATGAAGAGAGAAGCAGTAAGAAGTCCAAGGACATGTCTGCTTTGTATTTTACTTCAAATATGTTGGCATTGAGACTAAAGCCACCAGGTCTTGTTCAGAGTTGGATCGCAGAGTGGAGTCACTCTTGTGTCACTTAAAACCTTCAACTTGCATGTTCCCAGGACAACGTGACCATATGCCCTAGAGCCCTGTCAGTCATTACACCAGGAGTGGAGTCTTCTGGTCACTGGTTGTACCTGACTGAGTGACTGGTAATCGTTTGGCCTTAGATGATACTGTGTTTGTAAATTATTTCTTGTTTCAACTATTTTCTAAAGCAGAATATAGGGATATTCAGGGCTCTACACTGTTTTTAGTGCCTTAATCCAAACAAGCACTTTTTAAAGAAAGGGGCTTTTTTAGAATAGCTGTTCATATAGGAGCTGGAAGTGCTGAGAACTCTAGTAAGGTTCTAATGGATGCTTCCTTCTCGTGTCACTTATTCTTTCTTTTTTTAGAAAATACTTTTATTGAATGTTTAGAGAGAGGAAGGGAGAGTGAGAGACAAAGAGAAACATCGATGTGAGAGCACAACATTGATCGGCTGCCTCCTGCATGACCCCCACTGGGGATCAAGCCCACAATCTGGGCATGTGCCCTGACTGGGAATTGAACCAGCAGCCTCTCAGTGGATGGGACGACGCCCAACCGAGCCACACTGGCCAGGGCTTTTTTTTTTTTAAGACCTGAGGAGGTTCAGGGTTCTCTGTTACTCAACTCAAATTACCTTAAACACAAAGGCGAATTTACTTTTGGCTTGTGTAACTGGCTTTTGCCAAAGCCTGGAGCTGACCTCAGGAGCACAGATATTGTGATGGGGCCGGTTCATGTCACCTGGGTTTCTGGCCATCTGTCTGCTCTGCTTCCTTCCTGCTGCATAAGGAACCCCCCCCCCCCCCCCCCCCCCCCCCCCCCCCCCGCCCCCGTAGATGGGGCTGGCTGCCAGATGTTCCAGCTTCTGCTGTCCAAGCCCAGAGGCAAGGCCCAGAGGAAAGAGGGCCTCCCTCCTCTGACCCTGTGCCCAGCCCGGGGCAGAGCTCTGGAAGGCCTTGCTCAGTCTCCCCCCGGTCAGCATGGTGATCGGCAGCCCCAGCAGAGCCACTCGGCTTGGGGGTGAGACAGTTCTGCAGAAGAAGTTGTGTTGGTACCAGATAAAAACAGACGTCTGCTATCGACGCTGTTTCTGAGATGTATGTTTCTGTAAGGGGACAGTTCTTAGATAACTGAGGAACCTCACATCGCATTGTATGAGGATGTCAGTCACTTCCTGTGGTACTATAGCTAATCATGTCAACTTCGTGCTTATGCAGGTAGAAGAGGAAATTGTCACCCTGCGCCAGGTCCTGGCGGCCAAGGAGAGGCGCTGCGGAGAGCTGAGGAGGAAGCTGGGCCCCTCTGCTTCGGAGGGCCTGAGGCAGAGCCTGTCCAGGAGCTGGCGCGACGTGCAGGTCTCGAGCGCGTAGGTGCCTGCTCTGCGGCAGGGCGCCCTGGTGGTTGGAGAGCGAGCACAGCGTGGTGCCTCTGTCCTGTCGACGGGGTGTTAGTTCTTGAGGACGAGGTGCCTCCCAGGAATGGGGACCACATGTGCCTGTTTGGAAGCAGCCAGCCAGGGGCCTTGCCACCTTGACCTAGCAATTGTCCTCCCACTTCCGCTCAGTCAGATGTTTTGTAAAAGGTGGATGGACACACAGCTGGTTGTCCAAGTGGAAATCGACAAGAATATGTTTCGGGTCCAAATTTGAGAGCACACTAATGAGGTCCTTGATGAAACTGACTTTGCTGTGGTCCCCAGGGCTGAGCGTCTGCTCGAGTGGACGTGACTCCTCATGAAGGGTGTGGTCACAAACTTTCCGCTCTGACCTTGGGCAGGGCAGCTACGTGGCTCCTCTGAAATGTCTCCTCCAAGGTGGGGGTGAGGAGTGTCTCCCACTGTCTGAAAGGCCTGTCCCCACAGGCAGAGTCACTTCATAAATCTCATCTGGAAAAACCCCGTTTCTGTCTTAGGAAAGCATAGCTTCTGAACCTCAAAGGGTGACTGCCACAAGTGTTTTGGGGCCACAGGCTGCCCTTCCTGCCCTCACAGCAGTGTTCCCCAAGAGCCATCGTAACATTGAATGACCCTCGGCCTGATGGGAAAGAACTGGTTTGTTCTGTCGCCTCCCCTGCCCCCACCGGGGCGGCACAGCAGGGTGCTAAGCAGAAGCGGCCCTGTCCTCTGGTCGCAGACGTTCTGTGCTCCTGCCAGTCAGTTCTCCATTGGCCCCGGAATTTCACTTGCAGTTTGAAACCTGAGTTGAAAGTTTTTCTAAACAATTCACCATAGACTTTCTGTTTTTAGCTATGTGAAAACTTCTGAGAAACTTGGAGAGTGGAATGAGAGAATGACCCAGTCGGACCTGTGAGTGCCTTTGCCGTCAGCACCTCCCTCCCCTCTCCTCCCAACACACCTTTCAGGGGCAAGCAGGCTGTGTGCGCTGGGCACACACCTAGTTGTGTTTCCTGGCTATTTCGTATCGTTTTTCCCCTCTTAAACACGAATGGAACGACCCTCACTCTCGTGGCCACCAGACCCCACAGAACTCCTCTGCCTGCACCGTCCCTTGAAGAAGAGCCCCGGGCTGGCGGCCGCCTCTCCCTCAGAGACCCCTCAGCGTTCCGGTGGGCGCGTGGCCGGGTGCCGTCTGCACCACGTGGATGGGGGCTCTTTGTTTTTGTCCGTCCTTCTGCAGACCTGGCTCCAGCTGCTGGGGTCTGTGGAGCTTCCCTAGTACGTAGGTGTTCTTCAAGTCAGGGTTGGTGTAGGCACCAAGCTGTCAGCCACACAGAACGAACAGTGCAGAATACAGAGCAGAGCTCTGGTTGAGAACCACGGTGATGTTCTAGCTGAGATCCTTCAACGAGATAGTAGAACTTCATCAGATCATAGCTCTTTAAGCCAAGTGGGCAGTGTTTAGGAATGGTCGTTCTCTGATATTCTGTCTTGTTCAGAAGGAAGTACTGTCATGGTTGCCAGCAGAAAGCCCGTTCGTGTTGGGCTGAAAGAAAACAGTTGCTACCCAGCCTCTCCTGGGGTACCTGGGACCCCAGGTTGGGTAGCTACACATGGAGCCTCTGCAGCCTGGTGTGCTCAGGGGACTCTGACTGTGCCTGTTTTCTGCTGTTTGTGCAGTTTGGTAGACAGCTGGTTGTGGAGGTAGGTGTTGTAGCAGCGTGGCAGTATTCGGTGATTCAGTGGCTGTCGCCAGACCATTCGCAATGCAGACTTTATCAGGAAATAGCCTTTGGAGACTTCGGTGCTGCTCTGTAAAACCAGCCAACACACTGTTTCCAATAACTACAACTCTCACTCCCGGGAGAGGAGCCCGTGGCTCTGGGTGTGGACATGTGTGGCCAGCAGCATGGCCTTTTCATGCATTTCACCAGGCAGTGGCCGTGCCCCTGGAGTTTCGCACTAGTTCTGCTGGGAAAGTTGTCAGATGCTTCCAGGCTGAAGGCATTTCTGCAGTGACTGCCCAGGAGGAAGGCCACAAGGCCCGGGGTGGGGTGGCCGTCTCTGGGGGAAGGAGCCCAGGGGTGCTTGGCCAGAGCCCCCAGGGTGTCATTGCGAGACAGCTGGCCCAGTGTCTGAGGGCAAGCGCATTGGGGTGAGCCCGTCTCCCCAACTGTGGGTCTGCAAGTCCTGCTCATGGAACCGTGCTGGAAGGAAGCAGTTTAGGTGCTACTGATCTTCTGTCAGCCAACTCCCCCGCCCACCCCCCTGCTTTTCCCCCTTTTTTTAACATTTTTATTGATTTCAGAGAGGAAGAGAGAGGGAGAGATAGAAACATCAATGATAAGAGAGAATCATTAATTGGCTGCCTCCTGCACCCATGTGCCCTGACTGGGAATTGAACCGTGATCTCCTGAGCCATGCCTGCCGGGCCCTTCTATAAAAATATTTTTTTTTATTGACTTCAGAGAGGAAGGAAGAGAGAGAGAGAGAAACATCATTGATGAGAGAGAATCATTGATCGGCTGCCTTCTGCATGCCCCACACTGGGGATCGAGCCTGCAACCCAGGAATATGCCCCGACCAGGAATCAAACCGTGACCTCCTGGTTCATAGGTCGACTCTCAACCACTGAGTCGAGCCGGCTGGGCCATTGGATTCTTCTTATACGTAGATCTTAGCTGACACCGTACTGAGAGGGCACCAGGTGAATTCCGTAGTCACAAGTTAACTCAGTATTGTCACTATATTGAGTTTTTTGGTTGCAGGTGACAGAAAGCACAGCTAAAGGCTGTCAGTCTAAGGGTGGGGAGGTCTTGCCTGTCGAGAAGCCCCTGTCCAGGCCCACCAACCAGGGCTCCCGCGGAGCGCTGGGGACCTTCCATTCTCCCCCAGTGGCTTTGTTCTCAGCTCCTCCTCTTTGGTGTGAGGGGCTCCCAGCAACAAGGCGGCCCACTGTGGGTCTCCTCAGACTCTTGCTGTGGCCAGGAGCGGGGATCTCTGGCCAGCCAGACCTGAACTACCTGCCCACCCTTGTTGGGGGTGGGGTAGCCTCCAAGGGAAGGTGCCCCTAGCAGGTGCCCCAGAGGAGGCTGGTATTTTTCGGGACTCTACACCATGTTTTCCTAAAAGGTGGAAGTGATTCCCAAAGTGGTGCTAGCCAGGCTGCATAGACTAGCGTGCAAACATGGTGGGGGCTGACTTCCCTGGATACAGACTCTGGCTCTGCCCCCAGGCCTGTCCCATTGGTCTCTGATGGGATGGTGCCCTTGGAGTCGCCCACAGGATGCCCTCTTCGTCACCAAGGACTCAAGGCGCAGGCCCACGCTTTTTTCTTGGGCTTCACTTTCCCAGCTTGGCCTCATGAGCACAAATAGAGATTCTGTAAGGCTCTTTATTTTTTACTAGAGGCCCAGTACATGAATTCGTGCACTGGTGAGGTCCCTCGGTGTGGCCTGCAGAGATCGGGCTCCAGCTCGCGCCCCCAGCCTCGCAGCCCCGCAGCCATTCCTGGCACCCCGCTTTGGCCTGGCGCTGCCCCCTCACCTGCCCCACCGTCCCGCTGTGGTCCTGCTCTTGTCAGGACCCATAGGGCCAGCAGCGCCTCCACTGCCAACACCACGTCGCCGATGCTCGCCATGTTCCGTGCTGCCCCCCTGGTGGTTAGTGCACGTCATAGCAAGCCGTCAAATGACTGCCCGAGGGGACAGTTTGCACATTAGGCTTTTATTATATAGGATTTTTTATTTTTTTAAAATATTTTTATTGATTTCAGAGAGGAAGGGAGAGGGTGAGAAAGAGAGAAACATCAAAGATGGGAAAGAATCATGGGTTGACTGCCTCCTGCACGCCCCACACTGGGGATTGAGCCTGCAACCTGGGCATGTGCTCTGAGCAGAGTTGAACCCGGTACCCTTCAGTCCACAGGCTCTATCCATTGAGCCAAACCATCCAGGCCAGGCTCTTCTTTAAATCCCCTGCTTGAGACTGTTTGCTTCAGCACAGCCCAGGGTGGTGACATTGTCCTCCGCATTTGCTGTTCCGGGAAAGGCTGGGCTGAGGCTGTCTTCTGAATTTGTAAAGAAGTTGTGTGTCCTTCGTCCCCTTGCACCTGGGCTTTTCTGAGTGCCCGTGGTTCTGGTGCAGAAGTCTGTTTCTTGCAGATAATCTATTAACTCTTTTGAAATGAAAGCACTTCCTTAGGTGAGCCTTGGGTTGGGGGTGCTTGGGCAGGCACTATGAGTTGTGCCCCAAAGAAGCTCTCGAGCCATTCCTCCACCGGCCGTGCTGTGGGGGGTTGCTCTCCCGCCTGCCATAAGTGCTTCTTCGCCTTGGTTGCCAGTCTTGCTGAACCCTGAGGCAGGTCTTGGTGTGGGTGGCAGCTCCAGGCAAAGATGCTGTCAGGTTCGAGGGTGGTGGCTGCCCCTTGTGTTTGGTTGGGTAACTGTGCTTCTTCCTCCAGCTACAAGAGGACTCAGGAGACTCTCTCTCAGGCGGGACAGAAGACTTCAGCTGCCCTGTCCACTGTGGGCTCTGCCATCAGCAGGAAGCTCGGGGACATGAGGTAAGAGACCCCTCTGCCCCAGTCTCTCCACCCTGAGGCCTGGACTGGTCAGCTGAGGTTTTTGGGATTTTAGATCTCTTAGAGGTTCTGTGGGGAGCCTGCTGAGCCCCAGGGCTCAGGTGCACATACCTCAGCGGCCGCTCAGCTACCACAGGTGTGGCCACGCCAGCCCCCAACCAGTCGGTTCATGGACCTTCGCTTGCAGCGTGTGTCTGCTCCCGTTGGCTGCCTCTTTGCCGTTTTGTATTGCTCACGGGAGGTGGTCACTGTGCCGTTGGCTAACTTCTGATGCTTGGGGTCGGGTGAAGGCTGGTGCTTCTCTTTAAAGTTCCATGGAGAGAGAATGAGTACAGCCTAGAGGTCAGCACCTGGGTGGGCGCCAGGACATGTCCAGGACAAGCTCGGTGTCTCCTCAGAGTGTGTGCCCAGGT
This sequence comes from Myotis brandtii, assembly GCF_000412655.1. NCBI lineage: Eukaryota > Metazoa > Chordata > Mammalia > Chiroptera > Vespertilionidae > Myotis > Myotis brandtii. The sequence goes on along the minus strand of NW_005371769.1, from coordinate 381,740 downwards.
CTCAGATGGTGTGGCCACAGGCCAGGGCCCCAACAGAATGTTCTCTTGAGGCTGACCAGACCCTCATAGCCACCAAAGGTGCTTCTTGTATAGGACCTGGGGGCCAGGGAGTGCAGAGTGGCTCGGGCACTTGGTGACTACCGGGGAGCACCCGCCCCCAGCCTGCTGGCTGTTCCCTCTGCCTCCTGATCTGGCCCTAGGAGCCAGAGGCCAGGGTGTGAATTCTGGCTCGACTGCCTCTGCTGTGCCCTTGACAAGGCCTCTCACTAGGAGTTATTAGGACAAGATACACATCACTGAATCATGAGGGGAAGTGGGTGTCATCGCCAGTGCTCTTGGTCTGACCCCACACTTGGGACCGGGCCCCTCACTTTTTCATTTCAGGGAATGCCTCCCTGTAGCCCCCATCCCATCCTGAGAGAATCACTGGGTGTTGTTGCCCATGGGTTTGGTGTATTGAGTGTGGCGTTGGCGGTCCACCACACTCTGACCCTCACCTCTACCTGCTTGGGTTAGCCATTTCCCCGGCTCACAGGCCTGGCAGTTGCCAGTTAGCAAGAGGTGAAGACAGATTCTAATAACCCTGGGACCCCCCCAGCCCAGCAGAGGACAGCTTATGCCAGAGCCCTGCTCACTTTTCTTGTTTGTTTTTGTTAGTCCTCACCCCAGGATGTTTTTTCCCCATTGGTTTTTAGAGAGAGTGGGAGGGAGAGAAAGAGAGAAACATTGATGTGAAAGAGACACATTGATTGGTTGCCTCCCACACACACCCCAACTGCAGGGCCGGGGATTGAACCTGCAACCCAGGTATGTGCCTTTGATCAGGAATCAAACCTGCAACCCTTGGGCATCAGGCTGACATTCTATCCACTGAGCCACACCAGCCAGAGCCCTGCTCACCTTTTATTTCTGTTTGTTTGATATAATAGCCCTTCCCCAACTTAATTTTGCAAAATGTCAAACTTCTGGAGAAGCTAAATAACTGTAGGCAGTCTGTGTGTTTCTCCTGTGCCTGAGGACTGCGCCTTCCCATGCTGGGGTTCTGGCTGCTTCCTAGGTAGTGGGGCTCCCTGTGGGATGATGCCCTATAATGCATGCCTTGCCCACCGTGGCTGTGATTTGGGCTCAGGAGGACTCCCCCGCTTCGGCTCCGCTGTCAGCAAGGAGGGTCTGTGGTGATTGCTCCCATAGGCTTCACACTGAGCTGCTAGTACTTGACTGGGTATGTTTCTGTAGGGAGACCCGTTTGAGATGAGGTGGGACGCCGGCACTGCTGCATTCTGGGATGCCTGCTTTGGCCACCTGAGCCGTGCTGTGGTGAGCCCGGTGATGGAATGTTCATGCCCCTGGTGGTCTGGCCGCACCCCCAGGGCCTGCCGAGGGGCGGGCCCTCCCAGCCCTGGAAAGAGCGGCGGGGGCAGGTCTGTCCGTTCTTTCCTCGCCTGCGGGTGTGGTCACAGCATTGAGGGAGAGTAGGCTCTGCTGCCTGCGTGCGCCTCCGCTGGCTTGTGCTCCTCTCCTCTCCCTGTGAGTGTGTTCAGGGCGTCCTGGGGGAGCATCGGTGGGGAGGGCAGGGCTGCTTCCATGGACAGTGCTTTGTCTGCTCAGAGAACGGGGATTTGCCGCTAACTTGTGGCATGGCCAGCAGTGAGCAGGTTTCTTGTCTCAGTGACACCGGATGGCTCTGCGCGTGGCCTCCTTCACTGTACCTGCCATCTGTGCAGTCTGAACATGCGCTGTGTGTGCCTAGGCCGGCGGGGGGCAGCCAGGTTGAGTTTAAGGTGCCTGGAGGGACTGACCTGTTTGCTGGTGTGTCTCACCCTGTGTTCCATGGTGCTGTAGCGCTGACCCTCAGGGTTTTTGATGTGTCCCTGTTGTCTCCCTATGTGGTCTCAGGTGGTTGAGGCTGAGGCCCATTAACTTCCCCAGTTTAGAGTTTGAGGTTGTAAGTTCACCACTTCTTGAATGAAAGTCAGCTTCAGAGGTTTGCACCATGAGTTTGGGGCTAGGTGATCCCTCACGGGCCAATGCATTGAGATGTTCGGAGCCAGGTCCCCCAGGAAGCTGCCCTGTGCTGGAGTCCACAGTGCGCCTGGCGGGGCCTGAGACACCTTTGCATGCCCTGGGGTGTGAGGTGTGGGGGTGGGAAAGGGGACTGGATTTAGGTCAGGGGTCAGGTCTCCACCTTTTCTGACACTAGCTCTCCACCCACAGAGGGGAGCTGGCCCTGCTGCCCACCGAGTGGTAGGGACACATCAGGCCCTGTGACTGCACATGTGTTGCTTCCAAAACGACTTCCATGTTGGGGCAGCCTCCAGAGTGGAGGCGGCGGCCATGTCCTTCCTGTGCCCCATCTGTGGGCCCTGCTCATTTCTGACCCTGCTCAGGCTTCCGTTATCCATGGTGATGGACCCAGAGTGCGGAGGACGCAGCCTGCGGGTGCCCAAGGCCTGTTGCCGTGTGTGCTGGTTTGTGCGTGTGCAGCGTGTCAGCCGAGCACAGCGGGCTCGGCTCCAGGTGGCGGAACCCAGCGGGGTTATCTCACACATTTGCACTGCTCCACTCCTTGGGGCTTTTTCCTTCCAGCCTCTAAATGGGTACAGGCACATGGGTCCCTTGTATGTGATCGCATCCAGGAAGGCAGAGCCATGGGCTGGGCAGTTTGCAGCGTGTGCGTGAGAGAGCAGCAGCCTCCTGGAGCCGGGGCTCGGGAGCCTGGAGGTGGGCGGGCGCCTGTCTGCCCTGCTGGTGGGTGTCCAGGCCAGAGGGGGCTCTAGAGCTGAGTAGAGGGTGGGGTGGGCATTGACCTCCCTTCCTAACATTCGTTTCTTCTTTCTTCCTGCTGCCATCTGTCAGGGCGCGTCCTTTCTCACAGTCCTTTAGGTAAGACTGACGCTAGACACGCCTGTGCACAGCTTCTCTGCTTCAGGGCAAGTGGGCTCTGTCAGCCTGTGGGAGGCTGTGCTGGACGAAGGTGGCGAGGGGCCGGGAACTGCCCAGTGCGGCCCCTGTCCAGCACAGTGAGGCTTCTCGAGCTGTGGTCCCTGAGGGTCATCACTGGCCATATGGTTGGTGCAGGGACGCCTCCCCAACAAAGACGTGTTCATATCTGGGCACTGTTGCTGGCCTACTCCAACCACCCCATGGAGTGTGTCCGTCTGAGTCCTTTGTGCGTCATTGTTGTCCCTCCCCCAGCCCCCCCTCCCCCCATTTTAGTCCTGTTCACGTGGGAGGGTTGTGCTGACCTGGGGCTGTCGTGCTTTCTGCATCCTGTTTCCCTTGTGTGTTTGTTTAGAAATATCAGAGAGAGGAAGGGAGAGAGAAACATCAATGATGAGAGAGAACCATCCATCAGCTCCTCCTGCATGCCCCCTACTGGGGATCGAGCTTGCAACCTGGGCCTGTGCCTGCTGGGTGGGAATTGAACCACTGGCCTCTTGGTTCATGGGTTGATGCTCAACCACAGAGCCACGCCGACCGGGCGAGTTTCCCTCGTTTATGACTCGAGAGCTCTCTCTGCACCAGCGCAACACTAAGCCCAGTTCAGTGTTTTCGACATCGCTCTAGGTGCCACCAGCACTCTGAAGTCACACACTCTTCTGGACCCCAAATTCAGAACTATCTGTGATTTTAAGTGCTTTTTACTTGAAGCACTTGGACTTGGTTGTTTCTCTTTTCTAAAGTCTTTTAACTTGCTGTGAAGTCAAGTAAGGACATCTGACACCCGTTTGTACCAGAGCTTTTCTGATGCCCCAGGCTGAGGTCTCCATCAGCAGCGTCGCCCCTCAGGGGTGACTTTGGAGGGGGGAGAGGAGCTATGGGTCCAGTTTTCCTCCTGGTGCGGGGCCTTACAAGGCTTCGTGCTCGTTCCGATTGTGCTGGGGGAGGGGTCCTGCCACCCTGTTGCAAAGTTGGGTTTCTCCGTGATCTGGGCTGAGGAACCTGTGAGCGCTGTTCTGTCCTCACCTTAACTCTTGTTTCCTTCTCTGCTTTTGCCATGCTTCCAAGCAGCAGCTACTCCATCCGCCACTCAATAAGTATGCCCGCCATGAGGTAATGTGTGCTCATGCCCGGAGCTCCCAGAGCCGGGTGGGGACGTGGGGAGCAGGCGGCTTCCCAGACCTCTAAACGGATTAGGGTTAGGAAAGACCCCTCCGAGGCCAAAGAACTAGTGGGGGTATGCCAAATGGGGCTCCGTCTGGAACTTTCCAGGACTGCCTGCAGGGTTGGGCTAGGGAAGGGCAGAGAGGCTCCCACACCTATCTGGCATCCAAGAGACTGCAGGTGTTTCCAAGTCTTTTTTTTTTTTTTTTTTTTTCAGGGAAGAAGGAAGAGAGATAGAAACATAAATGATGAGAGAGAATCATGGATCAGCTGCCTCCTGGCACGCTCCCTACTAGGGGTCAAGCCCACAACCTGGGAATGTGCCCTTGACTGGAATCAAGCCAAGGGACCCTTCAGTCTGCAGGCCAACACTCTATCCAATGAGCCAAACCAGCTAGGACTCTCCACGTCTTTTATGGAGACTTTTTATCTGCTTTGTGGCCAGTTTTCTCCTGCTTGCTCTGCAGTGCAGCTTTGGCTCTCAGCGGAGCCCCATCCTTGTTACAAGACTTGCAGCTGCCACACCACAGAGCTGTCTGGGAGTCCTTGATGGGCGGGTGGTCTGCAGAGCCCAGGGGCAGGTGGCTCTGAGCAGTGAGGGGAGCTGGGTCGGACCAGGCCAGCTTGCTTGCTCCTCTAGTCTCCTTACCACCCTCTTGTCCCAGAATGCCTTGGGTTTTTTTTCTGGCTTCGTTCTAAGAGAGATGAGTGTGAAACCCCAGCACAGGTGCATTTACCAGTAGGGTGGAGCAGAAACGGGCCCCATGTTCACCCGCTGCCCAGGGGTCTGCAGCTCACCCATGTCAAGTCTGGGTCTCACCAGCTGGTGGCATTCAGGTCTCTGTCCCTGTGGCTGGCGAGTGTGGCTGACCTGGTTCTGACCTGGTGCCACCTCTGGAGTGACCTTGGCTGGGTTCTCTGCAGGGGGTGCCCCTCCCCTTCTTCTGTCGGGTCATGTCTTTGCAGTGAGACCTCAGGATGTACTCAGGGGTCTTTCTGGAGGACAACCCTAATCCTGAGGCCCTTCAAGTTCAGGATGCAACACAGCTGTGGGCTCCTCATACTGACTTCTGCTCCCTCTCTCTTTGAAGGAATTCTGCCACCTTCAAGTCGCTTGAAGACCGAGTTGGGACCATAAAGGTAACTACCTGGGTCGTTTGCTTCTCTTGATGGGGTGTGACTTGTCAGGTAGACTGACTTAATCGTTGTAGACTCCCAGGCAGTTGGCAGTTGTGGGAGCTAACACTGAGGCCCTGTTCCTTTCATACTTTCCCCAGAACTAACACTGCGGTGTCACAGCCAGGATGTGACATGGGCACCTCAGGGTAGAGAGCGGTCTCTTCCCACAGACCCTTCACGGTGCCTGCCCTCCGCCTGCCCTGCCTGGCATCCACTGATCTCTTCTCTGTTTCTGTAATTTTGTGATCCAAGAAAGTCATAAGTGGGACTGTTGGTGTGCTGCTTTTGGGATGGGTTCCTGTCACTCTGCAGCGTTCTCTGGAGATGCGCCCAGCTTGTTGCCGTGTCAGTGGTGTGTTCTCTCTTGCTAATCCGTGTTCATGGTTTGTGAACTTGTGTAGAGAATTGAACACCATAAGTTCCAGGGGCTGCCTGGTGCTGTGGGCTCTGTCTCAGGTTTTCCCTTCTGGTCTTTTCCCGTCTGTAGTCTAAGGTGGTGGGTGGCAGAGAGAATGGCAGTGACAGCTTTCCCTCCCCGACTGAGAGTGGCGACAAGCCCCTGCCCGATCACGCGCCCTTCTAAGCCTGAAGCAGCTTTGCCGGCCGCGGAGCCAGTGCAGGCACGCCCTCCTCACCACGACAGCCACTGCGCAAGGGAGCACCAGCAGCTGCGGGAGGACATGGAGCGGCTTTGAGGACAGTCATGCCATCACATGTAGACGTGGCCCCTGCACACGCATGACTTAGAGAACAGTCTTGTGTACAGATGCTTCACACTAAAGTCGTAGATGCAACAATCACTGTGCCATCCTTCCTGGGGCCAGGAAGTGGACGGGGCGGGGGGACAGAGCCACATTCCCTTTGGCAATCTTGTTCATCAGAATGTTGAAACCATGGGAAGAGACAGGTGTAAAGTAAGTGGTATTTCTAAACTCCTCCTTCCCTGTGCCACGGAAGGGAGCATCTTCCAGAAGCCCCATCTGACCCGCAGTTTTTATTTCAAAATGCTAACCAAGAAAACTGTCCATTTCCTAGATCCTCCAAAAAGAAACTATCAGCTGCCTCATTCTTACACTAATGATCTAGCTTTAGCAAAAGCAAATTCTTTATTTTTTAAATGCAGTGGATTTTTCAAAATTTAATATTAAGCAAAACAGCTTTAGCCTCATCGTTACAAGATTATTTGTTAGGACTCGAGCTAATATACAAGCCTTATATCACCTTATGCTTATTTGTTTATAATGTTTTAATATACACTAGTGAGAGTTCTTTAGTGGGTTCTGACACTGCACAGAATTCTGCATCTACCCGAGGGGCCGGATGCCTGCGCCAGAGGTGTGTTTCGTTTCAGCAGCGTCCTCCCAGTGATGGAACTCGCTCTTCTCTCCTCAACAACTCTGGCAGCTCCTGCTGGCCAGCAGGCTCCTGGGCCTCAGGGGGTGGGGATAGGAGTGCTGCCACACTGCCCTCATGGGCCAGGCCTGACCAGGCGCAGCTGGCACGTCATTGTCAGTGGCTCCAACTGTGTTTGCTGTTCACGTGGCCAGGACACTCAAGAAGTGCATGGACCCTGCAGGGCGGGGCTGGGCGGGGTGGGTCAGCTGGACCTCTGCTGTTGCCTTTTCTTTTTTTTAAATATATTTTACTGATTTTTTACAGAGAGGAAGGGAGAGGGATAGAGAATTAGAAACATCGATGAGAGAGAAACATCGATCAGCTGCCTCCTGCACACCCCCCACTGGGGATGCGCCCGCAACCAAGGTACATGCCCCTGACCGGAATCGAACCCGGGACTCCTCAGTCCGCAGGCCGACGCTCTATCCACTGAGCCAAACCGGCCAGGGCTCTGCTGTTGCCTTTTCTCAGGAGCTACCAGCTACCTTTCCCATTTTGAAGCTGCCACACCCCAGCAGCCTCACCCAGGGCCCCAGGTGTCGGGTGTGTCTGGAGGGGCAGCTTGTGCCTTCCTGGTTCTTAGTGGCCCAGGCCTGGCCTGCCTGCATGTGATGGGTGCACCCCCTGGGGAGAAGCCAGCAGCTCAGTGACCGTTTTGGTAGACTGTGCTCTGGGACCTGAGTGTCTGCTGGTCACCTCAGACACTGGGGGACTGTGGTCCACCTAGTGTTCTTTCTTCATCAGAATCTCAGACTCCTGGTAAGAGGCAGGAGGCAGGGCTACAACTGATTTGTCTTTTCCATAAAGTAAATAACGGGTAATTTGCCAATAAAGCATTCCTTCAGGGGGAAATGAACTTTAACTTGTGTGGTATGTCTTATTTCATACAGAAAGGTGATGAAAGAGTGGCACAGGAACTAATAGGCATTCCTGTTGTCATGGGCCTGCACCCTAGGGGGCGGGCAGGGAGGAAGTAGGTGATCTCAGATACAAATTGCAAACCTTCTGTGCTATGAAGAAAACTGAGCGCCTGAGAACATAAAGAATAAACCTGTGGGTTCTCTGGGGAAGGGGCGTGGAGGCTGAGGGGGAACTAGCCACGTTACACATTGGGTCCGGACTGAGCTGCAGGAGTTGAACAAGCAGCCAGGATTCGCTCCGTGGAAGGAGGTGGCCTGAGAGGAGTGCTGCTTGGGGTCCCCAAGCACGCAGCTGCAGTTATCAGCTGGTTCTGAGCAAGGCAGCCACACGCATCCCTTGGGCAGGTGTGGGGGGCTCACTGAGGAAGATCGGGCTGTTGACCTATCCTTGCAACCCCACTCTAGAGCTGGAACCACATGACAGGTACATGACAAAGTCCAAAGAGGAGCTGAGGGCACAGCAATGTCTGGTTAGCAAACAGCTGCCAAGGCAGACCTGCTTCTAATGGGGACTCAAGTGACATGAAATGGTGACAAGGCATGCTCAGAAACCTGCCTGTTCCCTTGCCCATTTCCCACCCAGCCTCTGGGACTATTATTACTTATTTGTCCAGTGTTTCTTTGTGTAAAAACAATGTATTCTCATTCCCTTCCCCTTCTTGCTCCAAAGATGCCACACACAGTGCCCTTACTGCTATGCCCTAAGTGCCAGCTGCACCTACCTCCAAGGCCCATGTGTGAGAGTCTCCATTCCTTGCTGCCCGCTGCTTTGCCTGTGCCCATTCCTGATGTCTTGGGTGTTCACAGTAGGGAACTCCTTTACTGGAAGCATTAGACTTTTGGGGTCAGAGAGCCAGGCTTGCCCCAGATATAACAGTAGGAAAAGTTGGTGGCTTCCAATTATCTAACAATCCCCAGCATGACAGTCCATTACAACAGCTGGTACCGAGGGCAGAGAGCACATGGCTGCCAGCAGTCAATATTCATTTATGTTGGAAGTGGGTTTCACATAGTTTTTGTTAAATATTTTAATGGCCTGGAGCCCTGGCTGGTGTTGTTCAGTGGTTAGATCGTTGGCCTGTTCGCCCAAGGATTTCGGGTTTAATTCCCAGTCAAGGACACAGGCTCAATCCCTGCCCCGGTTGGGGTGGTGCGGGAGGCAACTAATCGATGTGTCTCACATCAATGTTTCTCACCCTCCCTCCCTTCCAGCCACTCTAAAATCAATGGAAAAATATCCTAGGGTTGAGGAATAACAAAAATAAATAAAATAAAAAACGGGGGAGGGGCGGGGGGGGAATGACCTGGGCGTTAAAGTCTGCTTTTGTTGGGTGCAAGGGTGAATTTCACGCGGACCCAGTCCTAAAGCTGCACTTCATTTGTTGGGGAAGACAGGGCGTTTTCCTAGATGACTGACTTGTGTGAGATGAGCTTTGAGAGTTTGGAGGCAGAAGTGGTGAGGTGGGTGGAGCCAAGGGCACCACTGGGGCTGGTCTTAAAGGGTAGCAAAACCTGGAGTGAGACAAATGGGGTCAGACTCACCCAATTAAAAGGCATGTGAGCCCTGACTGGTTTGGCTCAGTGGACTCAAGGTCCCGGGTTCGATTCTGGTCAAGAGCATATACCTTGGTTGCGGGCACATCCCCAGTGGGGAGTGTGCGGGAGGCAGCTGATCGATGTTTCTCTCTTATCGATGTTTCTAACTCTCTATCCCTCTCCCTCTCTGTAAAAAAATCAATAAAATATATTTAAAAAAATAAATAAATAAAATAAAAGGCATGTGAAGCACAGGGTCTGACTGTAGCTGCTGTCCACATTTGACAGGTTATCCTTCCTGAACAGGTTGACTTGTTTGTTTAGAGAAAATGCTTAAAAAAATTTTTTTTTAAATTGATTTTAGAACCCGGCCAGTGTGGCTAAATGGTTGAGCGTCCACCTATGACCCAGGAGGTCACAGTTCAATTCCTGGAGAGGGCACATGCCCCTGTTGTGGGCCCCATCCCCAGTGGGGGGTGTGCAGGAGGCAGCTGATCAATGATTCTCATCATTGATGTTTTTCTCCCTCTTCCTTTCTCTCTTTCTAAAAATGAATAAAAACATATTTTTAAAAATTGATTTTAGAGAAAGAAACATGGCATTTTTGTTGCAGTTACTTATGCATGAATTGGTTGATTCCCATATGTGCCCCGACCAGGGATCAAACCCGCAACCTTGGCATATCAGGACAACATTGTAACCAACTGAGCTACCGGGCCAGAGCTGGCTTGTTGGTTTATAAACATATTTGTAATGTACTTTTATATATCATGCATCTTGCTCATTTTACTTTCAGGAAGCATCACAAGAATTGTCTGTTATGTAGCCTTTTCTCTATTTTTAATCACTATATTATTTCATTTCACTGTATGTGTAGGCAGGTTTTCATTTTCACTGTTCTATATAACATCCTGGTGTGTGTTACAGGACCACTCGCACCTGCTGAGCAGGGAGGAAGGTGAGTTCTGCCCTTTCGGGGCGTCGTTTGTGGGTGGTTCATGGACGATGGCAAGGGCACTTCGATGGCTGAGCAGGAAGGAAGGAAGTGCCATCTCTTCGCCCCAAGAATGAGCAAACGTCAGTCACAAGAGGCTGGGTGGAGGGGTGTCGGCCTGAGGCTCATTTCATACCAATTGTCTCCCGTTCCTTGACAAGAACAATGACGGTTCTCTCTTATGTAAACCGCTGAGCAAACTCAGCTGCAAGACCAGGGCCCGCCCCCCTGCGCGGCTCCCCGCACCACCTGCCGGCCCACC
>NW_005371769.1:369609-370302 GCF_000412655.1 Myotis brandtii | reverse complement strand
CTCCCTGAGTGCGCGTGTCCGCCGGGTGCCAGGTGTCTGTCGAGTGTGGAGGACCCTGTCTCACTGCCTCGGAGATGCTTCCCGGACTCGTTCCGTTGTGGCCCACAGAGAACGGAAGCAGAAGTCTCCGTTTCGTTTCTGTCTTCAGGTTTAGATTTGATTGGGGACGTTTTAACCAGCTGGTTGGTCATAACCTCAGAGGTGCTGTGTCTGAACTGCTAGACACGTCTGTCCTCACCTAATTGTGTTTAAAAACCGTCTTGATGACAAAAACATCAAATCAAAAATTGCTGCATCTATGGCCAGGGTTGCATACGGTCTTACGCTCACTCACTCGCTTCTCTCTTGCTGAAGGTTGCCATGAGCTTCGGGACTGAGTTCCGTGTCGGGGGAGGTGAAATGAGGAGCCAGCATTTCTGGGCTTCGGGAAACTTTAGGATTGGGTGTGTGTGTGTCTCCTTTCACCCGGGTCGGAGTTGGGACTCGGTGGCACTGGTGGCTGTGGCAGTTCTGCTTGGGCGATGTCGATGGCTCTGTCTCCTAGCGGTCCTTGTGGGGGCCATGGTGACCAGTGCTGGACTCGGACAAGGTGTGTGTTACAGGACCCCTCGGCCCAGAGCAGACACTCGGCATGTGGAAGAGACAGCCTTGCTGAGGGCCCTGCTGGGAGCCCTAGGGAGGAATGCCTGTGAG
>NW_005371769.1:348784-366725 GCF_000412655.1 Myotis brandtii | reverse complement strand
GCCTCTTAGCTGGTCTCTGAACAAAGTCCATGCCTTGTTCTGGAGTCTGCCCAGAATACTCAGCTTCCCCTCCCTCGTGCGGGGCCAGGGCTCCCCTGACTTCCCCCAACACTGAACTCCCCTAGTGACCTACTTCATATGTTTGTGAAACTTAATATTTTACTGTGAGGTAAGGTCCGTAGAAAGGCTGTTTTGTGCAGAGAGCAGTTGCAATAGTATGTGCTCAGTTACATGCTTGTTGAATGAATGAAAGTGATGAGCCTAGTGACAGCTGTGTGATAGGTATGATGACCTTATTATCACTTGGGCATCATCATGGGTTCTGAGGGAGGACAGTCAGTTACAGGCAGATTGGACCGCCCTGCAAATCTTTCAACTTCTATCATGATTTCAAAATAAAAAGGTTTTCGCCCAGCCAGCGTGGCTAAGTGGTTGAGTGTTGACCTATGAACCAGGAGGTCACGGTTCAATTCCAAGTCAGGGCACATGCCCAGGTTTCGGGCTCAATCGATTCTCTCTTATCATTGATGTTTCTCTCTCTCTCTCCCTCTCCCTTCCTCTCTAAAACCAATAAAAATATATATTAAAATTAAACGGTTTTAAAATCAGACCTGCCACTGGTAATACATTTGGAAATTTTGTTTTTGGTTACCCCCAAAAATCAAAACCTACATGTTAGTCTTAATACTTGGTGGCATTTGTCAATGAAGTGGAGTGAGTGGTCATCCGTTAGCAGAGTCCGTGTCAGTGAGCTGTTCCTGAGACTGCCCTGGCGCTGCGACAGCGTCGGGACTGAGGGACTCAGGACTCTCACCTCATGCCCGCGTGTACTTGCAGGAGTGGGTTTTCTTGTGCTCCTAAGGTGACTGTCAGTGTGCAGGTATTGAATGGGTGCTGCATGTTTCTCAGACCTGGAACTTGAATTCAGGCCTCCTGAACAGGTTCGTGTTCTGACCACCCTGCAGAATCCTCCCATAACCAGCTGCTATGGTGCATCTCTAGAGCCCAGGCATGAAAGGCTCGCATCCATCCTGGGTGCAGGTGTTTGCTGAATAAATGACTAACATGCAGTGAGACTGGGTCAGGATAGGTAGAATTTTATATGAGGTTGGAGTTTGCTTCTAAAGCCAGGGAGCAAGGTGGACATGATGCACACAGGTACAGTGACCCTTGGGAAATTCCTGGACTCTCTGTTAAGTAGTCTGTGCAGGGCCTGGAATGTGTAATGCTGTAGGAAGACCTTATTTCAGCCACGAAGGCTCAGGCCAGTGAGAAAATGGGTCCCTGTGTCTTCAAAGGACCCGCGTCAAGCATGATGACCAGTCCTTGCACAAGAAGTAGACAGGAGACTGACTCTTAGCTCTTGATGGTGCCTCATGAGTCTCCGGTGCTCTCCAGATCAAAGGTAAACAAACCTACAGTCCTAAAATGAGGCTCATTAGTTTCTTCTATTGAATGGTCAGATCAGAACGTTTGGGACTGCAGACACCTTCTGCTTGTTCATAGTCCTCTCTCTCTCTCTGTGTGTCATTGGAGTCTGTGCTAGGATTTCCTTCCTGAAAGAAGACAAGGCTAGTAGGGCTCCCGTGAGGGGAACAGATGTGAGGGTCCAGGTACTCACCCTGCCTGCAGTTGGGGGAGCACAGGAGGTGATAAGTGGAAAGATACTTCATCAGCTGCTTCCTGAATATAAGTAACAAAGATGCCGAAAAACCATGACAGTTGTATCTTGTGAAAGGGAATTGCTAAGCCAGGGCCAGCTCTTAGGTAATGCCGTCCCCTGGAGAGGATTAGCCCTGGTCTGTTATCGGGCACCTGGAGATTTAAGGATTAGATTACCAAACCACCTTTAGTTTAGATTTAGTCTTTCCTTATTCTTCAGACTAATTTTGTTTGTGTAAGTTGTGCCAGTGAAATAGCGCATTCTGCCTCTTGGTCTGGCAGAATGAATAGGTTTAGGTCTTCAGCAAATAAAATTGTTTTAAGTTCTAAGAGTTTTGCAAACATATTGGTAGTTAACACTGAAATTGCAAAATGAAGTACAGCATTTCATTCTGAAAGGGAAGTATGGAGTGAGCCCCAGCTTGTGTGTCACTGAAATGGCACCCTAAGCAATTTCCTTTTCAGGACTGATCTGTGTACATTAAAGGCTTACTGAATTCCAGTGTCATTCTACATGTATCTACATGAATGATTTTTAAAACTTAGCTCTGTGGCAGAAACCTTTGTATGTTAAAGTCAATAATATTTTTAAATAATCTATTGAGAGTGATCGTGACTATTCCTCGAATGTATGAATGTGAATGAACTTATTCATCCTCATGGGTTATTTGTAATTTTATTGTCCTTACAATTTTTCTACATTGAACATGTGTCACCAGCAAACATGGTGGTTTACAGGGTGAAATGTACAGTCATTTGGTGTCTCCATTGCTGTGTGGGGAGAAAATCTGTGCCAATTGGTTATAAAGTTGCATTCTGGGAGTCAGAGGACTGGAATGCTGACAGGCTGCCCTATCAGCTGTGCCCCGCCCTGGCTCTGTCCTCAGGCTAGCTCCTTTCTTAGAGACTCTCCTTGCACTGTGCACTGTTTTTTAGGGTGCAGGGGAATGTGTCTTTGTGATCCAACAGAACTAAAATCGCCTGTCTTATTCTAACCATGGGGCTGAGTTCAGGTGTTAGTGGCTCCCAGCACACGGCCCCAGCTGGAATGGAGGGACCGGGTTGGAGGTGCTAGCCCGGGAGCTGCAGGTCCGGGGCAGGAGTGCTGGGCTCCCTGCTCTGCAGAGCGCACATGCCATGCCGGCTTTTACTCCTGTTATTGGAAGAGGTTAGTGGCATAGCATGTGTTTGTTTTTAATGAGGCAGTCCCATTTAATTTTTCTTTATCAGATAGGAGCATCTTTTATTGTGAGAGGGTTTCTCTAAGGTAATTAAGGAAAATGTTGGGGTCAAAGAGTACAAACTTTATAATTTCTGCCATATATTTCCAAGTTTATATTCTGTCAGCATATCTTTCCTCTTCACCTACATGGGATTTTAACACTTCGATGCTATGGGCTTGATATTAAAATCTGGGATTTTTTTTTTCCAGTTGCAGTAAATGTTGCTGTTTCCTTTAAAATAAGAATATAGGCCCTGGTTGGTTTGGTTCAGTGGATAGAGCGTTGGCCCTCAGATTGAAGGATCCCAGGTTCGATTCTGGTCAAAGGCATATACGTACCTTGGTTCCAGGCTTGATCCCCAGCCCTGGTTGGGGCTAGCGTGGGAGGCAACCAATCCATGTACTCTCTCACATTGATGTTTGGCGGGGGGGGGAAAGAAAAAAGAAAGAATCTATAATAATAAAAGGGTAGTATGCTAATTAGACTGATGTCTTTCCTGATGAAAGCCCGGGCGGAGGGAAGCCAGCCCAGGTCCCGGTGCCTGCAGGCGGCCAGAGGAGGAAAGCCCAGGTCCCGGATGCCAGAGGAAGCTGGTGCCAGCAGCCCAGGTCCCTGGTGCCAGAGGAAAGCTGGTTCTGGCAGTCAGGGAAGGAAGGCCTACTCTTGCACGAATTTTCATGCATCGGGCCTCTAGTGTAGTTATATACTGCTAAAATAAAGTGTAATGAATCCTGGTGTAAAATAATTTAGTTATAAATAAAATAAAATGTTTAGTTTAAAGTGGACTTTCTTAAATTCATGAAGCCAGTCAGCCTCTCTTTTTTAAATTAACTAAAAAAGAAGTTGTGTTCTGGCCCTCCCGGCTTGGCTCAGTGGTTGAACATCAACCGAAGAACTAGGACAGGGGTCCTCAAACTTTTTAAACAGGGGGCCAGTTCACTGTCCCTCAGACCGTTGGAGGGCCGGACTATAGTTTAAAAAAAACTATGAACAAATTCCTATGCACACTGCACATATCTTATTTTGAAGTAAAAAAACAAAACGGGAACAAATACAATATTTGTATTTGCATGTGGCCCGCGGGCCGTAGTTTGAGGACCCCTGAACTAGGAGGTCACAGGTCTGTTTCCTAGAGCACATGCCTGGGTTGCGGGCTCGATCTCCAGTAGGGGGTGTGCAGGAGGCAGCCAATCAGTGATTCTCGTCATTGATGTTTCTATCTCTCACTTCCTTCCTCTCTTTGAAAACTAATAAAAACATTTTTAAAAAGTTGTGTTCTGGATAAAAGTTTTTTTTAATATGTTTTCATTGATTTTTTTTTAGAGGAAGTGAGAGGGATAGAAAGATAGAAACACTGATAAGAGAGGAACATCATCAGTTGGCTGCCTCCTGCCCAACCCCTACTGGTGATCGAGCCTTCAACTGAGGTACATGTCCTTGACCGGAATCGAATCCGGGACCCTTCAGTCTGCAGGCCGACGCTCTACCCACTGAGCCAAACCAGCTAGGGCTAGATAAAGATTTTTACTAGACTGTATTCATCTTATACTTTGACTCAGGAGGCTCATCACATGTAAAATTAAAACTTTTTAAATGTGAAATTTAATAGTCCTGTTTCATTTGGAAATGAAACTGGAAATTCTATAGTTTAAAGATGACAGTTATCTGTGAAGTATTTCTTAACTAGTCCAAGTAAAGTTCCTCCCTGTTTGAAAAAGTTTCTCATGAAACTTGCTGAGAGGATGCCTTCTGTTCCCCCAGGCATGGGTTGTACTCAGTGTGCATCAGCCAGAACCCCCAGGGCAGCCTTGCAAGGTAGCTGTTAACCAATTTTATACATAAGGAAACTGAGAGCTACATATTCCTTAGTATAAAGGTGTAGTGTTGAAGAAAACACACAAATAACTATCACACATGTTAAAACGACAGCACACAGGATTTACAGCTCTTAAAACGGCGCAGTTTTCTCTGGCCTCGCCTGCCAGTTGGGTGGCCCTGTGGCTGGTACCAGCAGCATCTTTCTCCCGCAGGCGGCTCTTCCTTTATAGAAATGTCAAGGGCAACTATACTATCATCGGAGGGGGCTGTGTTGGTGGCTGTGGGCTGTGATACACATCTGTGGACGGACGGCAGGGCCATGCTCCTGACCTGCTCTAGTTAGGGGAAATGTGCAAACCTTCCCAAGTGTCTGTGATTTGCACCTCTGACTTATGGCGTATCTTCACTTGGTTGCAGTCAGCGTGGTGAAGCATGCCTAGATACACCGCCACTTCCTCAGACCCACAGTCTGCTTCCTAAATAGGCCACCAGCTGACAGCTCACCTCAAGTTTGTTAGGCCCAGTTAACCTCCCCTAATTAGATGCCAGCCCCCTAAAGTTCTGAAGACAGATTTCCCCGGAAAAGGAAAATAACCTTTTACATCTAAACGTATGCAACCGGAATACTAGTGTTCGAGCTCAGCATCAAAAAATTATAACCAGCGTTACAGACCTTGTCTATATGTGTATTTTTATTAGTATTATTTTTAATCCTCACATGATATGTTTATTGATTTTAGAGAGAGAGGGAGGAAGTAAGAGAAACATCGATCGGTTGCCTCCCATACAAACCCCGACTGGAAATTGAACCCACAACCTTTCTGGTTCAACCAACTGAACTATCTGGCCAGTGCACATGCATATTTATTTCTACTTAAAAATAAGTAAGTGGTTAGTAAAGTACATATTCAGATATTCAGGTAAAACTTAATGTACAAGAAGGCAAGATGTGTGCTCAGAGCTGGGAAGAATTACCCTTGTTTGTACAACGGTTCCTGATGGTCAGATTGTACAGTGCCTGGGAGCCCGGCTTGGATTTGGATCACAAGCCTCCCCATGCGCAGCACAGTGGCCCCAGCACATCACTCAGTGTGTCTTCTCATGTGTAAATTGGAGATCTTTGTCATAATGGCTGTGCTTATTGTGTCCCTGTCGCAAGTACTCTACCCAGGCTGACTCACAGGCACAGCGTGTGGAGGAGCTGGCAGGGAGGTGTTCAGTAGCTTGCCCAGGTCTCTAAGCCCGTCAGTGGCACCGCCAGGTTCCAGCCACCCCCCAGCACCCTCCTGGACTGGGTGCCTGTCCAGCAGACTTCTCGGAGCTTTCACGGGGGTTCAGGGCAAGTGTGATGTCTGCGCACAGTGAGCTCCCTGGATGGTAGCTGCCATGCTGGTGAAATTGCAGCAGTGCTGACGAGCTCTGTTTTAGGTGTGTTCCTGTGTGTAACACTCGCTGCCTCTAACATGAGGCGGCTGTCACAGGTGGACTGTCATGGTGTAATTGGTGCACCTTGCACTTGGTCTCGGACCAGATTCGGTGGAACAGTTTGATTCTGGTCATGGTTGTAGGGAGGTAGTCACTGTGGGAGACACTGCGGCCAGGGAATCACAGTTTTGTCAGGAGTGATTTAACAGTTTGGGAACCTAGGTTTGGTGGGGGGCCCTGGGTCAGGTATTTCTCTTCCTCTAGGTATCTGCTGTGGTCCCCGGCCCTTGGTGGTCAGGCTCCAGGCTTGCTGCTTCCTGTTAACCTTGTGAGTCATAAGGGCAGAATTCTTTTTTCTTTTTTTTAAATCCTTACCTGAGGATATTTTTCCACTGATTTTTAGAGAGAGTGGAAGAAAGAGGGAAAGACAGAAATATTGATATGAGAAAAACGCATTGATTGGTTGCCTCCTGCACACGCTCAACCACGGCCAGGACCAGGGAGGAGCCTGCCACCAGGGTATGTGCCCTTGACCAGAAACAAACCCGGGACCCTTCAATCCGCAGGCCAGCGCTCTATCCACTGAGCCAAACTGGCCAGGGCCAGAATGCTTGTTTTCTTTTAGACCAGGTACAAGACACTCTTCCTTGTGACCAAGCACAGTGCATATTGATGTGAAATGCTTGTTAGCTGCTGTTCTTTGGTAGGTGTGTTCCTTGGCCTGGGACTTAGGTTCATTGTTTCTCTTGTTCTTTGAAGACTTGTGGGGAGGTTGTCCCTAAAGAAGTGATCCATTTTACCTTTTACTCTGTCTCTGTTCTAAGGCTGAGCATCACTGTTGATTTTTATTTTCAGAGTCAAGGAGGAAAGGGGAAATATTTGGGGGTTCCTGTATTCCCAGCGACTTCAGAAATCATTTACATTTGAAATCCATTTGAAGTTGGGAATAAAGGTAACAGACAACTGTGACACGCAGCGTCCTCTCATGCCGTACACGTTTGCTGATAACATTGTCAGATATGTCTGTGGAGTTAATTGTTGGCCGGTTCCTTCTGCTGCGCAGTATATTATTACTTTATTTTGGAATAAATAATAAATTCAAAGTTATACATTCAGACAGTTTTCTGAACCTTCTCACTGTCCCCAGCACTGTCAGCAGCTGGCTCCTTCCTGACCGGCGCTCCAGACTTACCTGCTTCTTCAGTGTCCTTTGGCCGTGGAGGCTTACAAGTTCAGTGTAGATTTTAAGTGAAGATTCCTCCGAGGATTAGACATAGCTGTCTTGAGACACCAGATGTATTTTTGTTTTTAGTAGAGTTTTTTGTCTGTATGATTGGGTCCAGGGTGTGTGAGGCTGAGCAGCAGTTTGCTTCCCAGAGGGGTTTGCTGGTCACTGCCTGCCAAGTGCCACTGTATTCTGCCTCATCACATAACGAGTTACCTTTGCCCCCTGTCCTCGTGTAACTGTCCCCTTGGTAGTCTTGGGTGCTTGCCTTGGCCTCTTGGTCTCTGTGTGACGTGACTTGGTCTTGCCCTGTCAACAGCACATGTCTCTCCAAGTTGAGTGTGAAGGTGTTCCTTCCTCCCCTCCTCTTCTTCCGAGTCTTGTCCGTCCTTTCCCTTTACACCTTGTTAAGGCAAAGACATTGACATTGTGTTTTGTGATCATAAATTTGAACTTGCCCAGCTGGTGTAGCTCAGCGATTGAGCATCGAGCCAGGAACCAAGAGGTCACTGGTTCAAGACTCAGGCAGGACACATGCCCGGGTTGTGGGCTCGATCCCCTGTGGGGGGCGTGGAGGAGGCAGCCGATTGATGATATTTCTCTCTCATCATTGTTGTTTCTATCTCTCCCTCTACCTTTCTCTCTCTCTCTAAAAAAAAAAAAAATCAATAAAATACATTTTTAAAAAATTTTGAACTTGCTTGTCTTGTGAGTTTATTCCTGAAGATCCATAAAATTTGGCATTGCTTCCCCTTGTGGAAGCTGTGTGTTCTGGACCAGGGACCCTGCTCCCAGCGCATTTGCTTTCTCTTGCCTGTCCGGGAGGCTGAGGGCAGACGTGGCTGTCCTGGAGGGCTCTGCATCTCGGAGCACGTCCCCAGAGGCAGTGAGGACCCTGGTGTGGCCTTCACGCTGCTGGTCAGCATCACCCAGACTTCAGGCCATAAAACCTGGCTTGCGGATGCTGACATTAACAATTGTCTTAAGTAGTGTTATCTAATGATGTATATAGAAATACCACCCTATCCAGTTTGGCTCAGTGGGTAGAGCTTTGCCAGCGGACTGAAATGTCCCAGGTTTCATTCTGGTCAAGGGCATGTGCCTCAGTTGCTGGTCCTCCCCAGCCCTGGTCAGGGCACATGCAGGAGGCAACCAATTGATGTGTTTCTCTCACATCGATATTTCTCTCCGTCTTTCCCTCTCTCTTCCACTCTCTAAAAATCAATGGAAAAATATCCTCGGGTGAGGATTAAAATAAAATAAAAAGAAATACCAAAGAATTTGTAGCTTTTGTAAGATTTTTGAGATTGACTCGGATGACTTCAGAAGTCTGAATGAGGTGTGCTAAGAATGGGATAGGATACAGTGGGCCCTGGAACAGCACGGGGTTAGGGATAAGGACTCCTGCTCAGTGGAAAATCCCACATCACTACGTCAACCTCGGCATACAAGGACTTCCAGCTGCAGCATTGACGTTGAACATGGGTTGGACTGTGCAGGTCTGTGGAAGACCCCGTGCAGCTCAAACCGTGTTGTTCCTGGTCAACAATCGGGTGTCTATAGCGAGCTGGAGGGACGCGGGGCTCCTGGGACTCGGGCACTGGGCTGTCTCATGTCCAGACGAATCAGACCGCCAGTGGGTGACAAAACTTTAGAAGAAAGTATAGGACAGTTTACTTTTGACCTTGGGATTGAGATGAATTTATTGGACAAAAACAAAGATGGGGAAAAGTGGGTAAGTTCACAAAAATTCGGTGTGTTCAGTTATATGGACATTAAGAACCTGTGAGGGCTCGGCCGTGTGCTTGCAGCCCATGCCACCCACAGCTGTGTGCCTGAAATGGCTATGGTGGAAAGGCACCACCACGGACCGCTCAGAGCACTTGCCCTCAGCAGCCCGTGGGGGGTGGGTCCATGGCGAGGTGCCGTGCTGCCCAGGAGCAGGCGACACAGGCTAGGCAGGGTGTCATTGTGGAGGTGCAGTGCAGGAGTGGGCAGCAGCTGGCATCCTTGACACAACGAGCTTGCCAGGGACCCTGGAGTTCCACAGGTAGTCCCATACCCTGCGTCTCTTCCTCCTGAACTGTGTGTGGTGAAGGACCAGGTGTTTATATTTAATTTCCAATGTCACAGACTGGTGATACTTTTGCAAACTTTTGTGAAAATGACTAACTAGAAAAGTAAATCATAAAACATAAAATGCAAGCCCAGATTCTTTCTTCTCTTTTACTTTTCAATAAACATTGAAGAAAATGGACTTTTTTATGTACAGTCTGAGGTTTGTATAACCATTACCCTTCTGAGGACCTGGCCGCCCCCTGCCCTGGTGCTGACTGGCCTCTCGCTGCTCAGTGTTCTGAGAGTCACCAGGTTGAATGGGGACGGCAGTGTCCCTTGTCTCCCCATTCACAAGGACACGTGTGTTTCTGGGGTTTGGCGGTTACACCCATTCACCAACAGGTTCTTCCTTGTGAACACCATTTCCATTTCTCTTGGGTAAATGCTTAGGAGTGGGACTTATGGGTCATGTGATGAGTCTGGATTTTACTTTATAAGGAACTTCCAGAGTCTTTGCAGAGTGGCCCGCCTATTCCGCATCCCCCAGCTGTGTGAAGTCTGGGCACAGTTCACCCTCACCAGCTCTTGGTCTTGTCAGTCTTTTCTTAGGCTCTTCTAGTAGATGTGGTTCTAGTAGGTGTGTGGTGGTATCTCATTGTAGATTTAATTTGGATTTCCTAAGGAAGGAAGATGCGAGTACCTTTTGTGCTTGTTTGCTATTGTGTAACGGTTTGTTCACTCTTGCTGACAATTTCTGCATCTCCCCTGCTGAGCCAGCCTCACCCGGGGGCTTCCGTGCCTGGCACTGCCCTCAGGAAACTCACACCCCAGGCACGGCGCAGGGATGTGCAGAGCAGCACTGTTGGTAGGACCTGGGACCAACCCAGCACCTCCCATGACAGAGTGGATTGATGAATTGCGGTCACTTCACAACATGGAATTTGTCCAATACTGGAAATGAGTGAGGGAGAGCTACGTCCAGCACACGCAGAATGAAGCAGCTCACAGAAGTCTACCCACAGTGGTAGACCATTTTCTTAAGCTCAGAAAATTAAACTAAATAGTTGAGGGAGAAACATACCAGAAAAAATTTTAAAGCAAGGGAGCTAGTCAGGTGATGCGAACAGGGGCAATGGACAGTGCAGGAAGTGTCAAGGTTTTGTTGCTTTTCTAGTGTTTAGATTGAGGGGTGGGGTCACGGTGTTTACTGTGTCACTGTGTGTCATGACCTACATGCTCCATTTATTCCTGTGTAAAATTATATAATGAAATACTTGGAACAGAAATGGCCTTCCTTTTAAGATATTTTCAAATCTGTTTTTCCAAAATTGGTATATGATTTTCCCCAGCAGTAGGTTGAATTCAACAGCAACTTTATAAACCATTGCTCTGTGCTGAGATGACCAGCAAACACGAATCAGAATGCACGGTGCAGGAGCTCCAGTGGCGCCATTGGTCAGCGCGCAGTGCTCACACAGAATGCAGTCTTCCCTGGCGCTCTTGCATCTCAGGGGCGTGGCCTACAGGACGGGTGTTGTCTGTGCTGCTTATTTAGTTTGCTGGCAGATTCCATCTTTAAGGACATGGTGCATGGCAGATGCTTCATAAATGTTTGTTAAACAAACTAATAGCACAGACAACATGCTCAGGGCCCAGGATGCTCCACACAAGGCAGCGGGGCTCTGCTGGGGGCGTGGGGCAGGCTGACAGGCAGGGTTGCCCAGGGTGGTGTGCTCTGCAGGGCCCAGAGGTCTGGGTAAGAGGGAGCCGGGAGGTCAGCGGAGCCTTTGCCCAGGAGCGGTCACCTATCAGCCTGGACTGGTGGATGCAGAGGCTGGTGTTGGGCTGTGATTTGCTGCTGCAGCTGGGGGTGTTGGGGAAGCTCCAGAGTGGGGTGGTGACAGGAACAGAGCTGAGCCTTGGGCCCTGACAGCGGCGTGGAAACCCTGCTCTCACCAGGTGCCTGCTCCTGTGTCTGCTGGCTGTGGCAGGCCTCCTGCTGTTTGTAGCAGCTGCACCAGGCTGCACTGCAGACCGCAGGTGTGCCCCTGTTGGTTCTTAAAGATGCAATGTTACTAAAGAAAGTCCAACCCAAAGTCGGGGCTGACCCCTCCTGGAATGAGGATTGGGAATGAACCTGTGATGTGTACTTCAGGCGGGCATGGCTGCTCCCAGATCTTGACTTGGGTCTCAGAAATGCCTTTGAAATTTAATTGAAACAGGTTTAGGGAAAACAAAATGGTGAGGTGCTACTTCAAACAACAGGTGGTCCCTGGCCAGTGTGGTTCCGTTGGTTGGAGCATCTTCCTGTATACACAAAGGTTTTGGGTTCGATCCCTGGCTGGGGTGTGTATGGAAGGCAACCAATTGATGTTTCTCTCTTTAAAAAAAAAAATCACCCTAGCCAGTTTGGCTCAGCGGATAGAGCGTAGGCCTGCGGACCAAAATGTCCTGGGTTCAATTTCAGTCAAGGGTACATACCTTGGTTGCAGGCACCTCTCTGCCCAGGTCCTGGTGGGGCAGGGTGCGGGGTTTTTTCGATGAGTTTTTCTCACATCAATGTTTCTGTCTTTTCCTCTCTCTTCTACTCTCCCTAAAAATCAATGGAAAAAATATCCTCGGGTGAGGATTAACAATAACAGCAAAAAATCAATAAACGTATCCTCAAGTGAGGATTTTAAAGAAAAGAAGATGATAACTTTTCAAGGCTTGATTGTAATGATTAAAAATAAACAAAACTCATAGCCCTAGCTGGTTTGGCTCAGTGGATAGAGCGTCGGCCTGTGGACTGAAGCGTCACGGGTTTGATTCTGGTCGAGGGCATATGCCCGGGTTGTGGGCTCAACCCCCAGTGTGGGGTGTGCAGGAGGCAGCTAATCAATGATTGATGTTTCTCTCACCATTAATGTTTCTATCTTTCTCTCCCTCTCCCTTCCTCTCTGAAATCAGTAAAAATATTTTTTAAATAATAAATAAATAAAAATGTAAAACAAACAAAAAACCTCACAGAACTTACTTTCTCCTCCACTGTTGTCTCCCTTTTGCCATCACCTTCCCTCAGAATAAAACAAGATCTCCATTTGTGGGTTAAATCTGTCTTTTGGTTCAAGACTGTTCCAGTTGAACAGGAAACTTAAACACACACATTGCCTGACAGTGGCTCTTCCATAACAAGATGCTAACTTATGGAATGTGTGTGAAACAGTGTAGAAATTTAATTTAGCCATTTCTGTGTTTGGACAGCATTTATTTCCTCTTCTGACTCAAAATATAAAACACCAGTTTGAATACTGTTTGTAGCAGCTACTTTTTCTTAAAAGAGCCAGTCGGTGTTTTAAGCTTTGTGATCACAGACGCCACAGGAGCAAGTGGTCGTAGCTCTGCCCAGTGAAGGTGTGGAGAGACTGGAGAATGTATACTTCTTTTTATTTTCTTGTCTCTAACTGGCTTTGAGAACAAATACCCTACGACAACAGTTGCTCCTTTTTTTTTAATCCTCACTGGAGGGCATGCTTTTATTGCTTTTAAAGAGAGGAAGCGGGAGAGACAGAAACATTGATGTGAGAGGGAAACATGGAGTTGTCTCCCACATGCACCCCAACCGGGGATTGAAACCAAAACCTGAGTATGTGCCCTGAAAGGGAATTGAACCCAAGACCTTTCACAGGATGATGCTCAACCAACTGAGTCACCGGGCCAGGACAAGCTGCTCCCTTTTCTGATGCAGGTAAAATGGCCATACCTCCAAGTGCACAGACACTAACTAATGTCACTGAGTTTTGGTGTATGCTGTGCTTGTGAAATTAAGTTACAGAATGTTTCTCTCGCCCTAGAAGGTTCTCTTCACGGTTTGGTGCACAGTGTGTGGGGGATTGCGCTACTCCGCTGCTGTGTTGCTTTTTTATTAGAGAGGAGGGTCCTGCGCAGACAGACCCGGGTGCTCCATGCCCTGCCACCACACACTCGGCGACCTCACAGCTGCTGTGACTGACAGGCCCTGGAAGGGACCCTTCTCAGTGCAGCCTCCAGCGGGCAGAGACACCGAGGCACGTGAGGGGCGGTCCTGTGCTGCTCATTTTCTTACTGACAACTTTATCATTTTATGAAGACAATACATGGATTTATTAAAAATTCAAACAATACAGAAAAGCATGGCAATGAACGTGATTTTTAAAATCAAGCAGTGGTGTAGGGTTAGATAAAGAAATGCTGTACAGCAAAGGATAAGTCTTTTAGCTTCTGGTCCCTGGTCCTTCCCAGAAACAACCCGATTACCAGGTACTCACCTTCCAAAGGTATTGGCGCAGCATTTTACTTTTGCTTATTTGAATACTAGAGGCCTGGCTCATGGAATTCATGCACCCGTAGGGTCCCTAAGCCTGGCCCAGCAATCAGGACGGATCAGGGCCTTCCAGTTGCCGGCCAGGGCCTTCCTTCCCCGACGCCCCCTGGTGATCAGCGCACGTCATAGCAAGCGATCGAACTCCCGAAGGGACACTTTGCATATTAACCTTTTATGTATCCTCCTGTCTATATATGTAAAACCCTAATATGCAAATAGACCGAATGGTGGAACAATTGGTTGCTATGATGTGCGCTGACCACCAGGGAGCATGTGCGAAACATGGTGGGTGTCAGCAGCAGGAGGCAGAGCATGGAACATGGCCGGTGTTGGCCGCGGCAAGATGGTAGAGCAGGTGAGCGGGGGCGCCAGACCAAGGCGGGGCCCTGGTCGTTATCATCGGGGCAAGCCTCTGGTAGTTACTGAAAGTTCTTTGCTCCTGTGTGCCATGGTCCCGCCTAGTGCTCGCACCCGCTGATGGCGCCGGAGCCGCTGCTGGCACCTGGCGCCAGCCCCGATTACTCTGCACCGTCAGCGGGTGCAAGTGGCGGCTGCCGGCCCCGATTGCTCCTCAGGGCTTCTCCACCTCCCCCTGCTCCTGAGGGGCGATCAGGGCAGCAGCCACTGCTCGCACCCACTGCTGGTGCCAGCCCCAGTTGCTCTGCACTGTCAGCGGCGGGAGTGGGGCTGCTGGCAGAGAGGAGACTGGCACTGCGGTGGGAGGGGCTGGGCGTGGGCTCGAAGGATGGGCCGAGATCTGCCCCTGTGCCCACCACAGCCTCACGGCCCACAGTTCCTTTCAAGGTGCACAAATTCATGCAGGGGCCCCTAGTATAATAAAAGCATAATATGCAAATCAATTGAACAGCAGAACGACTGGTCGCTATGACACACACTGACCACCAGGGGGCAGATGCTCAATGCAAGAGCTGCCCCCTGGTGGTCAGTGTGCTCCCACAGGGGGAGCTCTGCTCAGCCAGAAGCCCGGCACCACGGCGGTAAGGAGCAAGGGGGGGCCTGGACTGCGAGAGCCCTGGACTGCAAGAGGGATGTCTGACTGCTGGCTTAGGGCCTAACACTCATCCACTGAGCCACTCTGGCCGGGCAGTGCAGCATTTTAAATAAAAGCATTTGTTTGGACGTGGCAGTATTAATTATTGATGTTTTTCCATGGGTGGGGTCTAGAGGTCAAGTATTTAGCAGGCACTAACTGAGAATAAAAAATACTTTGTCGCCCTGACTGGTTTGGCTCAGTGGATAGAGCACCGGCCTGCGGACTGAAAGGTCCCAGGTTCAATTCCAGTCAAGGGCATGTACCTTGGTTGCGGGCACATCCCCAGTAGGGGGTGTGCAGGAGGCGGCTGTTCGATGTTTCTCTCTCATCGATGTTTCTAACTCTTTATCCCTCTCCCTTCCTCTCTGTAAAAAATCAATAAAATATGTATTTTAAAAAAAAATACTTTGTCGTGCCCGGCTGGTGTGGCTCAGTGGTTGAGCGACAACCTATGAACCAGGAGGTCACGGTTCGATTCCTGGTCAGGGCACATGCCCAGGTTGCAGCTCGATCCCCAGTGTGGGGCATGCAGGAGGCAGCTGATCGATGATTCTCTCTCATCATTGATGTTTCTGTCTCTCTCCCTCTCCCTTCCTCTCTGAAATAAATAAAAATGTATTTTAAAAAAATACTTTGTCACATCTATATTCTCCAGCACAGTTCTGGGACCAGTGCCGTAAGGAGTAGTAGTTAAACTTGCGGGGCTGTGTTTCTCTGTGGGTTACAGTGGCACAGTACTTAGTGGTGGAGAGTTGGCCAGAATATGCCAGGTAAACATAGCCCAAATCCCTGCTTTGTACTGAGGGCCTCCTGGCTCTGTGCCGGCCCAGCTGTGAAGTGGGTGCATGTCCTTGTTTCTGTCCGCAGTGACTAAAGGCACCCAGAGCCCTGCACCAACTTGCCCAGAACTAGGCTTGGAATCCTCTTGTCCTGATTCCAAATATCCTCTTTTTGGGGAAGGAGACTGGTTTTATTTTCTGCCCTCAGTAGGGGTCAGGTGGCTTACCTGGTGTTCCTAGGGCAAAAGGTCATGCCCTTCAGTTTAGGTTCAGATACCAATTTTCCTTCTCTGTGCTTTATTCTCAGGGACCAGGCTGACCATCCACGTGAGCCCTGGAGGGGGTTGAGGCGCCAGCACACCCTGGTGGCCACCCTGTTCCCTTCTGCTGTCTGTTGTGAATTCCCTGTCACCTGCCTGGCCTCCTGCCAGCCTCAGTCCCTCCACCCCATCACGCGTCCTCCTTGGCTTCCTTCCTCCGCAGAGTGGTGTCCTGTGGGGTGCGGAGCAGCCCTGTCCCCAGACGCTGCGTTCCGTGCCTCTGACCTTACACTGGTTGGCATAGGCCTGCAGCTGAAAGTCTTTTCTCTTTGCTGTTTGGAGCTTCTTGGTGTGGAGGCCTGTTTTGCCAGGTGTCTAATGTGGCCTTGGCGCTAAAGGGGCCTCTGTTTGCACACCAGTGGTTTCCTCTCAGCTCTTGTCTGGCTCAGTTGGCTGTATTCTGTGTCTTATTCCTGCTGGGCAGGTTTTTTTCCAGAGATATTTGAAGCCTCCTTTTGGGGGGCAGCTGAAGCTTCGCTCAGGCATTGCCTGCAAAGGCAGTGGATGGTGCCTTTCCCTGTGGCTGGTGATTTAGATCCCACCTTTGCTGCTGATAACAATATGCTGTCTGTCTCTACTTCAGGCTGATTCCCATGGTCTAAACCAGTGGTTCTCAACTTCCCTAATGCCACGACCCTTTAATACAGCTCCTCATGTTGTGGTGACCCCCAACCATAAAATTATTTTTGTTGCTACTTCATAACTGTAATGTTGCTACTGTTACGAATCGTAATGTAAATATCTGATATGCAGGATATATTTTCATTGTTACAAACTGAACATAATTAAAGCATAGTGATTAATCACAAAAACAATATGTAATTATATATGTGTTTTCCGATGGTCTTAGGCGACCCCTGTGAAATGGTCGTTCGACCCCCAAAGGGGGCACGACCCACAGGTTGAGAACCGCTGGTCAAGATACTGAACAAACCAACACCACATGGCCCTGCTGCTGCCCTTCCACACCTCCCCCATCCAGACTAGCCTGTGTGAGGCTCACACTCATCGTCTGTGCATCCGCAGTTTTGTGTTTACTGAGGAAATGCATTCAGTTGAAGGAATCGGACTGATTCCACTGTGAATGTTTTGTGCACAGGCTTTTGTGTGAATGAGTTTTCTCTTCTTTTGGATAAATTACCAGGGAGTGGCATGCTGGGTCCTGAGACCTCGGTAATGCTCTGTCCGTCTGCCATGTCCAGGGCCATCCGTCTGCCCTCTGGATGGCTCTGCGTGTGCAGCAGCTCCCTGTGCAGCACTCTCAGTCTCTCAGGTCCCACTCAGGACGTATCGCTCTGCTGGTTTAGACCCCTCTTTTCTTTGGTGGGAAGAATACAAAATGTATTGGGGGAATGCAAAATTGGGGGCGGGTATGTACACTTTCTGCTGCAAGGCAGCAGGAAGGGGGCCCAAAATGGGTTACCCTAGACCCCTTTTTGTCCATCCATTCATTTACTGATGGACATTTGGGTTGTTTCCAGAGTTTGGCTGTTGTGAACCTTTGTGTGTAAGTCTGTGCAGGGGTAGGTGAGAGTCACGCCCGCAGTGGAGTTGCTGGGCCTGTGATGAGTGTGGGTGAAGCACTGCAGACTGTCCTGAAGGGGGCGCAGCCCGCGGGAGCTCCAGTGCTTCACACCCTCATCCTCACTGACACATGCTCTTCTAGTGCACGTGCAATAGCGTCGTTTCGTTTCTCAGTGACCGATAAGGTCTCACATCTTTTTGTGGATAATTGAACTTGGGGCATGTTGTGATTTTTTTTTTTAATTAATAAATCTTTATTGTTCAGATTATTACAGATGTTCCCCTTTTTTTCCCCCATATCTCCCCTCCCCCTGGTTCCCATCCCACCCCATGCCCTTACCCCCTGCCATTGTCCTCATCCATAGGTGTAAGATTTTTGTGCAATCTCTTCCCGCCCCCCCATACCCCCTTTCCCCCAAGAATTGTTAGTCCACTCCCTTTCTATGCCCCTGCTTCTATTATATTCACCAGTTTATTCTGACTTAATTTTTAGGTTCACTTGTTGATAGGT
>NW_005371769.1:343984-347539 GCF_000412655.1 Myotis brandtii | reverse complement strand
GGGCTTTGGTGCTCACTGAGTCTGCTTCTTGAATGTGTCCCTTATGGATGTGAGGAGTTGAAATCTGGTATCTGACCAGGGGCACCCTGGCTCCTGGATCTCCAAGTCAACCACTGTGTGGGTCCACCCAGCAGGGGCTACAGCAATATCAACAGATTTCTCCTCTTTGTTTGGAGTTTGGAAGTTTTGGAGCTCTCTGATCCAGCTGCAGTTTGTTGGGTTAGGCTGCAAAAACACAGGTGGTTCCCTGCGCCACTGGCACAGCTTGGGCGGGGACGTAAATTGAGTGGGGCGGGGTCTCAGAGAATCACCAGGGCGGAGCAAACAGCAATGGTTGTCGTCAGCGTCTCTGCTACTCCGACTCCACGTCTCTGCGTCCCCGAGTCCCGCGCCCCCACAGCAACAATGATCCCTGCGAGCAGCTCTGCGAGAAAGCCACCCTTGCTTTCCGACCCGCTGCAAGACAGTCCAGTTTCTCCCCGTAGGAGTCTGGGACCTCAGAATCTCGCCTTAAACGAGCTCAGTGCGTTCGAGAGCTTGTCTCCCCTTCCGATTGAAAAAAACCGCACATCCAGGTGCAGCCCCCCTCACGCGCGCCTCTGTACCTCTGTTCTTGGTGCCTCTCCCCTCCCACTCAGTCTCAATGCGCTTCTTTCTTTCCTTCTAGTTGTAGAACTTCCACTCGGCCAGCTTTCCCGTGGTTCTGGATGATAGCTGTTTTGTCTTATAGTTGTAATTTCAGTGTTGTTGTGGGAGGCAGCACGCACAGGTTTATACCTTATGCCTCCATCTTGGTTCTCCATGTTGTGATTTTTAAAAAGTGAATGTTCTGTCCCAGCTGGCATGGCTCTGTGGTTGAGTGTCGACCCATGAACCAGGAGGTCACCAAACTGGAATTAGAACTAAGATAGTGTTCTTCAGGCCTCAGTACCTGGGGTGGTTTACCTTCTGTTGTCTGTCATTTCAGAGAAAGGGTATAAGCATTAAGGTTTTGTAGCTGTGGGCTCCCTGCTTCTCCTGTTCTTTCTGTCCCAGGTATTCAGAGGACCTGCCTTTGTGGTTTGTCTCTGTGGACAGCATAGTGAGTGGGTCTTGCATTTTTATTTTGACAATCTCTTCATTTTTCTTTTAGCTATACATACTCTCTGCTCTAGGTGTTACAATAAATCCACTTAATTTTGAAAGTCATCTTAGGGTAGTGGTAGTACAGCCCTCTGCACATACAATTGAAAACTGCTGTGCTGTGGTTGAGTGCCATGTCTGTACACTTTATACTTTTTGAGTTTTCTTTGAATTTTTCTTGTAGACTAACCTACCATGGCCGACCAGCGACAGCGCTCACTCTCTACCTCTGGGGAATCGCTGTACCATGTTCTGGGGCTGGACAAGAACGCAACCTCAGACGACATTAAAAAGTCCTACCGGTAAGAGCCATGCCTCGTGGGTGTGATTGGCACCGACCAAGAACTACCATATATATATATTTTTTAATTTTTTTCTTGGCTGACTTAGTATTTAACATCTTTGTATGTACAGTGTATCCCTTGTACCTTAAAATGGGTACATTAATGTTTCCAGACTGTCTACCCTGGAGTAGGCAGTCCTGCAGCAAGCAGCTCTGACGTGCTGAGCGGGGCTGTTGGCCATTGGATGAGGGACTTGGTGCCACGCGGTGGTGACAGTCTGCTTGCCTGTTGTAACCTCCAGGCTGAACCTGAATGGACCCTTAGGTGCGGTGTCATTGGTGAAGCTGTGATGACTAAACACACAGCAAAGTGCCTTATCAGACCCCCTGCCTGTTGCTTTGTGCAGGAAG
The DNA here is from genome assembly GCF_000412655.1 of Myotis brandtii. Lineage (NCBI taxonomy): Eukaryota > Metazoa > Chordata > Mammalia > Chiroptera > Vespertilionidae > Myotis > Myotis brandtii. The sequence continues at coordinate 345,723 of NW_005371769.1, read as the reverse complement.
TGCGCAGTTAGCTGCTCGGACACTAGAGGTCAGGGTAGGGATTGCCTTTGCGCTGTGGAAAGTTGGAAACGATGGCAGAGATTTCTTTTGACCCACACCTTCCCGACTTCTATGGAGAGGAGGAAAGTGAGATGGTCATGGCAAATGTTCTTCCACTGGCACCTCCATCCAGTGGGTGAACATGAAACGTGAGACCAAGCAATGGTTTTGGTTTGCAGGAAACTGGCCCTGAAATATCACCCGGACAAGAACCCTGACAACCCAGAGGCTGCGGACAAGTTCAAGGAGATCAACAACGCACACACCATCCTCACGGACGCCACGAAGAGGAACATCTACGACAAGTACGGCTCGCTGGGGCTCTACGTGGCCGAGCAGTTTGGGGAGGAGAACGTCAACACCTACTTCGTGCTGTCCAGTTGGTGGGCAAAGGTGAGGGTGTGGAGCTGACGGAGCGGCGGGTGTCGGACTCACCAGTCCCTGCGTGATCGTGTGCTCCACACTCCTGACAGTGGTGACTGGTGGGCGGCTGTACCCCGCTCGTCCCGTGTGAGTGTGGGCAGTTGTGTGCCTTTCAAACTGGACGTTTCTCAACACTCTCCTTTACTCACTCAAAGCCCTGTCACGTGTGAGGACACAGTGCTGACGCCAGGGCGCTGGCCTGTAGGCAGCCCACATCGCTGCTGCCAGGGCTGCTCGCAGCCCCCTCTGTAAATAGTTTCTCTTTATGCACCTGGATGCTCTGTCTCTCCTGGTTCCCATGTTGGTCCTTTCTTACACTCCTCGATGTGGAGGAGAATAGGAGCGCCCGCCTGTCTGTCTGTCGCTCTCATAGGGCAGCAGTGGGTGTGTGGGGGTGCCCCGTTGGGGAGTCCCCGGTCTGGAGCCACCTCAGCCAGCGCCCACCTCCTCCCCAGGCCCTGTTTGTCTTCTGCGGGCTCCTCACCTGCTGCTACTGCTGCTGCTGCCTGTGCTGCTGCTTCAACTGCTGCTGCGGGAAGTGCAAGCCCAAGGCGCCCGAGGGCGAGGAGACCGAGTTCTACGTGTCCCCCGAGGACCTGGAGGCGCAGCTGCAGTCGGACGAGCGGGGTGAGTGCCGCCAGGGCCCGCCTGCGTGCGTGGGGTGGTGCCAGAACGGGCCCTCACCCGTGTCCACCTGTCTTGTCAAACAGGAGGGCACTGACATGGGGCCAGGATGTGTGTGGCAGCTGGGCCCGTTGAGGTTGAACGTGGACTCGGAGGTAAAGCAGACGAGGGGCTGTCCCTGCCCGCCAGCTGCGCTAGCTGTAGTGCCTGGGGACCAAGTAGGTGGGGCGGGCCTCGGGCCAGCGGCAGCCTGAGGCGACGAGGTGGTCACGTCGGGGGGGAGGTCCGTGAACAGCCTCTCCCTCCGAGTGCTTGTCCTGCCACCTGTGCCCCAGCAGAGCGACGGAGCATTGTCACAGGAGGACGTGTTGACGGGGCACACGGTGCACTCGGGAGGCCGCCATCCTCATGCGATGAACATGTGTGTGATTGCTTTTCAGAGGCCACAGACACACCGATTGTCATACAGCCAGCGTCCGCCACAGAGACCACTCAGCTCACAGCCGAGTCCCACCCCAGCTACCACACCGACGGGTTCAATTAAGTTCAGGAGAAGCTGTGATGTGCGGATCAATCAGCACCCGGCCACTTCGACCTGAGAATCATGAACTGTAGTCACAGAGGTGGGGAGGGAGCCGCTCTGGCCTGGGAAG
>NW_005371769.1:329790-343604 GCF_000412655.1 Myotis brandtii | reverse complement strand
CCACGCGGTGTGTCCCCAGCAGGTGGGAGGGGCCGCCCTCTCTGTGCTCCTGCACCGGCAGGTGCTGCCTGCAGGGCTGTGGGTCTGGTCCAGGAGGGGCCGCGGGCAGGGCCTCTCCGCACTGTGACGTTCCGGGTGTTGGTGGCAAGGACAGTTAGTGCAGCTGCTGCTCACCTCGTGTGCATGGCCTTGTGGCGGGGCTTTTCCGAGGGTGAGTGTGCTGTGGGGACTGGGAGCTCCTGATGTGAGACCTCCTCCCGGCCTGGGTCTAGCCCGAGTCCCCTGTGCCACGAGCTGGGTCGATGGCCACAACCGGCGTCTCCCCTCTCCCTGCTCTGTGTCAGCCTCCACATTCCTCCAGGTTGAGTTAGAACTAATTTGCTAAAACCAGGCCTCTTTGTAACCATCTTGGATGTCGAAGCACCACAGTGGCAGCTGCGGCCCAGACAGTCAGTCAGGCTGAGTCCAGGCTGCAGGTGGCGTCTGGCTGCCCAGCCTCCTCTCTGCTTCCCGAGCCCCTGCCCACCCTCTTCCTTCAGCTGCTCCTCAGCCAGAGGCAGAGGCATCAGGGTCCTGGGGAAGGACCTGCTGGATCAAAGGCACACTCGGCGTGGGAGCCGTGGGCCCGGGGAGCCTGGCGCCCTTGGCTTGTTAGCCAGCTGCCAGACCAGGATCTCACTGCTGTTGCGGGCAGAGCCTTTGGTGAACTGCTGGAAGTCTGTCCTTCCTTCTGTCCCAGGCCTGGTGGGTGGTGCCCCTGCTTCGGGGGACTGAGGAAATGTGAGTTACGATGTACCAAATAGCAGATTCCCTGCTGGCCCTACACTCAGCTTCTGGAGGCTCAAGGGCCCCACGTGGGCCTGGTGTCTGCAGAATGAATGTTCTCGCTGCTCCTGTGTGTCCCAGGAGAGGGAAGGACAAGCTCGGGAAGGCTGGGCGACATGGTTCCCTGGCTCGGACGAACCAGACATGTTCCTGAAGCCACTGTTCTCCCCTGTGGCCCTTGCTGCCCACCAGGCTGTGCTAGCTAGAGCTGTGTGTGGGGGCCTGTCCACTTGCAGAACCCTCAGTCCTAGGGCCCCTCCCGGCTGGCCCTCCTGCAGGCCAGCCTAGGACCTGGGCAGCTGCTTGGTCCCATTGTGGTTTTTTTGTTCATTGTAGTGATCATGAAGATGTTCAATGAGAGGATATCCCTGCACTGTGATGTTGAGTTAGAACTAATTTGCTAAAACCAGGCCTCTCCTAAAAGGATAAGAAACTCATTGTTTGACCCACCGGGGAACGAGGGAGGAGGCGAGAACAGGCCATCTCCTGTGCCGACCCCGGTTCCGAAGCCCGGGATTCAGCCTGAGCTCCTGGCCACCTTGGGATGCTTCTGGAAGTGATTTAGGAAATGAGTTGCTTTCGCCAGAATGACCAAGAACCCGGTTTAAACCTCCACCCAGCCAGGCCCTTCATGTGTGTCACTGAGTCCCCGCCAGGTGCCTGCGGTGGCAGCGTTGTGTTGCTCTTCGGGGCAGGGTGGCTTGGGAAGGACGGCAGGCCTCTCAGAATCTGTAAAACGAGATTGCGGTGATGGTGCTGAGGACCGTGGGCGGCCCTGAGGGCAGGCCCCTTCCGAGTGTTCCTGTGGTCGCTTTCAAGACGAAGGTCCCGGTGCGTTTCCCTCTTCTGCCTGGTCTGTTTTTGGTGAGCAGAGTTCTTGCGCCTGGAGAGGCACTGGTTCGAATGCTAAGTGGGGGGCAACCCTGTGCCTTCCAGAGCTGGGCCAGGTGTGGCCAGTGCTGGTGTCAGACGGCAGGTAGTGTGTGTGGCCCGGGGGTGTTGGGGTCTGTGTCAGAGGAAGCCCATCCGACTTGCCAAGGCAGGGCTGGCCTGATGGGCAGCCAGTGCAGTGGGCGCCCTGCAGGAAGCGTGTCTGATGGCAGCTGCTGGTGTGTAGGCTTCTGCTCTGCTCAGTGATGTGTCTCGCCTTGTCTTCCTTTTGGCTCTGTTCTCGTTTCAAACTGCTTTAGACATTACCACGCGGTGTGTGAGCCTCCCCCACTGTCCCATCCGTCAGTGCAGCCGCACCGCTGGGACCTGGCAGAGGAAGAGGTCAGAGTGGCTGTGGTTAGAGCAGGCGGTGTCTTCACGCTGTCGGCCTGGGCTTCGCCGCCAGGCTCCTGCCAGGACCATCCTCGATGTTCTAGCGGGCGGTCTGTGCCTGAGGAGCCCACACAGTGCTGCCAGCCACCGGGCTCGGGGGGGGCCTGTCTGTCCTTTCTGGCTGTCATCTTGGTGCATCTCCCAGGGGCGGTGGGGATGGGCGTGAGGCAGGGGGCTGACCTCATTCCTTCCTCACGTTCTCAGCTGTGAGCCCATGCGACACAGGACTGACCTGCTTGCTTTGTTAGTTTGGTTGTGAACCTTCCGCCTGTGGAATTAGCCAAAGCTGCATCTTTACAGTCCTGACAGGCACGGTTAGTCTGTGCTGCAGGTGTGGGCAGTGGTGCATCTCCGTGTGTGTACATATGTGTATATGTATATATCGCGCAGCAGGGCTGGCTGCTGCTGTCCAGTGGCAACGCAGCAAGTACAATAAAAGTTGGCTCCAACACAGCCTGTTTCTTGACGAGTCCGGGCAGGAGGGGGTCCTGAGAGCTCTTCTGCTGGCTGCTCAGGAAACAGCGCTGATGCCGCCGTGTACCTAGAGTTTGGGCGGATGGCTGGGCGTGGTGCCTGAGCCCACTGCAGTGTCCGCTTACCCGGGGTAGGGTGCCCATCATGATCACCTGAACCACAGGTGAATGTCCCTGTGTGACATCTGGGAGGTGGTAGAAACCCATTCCACTTCGGAACATTTAAAACCAATTTTCTAAGCATCAGATACAATCAGTGACCAACTGCATTCTAAACAGTCTCTGTTGGGACCACAAATTGGGCCGGGGGTCGCGGGGAGGAGCAGGGCCGTGCTGCCCCCGCGCCAGGAGGGGCGGCCTGGTCCTAGGCACACCTTTGATTTTGTTTCCCTGGAAAATGGACTCATGTTTCACGCTAAGTGAGGGGAGGCAGTTTGCACTGAAATATGTTGACGTTGTTTTTTAAAACTGAAGTGCAATGCGTGGGAAGCATTGTCCGCACTGGCTTTGTCCTGTGAGTGGAGCCTGGTGGAGCTGGGGCGCCTCAGGCCCTGTCCCCACGGGCACACCCAGGGCCAGGCGGGAGGGCTAGGATGTTTCCCCACAGTGACCTCCATCTTGTATGTCTGAATGTTGACCTAGAATAAAGATAACTGTTGTAAAATAAATGTTTTCACTGCAGACCAGGCATGTCTTATTTAGTTGTCCCTGTTGGGGGGTCTTGGCCTGAGGGCCAGCCGACCTTGGGGACCCCTCCTCGGTCCCCTGGGGGCGGGGAAGCCACGCCCACCTGCCTGCTTCACGTGTGGCTCGGATGTCCTTCCCCTCCGCTTTCTAAATGCTGAGACTGGAGTGAAAAAGAAATGGGAGCTCTGAGAGCCCTGGGCCCAGGGCAGCTGGGATGGGCTCTGCAGCCCTCGGAGGGCGTGTGCCGGCAGGCCGGGGGCGCCCGCACTGTCGTCCCCCCTGGAGACATCAGCTCCACGCCTTCCACGCCCGTCAGTGACCACCCAGCTGCATGAGCGGCTGCCAGTGTTTGGAACGGGGCCCTCTCTCCCTCTCAGCTGTGCCAGTGCTCTGTGCTGACCTTGGGCAGCTCCATTCATGCCCACCTTTGGACCTGGCCACTCAGAGGCCTGCCCCACCGGGACATCCCTGTGGCCAAAACTCGGGTCCTCACTCCTGGACACCACTGTCCCCCCTGGGTCATCTGTCCCCACGTCGGTGGTTACCCAGTCCTCCTCCCAGGAGAGGCCCATCCTCCCACCACTGATGGCAGGGGGAGCTGTCCCTGCACTGAAACCACCTTGTGCCTGTGGCCTTGTCCCTGAGATAAGAGTTGCCAGCTCTGCTTCCATGAGTGTGTCCCCTCTGCACACAACAGGTGGGAGAGGCCACTCTAAGCCAGAAGGCCCAGGGGTTGTGGGCAGCAGCTGTCTCCTGGGGTGGGGGTGGGGGTGTCTTCATCTGTGCCTTTGGTCTTAGCTCAGGGCAAGGCAAAAACATTCTGAAAAAATTAAACCAGCATTGGCTCTGGCCGGGTAGCTCAGTTGGTTAGAGCATAGTCCTGATACAACAAAGTTGTGAGTTCGTTCCCCGGTCAGGGCACATCAAGAAGCATCCTGGGCTGTGCCCTGACTGCTGAGCAGTGTCCACCAGCTGAATTGACCACAGCACCTGGTGGCTGGGCTCTTGGACGCGGTGGTTTTAGTTTCTCACCGAAGAGGAGTGGGCCTGCCCACCCGGCGCCTTCCCTGGGCTGCGGCCTCCCTGCTTCCCTGTCTGCAGGCCCCTCCCACCTCCCTGCCAGCCTTAGTGTTCTGAGACGTTTTTCCTTACAGTTTACTCTTCTTTGTTTTGTTTTTTTTAATATTTTTAAAAATATATTTTATTGATTTTAGACAGGAAGGGAGAGGGAGATAGAAACATCAATGATGAGAGAGAACCATTGATTGGCTGCCTCCTGCACGCCCCCCACTGGGGATTGAGCCCGCAACCCAGGTATGTGCCCTTGGCCGGAATCGAACCTGGGACCCTTCAGTCCGCAGGCCGTCGCTCTATCCATCGAGCCAAGCCAGCTAGGGCTTAATATATTTTTTTATTGATTTCAGAGAGGAAGGGAGAGGGAGAGAAAGATAGAAACATCAATGATGAGAGAGAATCATTGATCAGCTGCCTCCTGCACGCCTCCTCCTCGGGATCAAACCTGCAACCTGGGCATGTGCCCTTGACCGAAATCGAACCCGGGACCCTTTAGTCTGCAGGCCGAAGCTCTATCCACTGAGCCAAACCAGCCAGGGCTTGTTTACTCTTCTGATTATCCTAATTAGGTAGAACCACGATTATATTCAATATTTTCTCGATGGGACTCTATGGACCATCATAAAGTAACCCAGCCCTCCGCTGTCCTGGCCGTGTCCTCCGGCCCCGCTGCCGGCAGGGGTCCCTGCCAGGGGCACAACCAGGGACCAGGTGGCCTGGAGCCCGAGCCCCGCAGGCAGGTGTTAGCAGGGGGTGTGGTCTACATGGAAGGGCGGGGCCTGTCGGGAGCCTCCCCATGCCCCCACCCCACCCTAGGGACCTGGCAGAGGGGGCTCTGTGTGCAGCTGGACCCACCTGATGGGGCAAGCGCCCAGCTGAAGGGGCTTGACCCAGAGGTGAGTGGTCCCCGGGGGCGCCCTGGGCCTGGACCTCCTGGACTAGTTGCTCCGAAACCGCTGGGGTCTGCTGCGTCAGATGTGCTGCCTGACCCTGTGGGCTGTGCCAATCAGCATGACCGCTTGAAGTAGTTTATTGCAGAAGCTGGAGGGAATGGCCTGCAAGTCTGTCACACAACGTGGGTTCCTGCGGCAAGGACAGGCAAGGACCTGGGAACCTGGGTCTCCAGGGCCACACGAGAACTTCCTCTGCTCGATAACCATGGCAGGACCTGGGGAACCAGAGGGCGCGGGGAGGATCCGCAGGACACGCGGGGGCCGCCAGGTCTGGAGGGATGCCCATGCACGAAGTGCGAAGTTCTCCCCTAGCTCTGGGCTCCGGGACCCCAGCCAGCGAGCGAGCACACGGCAGGGCCAGTGCCAGTCGCACCGACCGGAGGTCACATCCTGGTGGTGGTGCTGCCTGGCTCACTGTCCCCGCGCCTCCCGCTTCAAGTCTCGGAGGGGGTGGAGCCGTGAGCCTCTGCGTCAGAGGGATAAACCCTGCTGGGCACCCCAGTTTAGATGCTGATTCCCCAGAACTTAGGGAGTGTCTGAGGCACCGCCCCCAGCGCCGGGACGAGGGCCCCTCTCCCCTAGATGCATTGTTCCCCAGCCATCTTGGTGGCTGACAGTCACTCCCTCAATGCCCACTGGGACTGGGGTACATGGAGACTGAGGGAAGGTCAGGGCTGCAGCTAGCCCACATCCAGCCACCTGGCACCTGGTGATTCTTGGCCCCTAGCTGGAAGCCCATTGGTGAGCAGATGTGCCAAGGGACCCGCACCTGGAGTAGGCCCACCTGCCTAGCATTTGCCCCAGTGGATGTGTCACCCCTGAAGTGGCCATTGCTTCCAGCCCAGTTCCTCCTCCAGCCCCATCACAGACCTGGTCCCACAAACCCCATGTGGGAATTGCCCCATTCTTGCCCTTTTCACCCAAGCATAGCCAAATCCACCTGCTATCCACTGCCCCACCACCTCCCACCTCTGAACCCTGTGCACCCTTCCCCCCTGCTCCCCTCAAACACTCAGCTTGACCTTGAAGAGCCTAAACACCCCCCCCCCCCAGCTTCCAGCCTAAGGTCTGGCCCAGGGACCAGAGCAGAAGGTCCTCTCCCAGGACTTCCCCTGATGCCCTTGGGGCTGCACCAGGCCCAGGGCCCAGAAATCCAAGTGAGGTGCTTCCTGCCTCCAGGTGTGCCAGCTGAGGCACCATGAGGCCCTGCCAGCCCTCCAGACCCTGTGGGCACATGCAACATGCCTGACTCAGTGTGACAACCATGTGTGCCTGTGGCAGCCACTGCGGGGAAGGGGCAGCACCTCACGGGCTGACGAACCTGAGATTGACCTGGAGACACCATTCTCAGGTTGGTCAGTCCTGGAGGCACTGCCCAGGGGCAGCTGGCAGAGCCCTCACAGGCAGGTTTCTCCTCCTGGACCCTCCCCTTGAGTGTACCAGTAGCTTCTGAACCAGTATCGGAAGTGGCTCCAGGTCTGCCTCCTGCCCAACTGTCCCCTCCCAGGTTCTGTGGATATGTCCAGGCTGCAGCCCCATCCTCACAGCTCTCCTCTCTCTTCCAGGTGAGAGAGGCCCAGATGCTCAAAAAGGCAGCTCGAAGGCCACCTGGCTCCCAACCCCCAATCGGTCCATCAGAGGGTATCCAGGGTGGGCTCATCCATCCCTGAGGGCACCACCGAGTCTTCTCCTCAAACTGGACTCTCCTGATGTGTCCAGCAGCTGTGTTGGGTGCTGTCCCCTGGACAGTTTTGGACCTTGGAACCTGGGAGGCTCCCAGGTGCCAGAGGAATTGCCCCTCCTCCCATTGGCCCCCAATTACCCTCCGCCATGACTGTCTGGAAGGTGACCCACTTCCATCACTCCAGGGGCCCCTGGCAAGAAATGAGCCCAAGTCTCCTAACCTGTGGCCAGTCTCCCTGAGCTGCTTCTGATGCGGGGACCCAGCTGGAGGAGACAGGCCCCCACTGACCCTCCAGAAGATGGAGGAGGCTGTCTCCCCCAGGGGGCAGGGGCTGGGGGGGGGCAGCTGCACCCTCTCCTCCTAGGACACGTGTGCATGCGTGTCTACGGGTGGATGCGGCTGCTGCACGAGCTTGTCTGGTGGTGTCGGCACGTGTGTGTTTGTTTTCTGGGAGCTGGTCAGCCCCCAGCTGGACTCGGGGGCCCACCCAGGAATGACCTACCCCTGCCCGGCTACTCTAACTGTTCGCCCCAGTCCTCATCTGCGAAACCTGGCTTGACAGAATGGCGTCTTCCCTGCCTTGTGGCCCTGTCGCACCTCCGGAGGGGCTAGGCCTGCTGCAGCCTCCAGGTTCCCAGCGCTCAGCACAAGAACGAGCGAGCGAATGAATGGGGGCCTTGGAGACACGGGAGAGGAAGACTCACCAGGTTCAGGAGAAGCCCCTCCTGCTGACCTTTGGGCCCCAGCTCGGTGCTCTGTCCCTGGAGCCTGGCCACCCCTTGGACAAGTCTCCTGCCTTTATCTGCCCACCCTTGGCCTGGCCCCCACCCAGTGACTTCCTGTCTCCGCCCCATGACAAGCTTTTCCATTACATGGCCTTTGTGGGGGGCGGGGAGACCAAAGACACTGGGGGACAGGAAAGAGGCCAAAGCCAGGGCGGAGGGGGCGGGTGAGGGCGCCGGAGCCTGACAGCTCACCTAGAGTGGCCCAGACATCAGTATCGTGCGCCCTCACCCAGGCAGGCCTGCCACAGGCCACCTGTGAGGAGCCAGGAGCAGCGAAGGCAAGCTGCACAGAGTGAAGGACGGCTGACCCGCTGAGGCCCGGGCCACCTCTCCTGCAGCTGGGGATCTGGCCAGTGGCTAGGACCAGCTCATCACTCCCTCCTGCAGCTGCCCGCACACTGATTTCCGCTGGGCCTCCTGCCTAGTACACACACACGTAGAGGGGGAGGGGGGCGGGGGGCGGGGTGCCTGCAGAGGCTGCCTCAGAGACCCAGGGCCCTAGGTCCAGGCCAGGTGGCTCATCTAGGAGAGCCAAGGCCCCAGCTCTGCCCTCTCCTAAACCTGGCCCTGAGCCTGTGGCAAGGACAGCCTGTCCTGTGGAGGAGGCCGGCCAGCCCTGGCCAGGGTGCGCAGAGGACAGTGCCCTGACTCCACCTCCCCGTGGCTGCCTTGCAGCTTGGGGATGCAAGCAGCCAAGCAGCTACAGCTTGGGGGCCATGCCCAAGCCCAGTCCCAGGCAGAACAGCACTCCCAGGCCCCCAGCTATTGGTCAGAATTTCAGTTTTTCTAAAAATTTATTTATTTTATAAAAGGTAGAGAATGGGAGAACCAAGATGACGGCATAAGGTATAGACCTGTGCGTGCTGCCTCCCACAACAACATCGAAACTACCAACTATAAGACAAAACAGCTATCATCCAGAACCACGGGAAAGCTGGCCCAGTGGAAGTTCTACAACTGGAAGGAAAGAAAGAAGCGCATTGAGACTGAGTGGGAGGTGCAGAGGCGCCAAGAACAGAGGTACAGAGGCGCGCGCCAGGTGGGCTGCAACTGGATGCGTGGTTTTTTTCAATCGGAAGGGGAGACAAGCTCTCGAACGCACTGAACTTGTTTGGGGCGGGATTCTGAGGTCCCAGACCCCTATGGGGAGAGGCTGGACTGTCTTGCAGCGGGTCGGAGAGCGAGGGTGGCTTTCTCGCGGAGCTGATCGAGCTGATCGCAGGGATCATTGTTGCTGTGGGGGCGCGGCACTCGGGGACCGTGGAGAGACAGAGTCGGGGAGAGGCGAGGAGTCGCGGAGACGCTGACGACAACCATTGCTGTTTGCTCCGCCCTGGTGATTCTCTGAGACCCCGCCCTACTCAATTTACATCCCCGCCCAAGCTGTGCCAGTGGCACATAAGGAACCACCTGCGCTTTTGCAGCCTAACCCAACAAACTGCAGATTTCAACTCCTCGCATACATAAGGGACACACTCAAGAAGCAGACTCAGGTTCGGAGGAAGCCGGAGCCGGACCCGGCTGGGCCGGCAACATGGAACCGCTGTACCAGCAAACGCACAGGCAGGTCCACCAGATCCAGTCTCACATGGGACGCCGGGAGACGGCAGACAAGCAGTCTGTGCACTTAGTAGAAAACGAAATCCAAGCAAGCATACCAGATATTCAGCCAGCAAGAAAGCCTGGAGAGTTTGTCCAGCGAGGAGCCGCCCAACAAAGGACAGAATGCCAACCTTCGTGTTGACCAGTTAAAGTATGATGCCCAGCACCTGCAGACTGCTCTCAGAAACTTCCAGCATCGGCGATACGCAAGGGAGCAGCAGGAGAGACAGCGAGAGGAGCTTCTGTCTTGCACCTTCCCCCCCAACGTGGGATGCGGCGCGCCCTGCGAGGCTGCGTGAGGCTGCGATGGCCCCGTGAGGCTGCGACGCCCCCTGAGAGGCTGCGTGAAGCTGCGATGGCCCCTGTGAGGCTGCGACGGCCCCTGAGAGGCTGCAACGGCCCCTGGGAAGCCGGCGGAACCGTGCAAGCCGCCCAGACGGCTTCGTCGATGGCCTGCGAACCAGCTCGAAGCCCCACGCACAACTATCACCCAAAGGGCGAGAGGGGCGAGAGCAGCTGTAGTGTTGCTTTCTCATCAGTTTTGGTAGCAAAATCCTCATTTTAAACATAAGAGGATACATTATTTTAAAAAGCCGTTACGTGGCTCCACACCCTTTCTGAGTAGAGTGTGAACAAGTCGTGAGAGACCTTTCCGAGCACAGGGACACGTTGCGGATGGAAATAGCTACATTTTCCATGTGTATGACCTTTGACCTGGCGACAAAAAGCGTACACCTATGGATGAGGACAGTGGGGGGGTAAGGGCAGAGGGTGGGGTGGGAACTGGGTGGAGGGGAACTATGGGGGGAATAAAGGGGAGCAACTGTAATAATCTGAACAATAAAGATTTATTAAAAAAAAAAAAAAGGTAGAGAGTAAGTTATCCTGGTAGCATTTTAAACTGGAATAAGTTCATGTCTGTACTCTGCAAGCAGGGCCAGGAGGCAGGAGGTTGGGTGGGGACGCAGATGGAAGAGACTGGCGGCTAGCTAACCCATGGAGGCCACCTCCTCCTCGTCGCTGCCTTCGGGGACGGCGTCAGTCCCAAAGTAGCGGTCACCGAAGTTCCCTACAGAAAGAAGCAGACCCTTATGGTGGGGACTCGGGCCCTGTGGCTCCCAAGCCCCGCTGACTGGCCTAGGCAGCCTCACCGATGCCGGGGATGATGCGGAACAGGTCATTGACACGCTTGTCCACGGCCGTGGTGATGATTCTCACGCGTGGGAACGCGTAAGCCACCGAGTGAACACCCATCTCCGCCATGAGCAGCGACAGCAGGAAGATCTTGTCCTCGGGCACGTCGTGGTCCTGCGCCAGAAGGGACAGGATGGGGAATCCCAGCCCAGCTCCGCCGCCCGCAGCCGCACGGTCCACTCACCAGGAGCACGCGCACAGCCATCATGGCCGCGGCACCCGTTGACACGGTGCAGTCCATGAGGATCACGTGGTCGTCACTTATGTCCTTGGGCAGCCGCAGGTAGTGGAGCTGGTGGCAGCCAGAACGTCAGAGGACCCCAACCCAGGGCCGCGCCTTAGGCCCCGCCCGCACCTCTGGCACGCACCTCCGGCTCCCCGGTGAGCTGGTTGGTCTGGATGAGGATCGTGCCGATGCGCACGTCCTTGCACACCGCCCGCAGCGCCGGCTCCATGGTCTCCCCCGCCCGCAGGATGGACACGCCAGTGATCTGAGGAGGACGGCTGAGCTGGACCCCGCCTCACAAGCCACCCCAGCCCAACCCAGGCCCCTGCCCCACCCATTTGATACCTGCTTCCCTGCGTAGCACTTGCCGGCATAGTCCTGCCCCTGCGGGGTCTGCACGACGCAGTCCTGCAGCACAGAGGTTGGGGGCGCTGATGAGCACGAGGGGCTGCGGGCCCCACCCCCCACCCAGCCCTGCGCACCTGGAAGGGCAGGAAGGACAGCGCGTGCTCGATGAGCAGCCGCATCAGCCTCTTGGAGTAGAAGATGAACTCGTCCCGGCTGGTCTCCTTGTCCCTGTGGGCCTGGGCTTCAGCAAAAGGCGCCCCGCCCGCCCTGCCCGCCGCCCCAGCGAGCGCCCTCACCTGATGATGGTGTGCATGCCCCGCACCTGAGGCGTGCTCTTGAGGACACTCAGCGTCCGCGGCAGCGGGTGGCACTGGTGCGCCGAGGCCAGCGCGGCCCTGGGGACACAAACTGACTGAGCTTCTCCCACGGCCATCCTCCCGCTCCAGGCACTGCGGGCTGATGCGGTGGGACGGGAAGGCCGGTTGTGCCGGTGAGAGCCGCCGCCTCCCGCGTCATCTGGAGGGAGGGCCCTGGCCTGAGATGGCCCCGCCCCCTCAGGGACAAGGCAAAGGTTAAAGGACAGGAAGGCAGAGCAGCCGACCTTTAGGCAGGAAGCCAGCTGCAGTGGGAGCCTCCCTCCCCGAAGCTGGGGCCAGGCAGTGGGCGGCCTGAGCCTGCACTGAGCCCCCACCCGACACCTCTCCCTAAGGCAGGGGTGGGCAACCTCTTCCCAGCCAAGGGCCACACGATCTTTATAACCTCATTCGTGGGCCATACACAATTATCAACTTAAAGATTAGCCTGCTCTGTTTGGTCACACATGCAATTAACTCACCCCTGATGCCTCGGCAGGCCAGACCCCATGATTTCGAGGGCCAGATACAGGCAGATGCTCCCCACCCCTGCTCTAAGGGAACAGCTGAGCTTTGGGGCAAGCCCTGACCCTTCCCCCCAGGGGATGTGAGGCCCCTCAGGAGAGGGGGACAAAGCTGGCTGAAGCGCCCCTGCTGCCCCATGCCTGGAGGGAGCGGGGAACAGGAGTAGGGAACGGGGAAGGGTCAGGGGGAGCCAGGGGGGAGGTGTGGGCAGGAGGGGAGGGGAGAGGAAGGGCAGGCAGGTGCAGCCAGCACAGCCCCCAGGCACCACACCAGGCACTGCACTCGTCCTCACAGATCCCAGCGCAGCTTCCTCTGCTCGCCAGGTGAGGAGGTGCAGAGCGTGTCGGGGAGGGAAGGGCAGGCAACCCCAGGTTTACAGAGAGGAGGAAAAGAACAGAGAAAAGACCACTCAGCAGGAAGTATGGGCCCTGCAGCCAGTGGCCTGGGGAGGAGCAGAGGCCAGAGGGCCAGGACCAGACGCAGGAAGCCCTGGAGGGTGACCCAGGATGTCACCCCGCCCACCCACAGGCAGCACCTCCTGGCTGCGGAGGTGGGGGGGGGGGGGGCGCCAGGTCCTTGGCTGACAGAGGAGGGGAACTGTCACTGGCTGTGCTTAGGTGTTTTCTCCAACCGGAAACCCCGGAAACTGTTTTTCTCAGAGCAGAGGCTTGCAGTGGGCCTGGCGCAGGAGACCGCGGGTGCCAGGGCCCACGTGGTGAGCCAGGGACCACGCAGTGGCAGCAGCGAGCGGCTCCAGCACAGTGGAGCTTAGGGGCTCTGAGCGTGGCCCTGGCCACCTCTCCTGCAGCTGGAAATCAGCCCAGCACGTCCTGACTCCACAGAAAGCAGGTCACTCATGCTGCCCACTGTGTGGGGACAGGATAGCACCCCAGGACTCCCTGGCTCTGTCTGCACACTGGCCCCAGGGTGGGCAGGGGGCCAGAGGGCTGGGGCACTACCACCTGGGCGGTCCGGCCCTTCTGCTCAGGCAAAGGTGCACCCCAGCCCTCTGGCTGCTGAGGGTTGTGCCTGTGGCTATTGCCCTGGGGGCCAGGCAGCTGAGCCTCCAGGGAGGTCTGGTCAGCCTAGGGTGACCTTAGACAAGTCCCTAAACCTCTCTGTGCCTTAGTTTCCTCATCTGCCCAAAAGGAAAGGCCACCACACACCCCCTTCTGTGCCTGGACCAGGGCTGCCGAGGGTGGGCGCAGCAGTGAAGACAGCCCCGGGTCCTGGCGCCGTGGGTGCTGGGAAGGCCTGTCTGTGTGGACAGGTGCGGGACATCTTACCTGACACTGAGCTCGCGCTGAGGCAGCGACAGGAGACAAGGGAACAGTGCGTCAATGGCAGCAGCACACTCACCTCGCAGTCACCAGACAGCCTGTTGCTGCCGTGTGCCCCACCCAGCCACTCCCCCGGGAACAGGCATGCCACATGGGAGGACAGTCCCGGTCACAAGAGAGGGCCAGCTCCCTAGAGCCTCTGACCTGGGCAGGCAGAGCCTCAGGTCTCAGCCCAGAACATGTGACCTTTGGTCGGGGTCCCGCCAAGGGTGCTCAGGACGTGGGACTTGCGCCAAAACCCAAGTCCCTCCAAAGGGTAGGAGGGACAGGAATGGCCCCTTCTGGGCAAGGCTCAGCTCAGGCTGGGAGCACCGGGGCGCACCTGAGCCCCACTTTCTCAGGGAACCTTGCTGTGTCCACAGCACACAGGGCTGACCGAGCAGGACTCTGTGACCACGTGGGGGCCACTGGAGCAGAGCTAT
>NW_005371769.1:322150-329483 GCF_000412655.1 Myotis brandtii | reverse complement strand
GACACAGGGCCTGGCCAGCTGCCTCACCTCCTCCAGCTGGCTGTGCACGTGCTGGACGATCAAGTCGATGGCCACTGTGTTCCCGCTCCCTGGGTGGGAAGGGCAGGAGGGTGACACCAGCGGGCGGGTGATGGCGGTGCATCCCACCCGCCCCCCACAGCCTGCTCACCTCGGGGCACCACGATGTCTGCCAGACGCATGGTGGGCTGGATGTACTGGTCGAAGGCTGGCTTGACGAACTTGTTGTATTGCTTGATGACACCTGCGATGTCGCGGCCACGCTCACTGATGTCCCGGCGAAGCCGCCGCACAAGGCGGATGTCAGAGTCCGTATCCACAAAGATCTTCATGTCCAGGAGCTGGAGGGGAGCAAGCCACTGCTGGGGAGGCTAGCACGCAGAAGCCATGAGGCCATGTGACCAGGACCCGGCTCCTGCACAGACCGAGAGCAAGCCAGGCCCCGTGGCACATGGAGGGTCTGGAGGGCAGGGATGCTGTCAGCCAGGTTTGGTCCAAGGGCACGGGTTCGACGCTCCTCTGGGCAGCCTCCCTCACTGATGCCCTCACACTGGGGACTGGGGCTTGGTGAGTCTGGGTCTGTCCCCACACTCAGCTCACAGCAGGTAACCCCTGAAGGAGCCATGGAGGGTGCTAGGGGTAGCGGGTTCCTGGGGCCTGAGCCTCAGAACTCCCACAGGAAGTGCACAGCGGCTGTGAGCACCAACGCCCAGGAGCACCCTGTGCAGACCCACAGACAGACACCAGCGTGCATGTGAGCCATGCCACCCCCCAACGTCACCATGATCTTGGCGACCGCAGGGACCCCGAGGACAGCAGAGAGAACACTGACAGGAACCTGGTGTGTGCAGGTGGGGACAGAAAGGAAACCAAGGTACCAGCCCAGAGCTTGTGCCCAGGCCCAGGAAGTGTGGCCCCTCGGTCTGCCACCAAGGGCATTTCCATCTTCTCTGTGGGTGGCAGACCTGCCCTGTCTGCTCAAACCCATGTCCTGGACCCCCTCTTGGGAGAGGGCCCGCTCCTCACCCGACACCCAGGGACCACATGTTGGATGGAACAGGTGACCCTGTGCCATGGGACAGGGTGACAGGGCCTGCCCAGAGGAGGCATTGGAGGCGAGTCTTGTGGGAGGGCGTCCCGGCAGGAGGATGGCCTGGAGCCCGCCCTCACCTCCAACAGCGTCTTGTCAGCAAAGGCCATGATGCCCTCGAAGATAATGACGTTGGCACCGTAAAGGGTCTTCTGCAAAGGGAAGGAGCCTGTGCTGGCGCCCATGCCGGCCCGTGTGCCCAGTCCCTCACAGCCCAGCTGCTGGGCCTACCCAGTCCTTCTTGCGGCTGTGGGTGGTGAAGTCGTAGACCGGGACCTTGACGCTCTTGCCCTGCTTCAGCTTTTGGAGGGTGGACACGATGAGGTCGAAGTCGAAGGCATCCGGGTGGTCAAAGTTGTAGTTGTGGAGGGCAGCCTGCTCCTGCTGCTGCTGGGTGAGCACCTGTGAGGAGAGCAGGGGTGCACTCAGGGCGGGGGGGCTGCAGGCCCTCGGCACAGCGGCCACACGCCGGGGCACCCCTCACCTTATAGAAGGAGTCCATGGACAGCAGGACCACCCAGGGCACGTCCAGGGCCTCGATGATCATCCTGGCCACAGTGGTCTTCCCAGAAGCACTGCCACCACCCAGGCCTGCGGGGGAGCAGAGAAGGTGGGCCACACACCTGGGTCCTGGGGTGGACGGGGCCAGGAGAGCCCTTCCAACCAAGTCACCACAACTGGAAGCCCGACCTCTGCTGCTGGAGAGCACCCTGGCACCTGATGGCGGGTCCTGCCCAACCCACCCGGTGGGGTGACAGGGAGGTGGCAGCCGACTCACCGATGGCGAAGGCCTCCTTAGACTGTGTGCCGTGCTCGTTGTACCAGGGCGGCCGCCCCGCCGTGTAAATGGTGCGTTTGCTGGTGCGCAACAGGGGCGGCTCGGATTTGCACTGGCTGGTGGTGCGCTTCCGCGGCGAGCGCCCAGTGCCCACGGGCGGGAGGAGCCTGTCCAAGGCCTCAGCGCTGCTGCTGCAGGAAGGAGAACAGCTCGCTCGCTGGCCCTGCCACCAAGCCCACCCCCACGCCAGGCCCAGGGTGGCCGTCTCTATGACGTACTCCCTGTGCAGGCATGCGGGCATGGCTGAGATGGCACACAAAACCCGCCTGCCGCCCATCCACAGGGCCCGTGGCCTCAGTCACTGTTCACACAAGTTCAGAGAGACAGCAAACCACAACTTCCGTGCAGGGGGAGTGCCATCCATGCCAAGGACAGTGACGTGGACGGATGTAGGTGGGAGACCGTGAGCTGGGAGACCCTTGGGGAGGCCACTGATTCTCGCCCTCGAGCACCTGCCAACTGCAGGGAGGAGGGCGGAGGCCCCACAGCCCGCGAGGTGGCAGTTCCGCCTGGGAAAGGCAGGCAGCACCTGTGCCCAGCTCTCCCCATGCTGCACTGCTTGTGGGAGGGACATCCTGGCCTCTGTCAGGGCTCCAGTGTGGTCACTGGCTTGAGGCCCCAAAACCAACAGGGATGGCTTCTGGGGAGGCCCGGGTGGCTGAGCGGCCCGGCTTGACACCTACTCAGGGAAGGCCTGAGACGGACGGGGACATGGCAGGTGTCCTGAACGTGGGTTGGGCGAGAAGTAAACTAAGATGTTTATGTGAAAACCAGCATGTGGAGATGGCCAGCCCATGTGCCCTTCGGGTCTGCGCATGTGAGTGGGACGTGCCTGCGCACAACGAGCTAGAAGCAGGGCCACAATTGCCCTGGGCACCAAGATCTGGAACAGGGATTTCTGCCCCGTTTGAATGTCTTACAAGTACGTGACCCTGTTATCCAAAACCAGACCAAGTCACGGTCTGGACTGAAGCTCTGTCCTGCTGTCACTGCTACAACCCGCAGTGCCAGGTGCGCCTGTGCAGGTGCTGGGGGGACAGCAGAGAGGTGAGCTGAGGCCCCGCACGTGACAGGCACACCGACAGCCTCGAGGGCACAGAGAACAGTGTCCGCACATGAAAGGGGCAAGAAAGCCTGCACGCTGACAGGAGACACGCGGCCCCATGGGGGGCGGGGGCAGCGAGCCGTCCGTGTGCAGTGCTCGGTGTCTGCATGTGGTGCTCAGCGGCGTCTCTGCGGGGACAGCCATTACCTTCGGGTCCGTTCAGAACCTGGTGCTAAAGCTCGCCATGGGGTTGGGCGTCAAGATGACCCAGTGGCCAGGCAGGCCTGGGGACAGGCCACAGCACCACCATGGACCGTGAGCGCCTGGGGAACTCAGACTGGCATGGACCAGCCGCCCTGGAGACAAATGGTGTCCCCAGGCCCCGGTCACCCTGGAAATGGCAGATGGAGCCATCCTGGCAACAAGGAGGCCCCTCCCCTCTGTGCTTTCTACTCAGGGAGGAAACCCCGAGAAATTATGGTTTGCAAAGGGCAAGACCTGGCCAGCAAGGGCGCACCCGGGCTGAAGATGACCTCGCAGAACGGACCCCGACAGCGGAGGCCAGGGCTGGCACCACTCCTGTCGCTCTGCTTCTCACCCCAGGCTGGCAGCCTCTGGGGGGAGCCTTCAGTCCCTGCTGTGCCTGCTCTGCATCCTACTGAGGTCATGATGACCACCGGCAAGGACGACTTCCGAGGCTGGTGCTGCCGACAGCCTGGGGTCGACACCTCCCCGGGACAGGGGAATGGGGGCCAGGGGTGGCTGCCAGAAATCGCCCGCCTCGGCGTGCAAGGGGCCTGCAAGCGTCAGGCCGGGTCTGCAGCCAAGCCCAGCCCAAGACCTTCTCCAAGCCCAGCTCTCTGGGAGCCAGGGACAAAGCCTCACTGCCCTCAGAGCGAGCCGTGTCATAGCGGGACCAATTTCGATGAGGGAAACTCGCACAGACCTCGTTTCCCTGGTCACAGGCGGACAGAGCACGCGGACTACGATGACAGGGCATTTCAGCTACAGGACTGGGGGACACAGACCTGCCTGCAATGAGCAGCCCCCGGTGCCTGCGGGTGGTAGGCCCTACCCGCCCCAAGCACCGGCCTGGCTCCTGGTCCCTGATGTGCAGCGCCCCCCGCAGGAATAGACCGAGATGCAGGGGAGGAAGGGCTCTTCACCACAGCTGCGAACAACAGGCCTGCCACTCACCTGCCTTCTGCTCCAAGGGCCCAGCACCCTGAGATCCTGATGCCAGGGTAAGCTGAGGGGCTGCTCATGGCTGGACACAAGATGATCCGAGGTGTCTGCAGGGGCACCCCCCACTGCCTCAGGCCCACGGCAGCCCCCTAGGACAACCCAGGAACCATGTGAGCTGCCCCTCCATGGGTGGGTGGGCAGCCAGCGTGAGGCCAGACCCCTGGCTGCAGAGGCTACCCACTGGGAGGCAGGGAGCTAGCAGCTGGGAGCCCCTCAGGCCCCTGTGCCGAAGGAACAGCACTCACCACCGGCCCGAGACGAAGTCACAGGCATAAGAGGATCACACAGCTGGGGCTGTGCACTCGCCTGATATTAATAGCACTGACCCTGCTGGAGAACAGGCAGCCTCGGGTGTGAACTGCCCCCTGGGCACAGGCTGGCACACTGCTGGCCCAGGGCTTGGTGAGGACCACCGTGCACCCCCTGAAATACCCTAGAAAGAGCTTCAGACCCCGGGCCTGCCTGGAGTTGCAGGGCCAACTGCCCCCAGCAGAACAGGGGCATCTGAGCTATCTCTTGGCCAAGCTAAGGTGAATGTCAGCGCTGAGCCGGGCGTACCACCCGTGCCCAAGGTGCCTCCTAGAGGCATAAACAAATCTGAAACTCTACCCTCCTGAGCATCTGAGAATAACTGCCTGCCCTGCCCTCCACAGCTAGGCTCCAGCGTGTCCCCCAAGGCACCTGTGCTCGGCGTTGGGGGGGGAATGACACAGCCAGGCCCGCCTGGCGGCAGGAGGAAGAGCCATTCAGAAAGGGTGAGTCGGCTAAAGGAGCTGTCCTCAAGTTTGCACAGGGGCTGCCCCACAAGTCCCGACTCCTCCCTCCTATCAAGTCACTGGATGTCGCTGGCTTTCCTCATTTGTGTTTTAATCCTCACTAAAGGATTTTTCCATTGATTTTCAGAGAGAATGAAAGGGAGGGAGAAGGGGTGGGGAGAGAGAGAGAGACATCAATGTGAGAGAGACACATCAATTGGTTGCCTCCCTCACGTGACCCAACTGGGGCTGGGATGGAACCTGCAATGGCGGTACATGCCCTAGATTGGGAATGGAACCTGAGACCCTTCGGTCTGCGGGCTGATGCCCCAACCACCGAGCCAAACCGGCCAGGGCCAGCTTTCTTTCCTCCTGACTCAGCTTCCAACAACATCCCTAACAGCTGCCAGAACCTCACCAGAGAGAAAATTCCAGATAGGGTTGGGTTCAAACATCTGAAAGGGGCCTCTCCTGCCTGCCTAGGTAACGTGGGTGTGTCTACACCCACCAGAGGCATCTGGAGGAGCGACTGGCCTGTCCGTCTTTGCCCACAGGAGCTTCCCGCTTCCCTCCTGATCCTGGGCTTGGGCAGATGGGGGGCTGGCCAGCACTGCAGAGTGGGGGCAGGCACCCAAGGCTTCCACTCCTGCCTGACACCCCATCCCGGTGGAGGGAAGTCTGCTGGGGGAGTAAAATGAGGCCGGGGGTGGGGAGAGAGGGGGCTGGTTCACCAGGGCCGGGCTCAGGGACAGAGGGCTCAGGGTGTCTTTCTCAGGGCAGGTGCAGGAATGGGGCTGCAGCCCTGCCCCACCACCCTGGAACCCCTGGCAGGACCCCTCCTTCCCAATGCTCTGGGTCAGCCTCCCTGCACCCCACAGCTGCAGCCCCAACCCCACCTGGACCAAACCAGGACACAACCTGAGGAGAAGGCACCGCCACAGGTGCCCATTTCTCCAACAGCACATCCAGGGTTAAGGAGTCCGAGTCCCTGTCCTCATGGGGCTGACCCTCTATGGCAGTGATGGCGAACCTTTTGAGCTCGGCGTGTCAGCATTTTGAAAAACCCTAACTTAACTCTGGTGCTGTGTCACATATAGAAAATTTTTTTTAAAATATATTTTTTTATTGATTTTTTACAGAGAGGAAGGGAGAGAGATAGAGAAAAAGAGTAAAAACAGAGGAGAGGACAGCACCGTGATGGCGAACCTTTTGAGCTCGGCGTGTCAGCATTTTGCAAAACCCTAACTTAACTCTGGTGCCGTGTCACATATAGAAATTTTTTGATATTTGCAACCATAGTAAAACAAAGACTTATATTTTTGATATTTATTTTATATATTTAAATGCCATTTAACAAAGAAAAATCAACCAAAAAAATGAGTTCGCGTGTCACCTCTGACACGCGTGTCATAGGTTCGCCATCACTGCTCTATGGGCACAAGAAACAACGGCAAGGTAGACAGCCACAGGGGCCACAAGGTGGAAGGAGATGGGACCGCGGGCAGGGAGAGGCTCGGGGACACCGGACTCCAGCAGAGCCAACTCTGGGGCCCTCCAGGGTGGTGCAGGGACTGTAGGGGAGCCCTAGGCCTCAGCGTCAGGAAAGAGCGGTGAGCAGAGCAGCGCCAGGGCAGAAGAGCCCTGCAGTCCAGTCACTGCCCTCTGGTCCTGGGTCCCATCCTCTGTGCACAGGGCAGGGCCCGGACAGTAGCTGCCACCAACCTGTCTTCAGGGAGAACTTGCCTGGCCCTGCCTCCTCTGATCTGGGGCTAAATCAAAGATTATTTGGAACCAGCAGGTGTCGCCGACAGGTCCTATTAGATCTTGTCACGCCATACCCAGCTCTTTGTCGCTGCTCACTGGGAGGGTGCGAGCCCAGGAGGACACATGCTCCATCAGGGCCGACACTCCGGCAGGAGCTGCCAGGGCGGGGCGGCCGGGCCTCATTCCTCTCCCTGCAGCACCCAGGCTGCCCTGGAGGGCTCCCTCCCGTGACGGCCCATCGGAGCCCAGGAGCCCAGGCTGAGCCCTCCGCTGAGCCTTCCCCAGGGCACAGCTCCGACCAGCAGGGAGGCCAGCCTGCGGGCGCGGGGCGGGCCAGCACTGCTCCGCACCGCCCCCGGGTGGCGCGGGCCGCAGAGGCACCGAGCGGGAGGCAGTTTCCTCTCGGCCACTTCCGCCTCCCAGCAGCCAGGCTCCTCCCCACTGCACCCACGAGGTCCCCTCGCGAACCCCTACAGAAGCCTCGAGAGTGTTCCTCCGCCGGGCGGGACAGTCCGAGGACCATCCATGCACCACCTGACCCCCAGGCTCCTGAGCCCTGCCCTCTCGGGGGGCGGGGG
>NW_005371769.1:318104-321774 GCF_000412655.1 Myotis brandtii | reverse complement strand
GCCGGGGGCGCCGCCATGGAGCTCCAGGCCTCAGCGCTGACGAATGGGCGGGGTGGGCTGCTGGAGCCGCAGTTGGGAGCCTGCGGGCGCGTCCCGCGGACTACAAATCCCACAAGGCTATGCGGCTGGGTATTCCCCCCCCCTCCCCCCCCGCATTGGGCATCGTCAGCCGGGAAAGGACCCCACCTCGTATGTTGCCACAAATTCAGCCCACACAGCCCCTGGAAAACCATCAATAGACATTTATTTGATACAGTCATTTTTAATACATACAGTTGATGGCCCGCCCGTGCCACTCAGGGCCTGGGGGCGGGGACGAGGACCGGGACAGACGGTCACGAGGTGAGCAGGGCCCGAGCTCGCCGCCGTCAAAACATCTTGCAAATAAACACTTTGTAGATAGAATATATGTGTATATATATGGTTACAAGGGATAGTTGGAACCTCTCTTCCAAAATGCACTTATGTACGGAGAACTGGCATTAAAAAAAACAAACCAAGAAACCCAAAGGACGGACGCGTGTCCGCCAGGCGGGAAGAACTGGCCGGCCCCCTTGAACCTCAGTTCCAGGACTAGCCTCCTGAGGACGCAGAGCGAGGACTCGCGGGGACACCTGCCGCCCGCAGGTCAGGGTGCACCGGTCCTTTCCCTTCTGAACCAGAGGAACAGGGGGGCGGGGAGCAGGCTACAGCTGAGGGCCACCAGTCACATCAGGAGACACCCTCATCCATCTGCCTTTGCACAAGCAAATAAAGTGCATCCTATTTTTGTGTGAAGTGTCAGCCCTTTCCTGTTCTCAGGGCAAAAGGGTGGGCAGGGCCAGAGGTAGATCTTCAGAAAGGGACCCGGCATTGTGCCCTGGGCTGGGTCTCGGGCATAGTCCGTGCCTACTGCACCCTGGAGTCTGCCACTCTGGACCCTCTCGCAGAAGGTGTCAGCCAAGGCCAGGTTACCTGGCCGTGTTCCTGCCAGAGTGGAGGTGGGCAGATCTTGCTGAGCCCCCAGGGCTCTGCCCTGCACTCAACCACCAGAACTGGGGTGTAGGGAGCTGCGTCCAACCCACCCGCCGCTTTGGCAGCAGCCCCCACACCCTTTAGAGACAAAAAAGGGGTTAAAGTGCTAAACATCAAGTTATCCAAGACCCCACCTCTTCCCACACATCTGGGCGGGGGTCCCACTCCAGGGGCCATCTGTGGACTTTGGAGGGTGACCTGGAAACACCCCCCAGCAAAAACCAGCCCCTCACACCCCAAGGACCAAGTACCTGAGAGGCTGGGGCAGGCGGCTGTCCCCAGTAGAGGTGCTGAGGTCCAACCTCCTCCAGCCATTGGTGACAAGGGCAAAGAAAGTGTACCTGGGGCTCCTGTCAGCGCCTGCTTCCCCTCCCCTCCTGAGGCTGCCCCTGCAGTGGCTGCCTGACCCACCTCCACCGGCTCCACACCACAGTGACACCCAGAGCCCAGCCCCTGTGCCCACCTTGACTGACACTGGGTCACTCCCATGTGCCATGTATGCGGGTAGGAAGAATCCACATCTCTACATCCCCTCCCTACACCACCAGGCCAGGCTGCCCAGGGTCAGAGCTCTGGACAAAGAAGCCAGAGACAGGCAGCACAGTGACCTGGCCCCCAGCCCCTGGGAATTTGTCCCCCTACTGCAGGGCGAGGAGAGCCCAGACCAGCTTGGAGCCCCTCCTCTCCAGGGGTGGGTGAGGATGGCAGCTTGAGGCAGAAGGGTGCCCAGTCAGTACTGCCTCCCTGAGCAGAGGAGGGACCCCAGGAACCCTAGCCCAGTCCCCAGATCCACCATTGGCACCAGGAGACCCTTAGCACCAAAATGTCAGATTGTTGTAAGTTTTTGTATAAAAAACAGAATAAAAAAAGGTTGTTACTTGTCACAGCCACAAGACTGGCATCCACTACACACCCAGGAGAAACAAGCACACAGGAAAGTATCAAAATTCACATCGTCCAGGATCGGCAAGGCCGAGCCCTCAGCCCACCCCCACCCGCTATGGAAAATAGCCTCCATCCAAACCCAGTGACTCCGAGTGTCCTCCTCCCCAGGCAACGCCACAGCTGGAAGGCGGGGCCCAGGGAGGAGGCCAGAGGTGTGGACCCACTCCTCCAGGTGCCCTGGACTCCAGCCTGAACCCTGCCCAACCTGCAGGCCTAGCTGTCCTCAAGGTCCCAAAGGGAGCCAAGGCAGCCCGAGCTCCCATCAACCTACTGTGACCTCAGCGAGCCCCTCCCTGGCCTTCAGCTCTCACATCAAAAGACCACGCAACCAGAAACAAAGGGGCAGGTAAAAACAAAGGGTGGGGTGTTCCCACAGGAGCCTGGCCACAGGCCAGGCCAGACCAGCAGACAGGCTGCTTCCTGCAGTGCTCAATCCGCAGAGCTGGGCTCAGTTCCCTCCCCGACATGCCCATGGCCCCAGGGCCCAGACTGGGCTATCCCTAACCTATCAGGCTATCCCAGCCAGGCCCACAGTGACGGCCAAGCTAGAGCGTGCTCCTCGTGGCCCCAGCTCCTGCTGCCCTGCAAGCGGAAAACCAGAGGCCCTCCCTTGCCCCAAGCAGGGAGTACCGCTGGGGGTGGCAGAGAGCCCGTTGGCGGGGCCACTTTCTCCCCACCAGGATGGACACAAGCCAGTGGGTCGGGGCCCAAGCACAGCAGGGGTCACACCGGCAGGGAGGGTGGGCCTGGAGAGGTAGAGAACAGAAGCTGAGGAACCAGAGGCGGGAAGGGTGAAGGGGACGGACCACCAGGTCAGCACGGCAGCGATCAGACTCAGGGTCTGTCCAGGGAGGTAGCTGGGGGTGCTGGGGTTCCAGTGTTGGGTAGAGAGGCGAGGCTGCTGAGGTACCTTCATCAGCCCAGAAGCAGGGACCCCCGAGCCTTGGGCCTGAGGAAGCAGGTGGGGCACGCAGCGCTCATGGCTGGGGCCAAAAGGCATCTGGCCACTCTGCACCACCCCCATGGCACCGAGGCCCAGGCTGCAGACCCTCCCTCTACCCCTCCAGGCTCTGCCAGGCCTGTGAATGTCCCTCCAGGCGACTGCACTTCTGTGACTGCCACTGGCCCTTCTCAGGGAGCCCCAGCCCAGGTGTGCCTGCAGCAACCTGCAAGGGGAAGGGCCACCTTCAAGGAGCAGAGCAGGGCTGGCTGCCCCACTGGACAAAGGGGTAGGCAGGGATGGGGGTGGGGAACTGGAGGGCAGGGTATCCCAGAGCTAGCTACCCCACTCTGGACAGAGGAGGGCTTGGCCAGCGTGGGGGCAGGCCCTGCCAGCCACCATGCTCACTTCTCGGGTGAATTGCTGGCTCCCACCTTCCGGCCAGTGGAGTCCTGGGCCCCCTTGTCTCTGCCTCCTGGGGGCCAGTCCTCCTGGTGGGGGGCCATCTTGGGTGCAGGCTCCTCAGGGAGCCGCTCCTTGGGCCTGCGGCCCCGCTTCTTCCCGCCTGCCAGACTCTTCTCCTTCCTGGGTACCAGTGATCCCTGGCTCCTGTGTTTGGGAGGCGAGTCTGCCGAAGTGCGGAACCAGTTCTGGGGAGAGACAAACAGCCACAGAGGCCCGGACAGAGGGCGCTGAGCCTCAGCCTCGGGAGCTGAAGCCACTTGGGAGAGAAGCACGAGAAGCGCCAGGTTTTTCCATGTTGCTCTCTCA
>NW_005371769.1:311353-317932 GCF_000412655.1 Myotis brandtii | reverse complement strand
CATCCAGGCACAGGCCCCGGCCCCTGGCACAGGCTGTGCCACCCACCTCTGCATGGGCCTTGAGGATGTGGTACTTGACGCCACTCTCAGAGCTGAACTCCTTCGGACACAGCAGACAGCGGTACTTTCCCACCAGATGGTCTCCCTGCAAGACACGGGCAGCTCAGCCCCAGGTGTTGGACGGGACTTCCCCACCTGCAGTTACAGGGAAGGTGGCCCTGGCTTATCTAGACACGTCAGCATGCCCCTTGGTACCCACGGGAGGAGCCCATGGGCGGAACAACTTGAGACTGACTGACTCATTTCTGTGGCTGGGGGACGGCAAAGGTCACGGAGCACCGGCTGGTCCCTGGGCTCATGGAAGAGGCTGCCCAAAAGGCAAGGGCGCATGTCCCATGTGTGGGTCCCGGGGGCACTGCTGAGCACCTGTCCACATGGTGGACAGCCTGGGACTCACCTTGCTGCAGCTGGCGAGGTGGGCCTTGAGGCCGGACACACTGGAGTAGATGGCTTCACAGCACTGGGCAGGAGACAGTCATGGGGAGGACCTCCCGGCAGCGCCCCCACACAAATCATAGCTCCTACCCCATGGAGACTTGTGGGCAGGCTGGGCCTCTGGGGCTGAGGTCGAGGCCTCTCTGCCAACAGGGTTCTGTCTGAGCACCCTGCAGAGGCCCAGGGACCACAGGTAGGCTGGCCACTTGGAAGGCTGCCACCCAGGGCCATACCTGGGCTCTCTGTCCCTAAGTCCCCATTGCCCACCCACCAGCCTGCCCCAGCTCACGTCATTGGGACAGTTGACGTGGCCTTTCTCCTTGACTTCGTTCTTCCAGGTCTCCAGCAGCTGGGGGCTGAGTGTGGGGAGGCCTGGCCGAGTGTAGTTGAGCTGTGAAAACAGGCAGGCACCGGGGTGAGCCCCAGCAGCTGGGCCAGAGCTGACAGCGACACTCCCACTGCTCTAAAGAGGCCCTCGATTGTACCCTCCATAGGGAGATCTGAACCTTGGAGGTCAGCCGCTGGCCCAGGTCACAGGGGGCAGGGCCATCACAGGGGACCCCACGTGGAGGCACATCCTGCTCAGAGCCCAGGTGGCTCACCCGAGCCGTCTCAGGCACCAGGTCATCTTTCATCCGCCTCTTGGTCCAATCTCGGGCCAGTTCGTCCTCTGCAATCTCCTGCAGGTGGAACACGGCAACCTGGGCCGACGTGCGGCGGATGCGGCCGCTGGGGGTCCGCTCGATACCCAACAGGTCCTCGGCCTCAGGGGGCTTGTCCTGGGGCTCCTCGGGGGGCTGCAGGGTGAGGAGGCCAAGGTGAGTAACAGGAGCCACATGGCCTGAAGGCGCAGTGAACCAGACATGTGCTGTGGGCAGGGGCACATGAGCAAGTGGGGCGGGGGGGGAGGGACATGCGTACTCGCTGCCTGAAGGACAGGCGGACTGGCCACTCACCGGGGCTGTATGCTCCGAGCGCATGTGGTAGTCATGACCAGCCTTGGAGCGGTAGGTCTTGCCGCAGTGGGTACAGGGGAAGGAGGGACTGTCTACCTCGCAGGGCGGCTTCCCACAGCGCTGCTGGTGGTACTGGTAGCCCATGAGGCTGGAAAAGGCGGCCCCACAGCCCTGGGGGTCACGGGTCAGTAAGAGGCCAGCAAAGGGCTGTGCCTCGCCCCACCCTGTCCCCCCTGTCGTCCCACTGACCTCCTGGGGGCAACGCAGCCTCCCCATCTGCTTCAGCACCTTGCGCAGTCGTTCGCGCTCCTCCTGCTCACTCCCCTCGGAGGCCTCCGTGTCAGAGGGCTGGGGGGCAGGCCCAGCCTCAGTGCCTCATCCCCATAGGGCCCCTGCCCCAAATTGGAGCCACAGATGTTCATGGGCAGGCAGTGTGGGAATGAAAGGTCAGTGGGCAGGGCTGGGCAGGGTGGGTGAGATGAAGGGGAGGCCTGTGGTCAGTGTCAGTGGGCAGGCTGGATGGCAGCTGGGCCCTGTGGTGTACCTTGGCGCTGTGCTCAGCCATGGTGTGGTAGTTCAGACCGGCCTTGGACTTGAACTGCTTCCGGCAGTGCTGGCACTTGAGGGCATCCTGCAGCTGCAGACCAGGGACCCATGAGCAGCTGCTCTGGGGCACCTCCCCCCAGAAGCCCCTGGGGCAGCCTTACCTTCTGACACACCTCCATGTGTTTCTTGAGCCCCACGAGGGTCTTCCGGGTGACCACGTTGCACGTGGGGCAGACGGCCTCCCCCCGTTCATGAATGGCCCGTTGCCACTGTTCCTCAGGGCCACCTGTGGGGCAGAGCCAGGGCCTCAGGGGCTGTCTCGGGCTCCCAGATGCCCTGAACGCCAAGCACAGAGCCCAGGGTCCACACTCAGGCCCCGTCTGTGTGGTCCAGTAACCACCTCACAGTCAAGATCCAGCCTGTGCCCCCCACACAGCAGCCCCCACCTGGGGTTGAGTGGGCCACGGGGGCCGGCGCCTCCTTGCCGACAGTGTTGGCGGGGGCCGGCGCCTTCTTTCGGACATCCTCGGGGCCAGGCCCCTCCTGCTTCTTGGCACGGTAGCCTCGGGACTTGTCTTCTGCCTTGGCCAGGCCTGTGTGCACATGTGTGGGGTGGCGCAGGTGTGGGCCAAGGGCCTGAGCACACCTGTGCATGAGCCCAGTCCCACCGGTGCCCGGCTGACTGGGGCCTCACCTTTGAGTCCGAAGGTTCCTGAGATGGATGGCTGCTCCCCTGTGAACTTCTTGGGTGTTTTCTGTTTCCTTCCTGACTCAGGGGAGAGAAACGAGGGCCAAGATCTGGTCAAATAACCATCGGGAGGCTGGCCACTGCCCGTCCTGGCTGTTGCCACATCCCCCGCCCCGTCTTACTGTGCTTCATGCGCTCAGCTCCCTCTTCAGGCAGGGACACAGGGCCTGTGGCCCTTGGCACCTCCTTGCCCCCCAAGGGCCTGCTGCCTAGAGAAAGGGGGCCACTGCTGGGGTCTGTGCTGGGCTGGAGGGCTGAGCCCTGGCCTGTGGTGGGTGGGCCACACTCCCCGCTCTCTGACCGCGCCTGCTTGGGTGGGAGGGGGCAGGCGTCCCGGCTGTCCGCAGCCCTGTAGGGAGGGAGGTACGGAGCAGGAGGCAGGGGGATCAGGGGCTCGCTGCGGGCTGTCACCCCAGGCTGCAGCCGGCGAGCACCCCCCCGATCTGGAAGGCACCCCCATACCTTTTTTTCCCACTGGCCCTCCCCGTGGCCCGAGGAGTTTTGTTCTCAGACTTGGTCAGCAGCACCATTTTGCAGGACGGTGTGTGTCTGCTGATGGCCATGGGCCTGCTGACTGTCACCAGCTTACTGACCACAATGGGCCTACTGACTGTCACGGCCTTTGTGACTGGCACAGGTTTCGTAACTGTCACAAGTTTTGTCATCGGCACCGGCTTGTTTGTGGTCACTGGTTTGGTGACTGGCACTGGCTTGCTGACTGGCACTGCCTTGGTGACGGGCACAGACTTGGTGACTGGTATGGGCTTGGTGACCGGCACAGGTCTAGTGACCGGCACAGCCTTGGTGATCGGCACGGACCTGCTGACCGTCACTGGTTTGGTGACCGGCACAGGCCTGCTGACCGTCACTGGCTTGGTGACCGGCACAGGCCTGCTGATTGTCACTGGCTTGCTGATACCGATGGGTTTGCTGACACCCACAGGCTTGCCAATAGTGACAGGTTTGCTCACTCCAATGGGCTTGCTGACCCCAATGGGCCGACTAATGGTGACTGGCCGGCTGACTGGCCCAGGCTTGGGGGCAGACAGGGGTCGGTCCATGTGGTTCCAAATCCGGTGCTTCTCCAGCTGGGTCTTGGAGGTGAAGGCGGCCTCACAGAAGGGGCAGGGAAAGGTCAGCCTTTCTGAGATGGCACCCTGGGTAGAGAGGGCAGGCGTGGCATGGGCTGCCCAGGTCTCTGTGCAGACACACCCGAGCCAGCAGCTGGGCAGGGTGGGTTCAGGCCTCCTCTTCCCCAGCCCACAGCCCCTTACCCCTTGGCACCGCTGGTAATGGTACTTGAGCCCGTAGATGCTGGGGAACTCCAGCCAGCACCCTGAGCTGGGACACTTCACCCGTGAGTGCACCTTGAATTCGTCTTTCCACTGGGTCATCAGAGAGAGCTGGCATGGGAAAGGCCAGGCTGCTGACCCTCAGCCACCCGGCCTTTGCTGACCCGAGCCCCAGACTCAGCACCCTGCCCAGGCCTGCAGGGCAGACAGACTGTAGGAGCCCTTGACCTTGGGACCGCAGCAAGATCCAGGCCACCCTGAGCAGTGAGGGTGCTCTTGAGGGCCCACGAACATGGTCCACTGGGCCCCAGGCCACGCCACGAATCCCTAGGCACAGAGTGGCCCACTGATGTGGGCTGAGGGCTTGGTGCTGGACATGTGGATGGCAAGCAAAGGCAGGGCAATGGCCTTACAGGCAGACCCCAGCATGAGCCCCACCCAGCCCTCAGGGAGCTCACGGGAATGTCTCGGAGGGCCTGGTTCTCAGCTTTCGGACGCCCCTTTTTCTTCCCTTCTGTCCTGTCGCTGGCTGGACTTCCCGGGTCAAAGCAGAGTGGGGCCTGGCTAGGCATTGTCTGCCCACCCCGGGCCACCGGCAACCCTGCAGCACACGGCACATCAAGGCTTGGAGCTGTGCTCCCTGTAGTCTTTCCTGCTACCCAGGAGCCTGGTGAGGCCTGGAGTGAGCCTCATTCCCCCCCTGATGAGGCATGGGGTTGGGGATGGAAGGCTGTAGTCAGCCTAGGACAAGAATCCAGGGCCCCTGGCTGCCCCCACCCTGGGAAGGCTCTCAGGAGCCCAGGCAGCTACCTGGCACCCAGGAGCTGGACATTCGGGAGGTGGCCCACTCAGCACTGCTGCTCCCAACAGCTTGGAGTTGACCTTAGCCTGACCCCTCTTACCCAGCTTTGGATCATGCCGCACAGGAAGTCGGACCTCATTCTGGCTGCCATCCTTCCCAGGCCCACTCTTGCTGGACCCCAGGAGCCGGCGGCCGCCTCCAACACAGAAAGGATCAGTCATTGCTGCAGAGCAAGTGGACAGACCTGTGAGGTCCATCAGGGCTGGCTCTCGGGACTTGAAATGGCTGTCCTTGCACCCCACCCCCAGACAGACCTGCTCATTGGCTGCAGAAAAGGGAGCCAGCCTGCCTGTGCTCTTGGTCACAGGGAAAGCAGGTGATGGGCGGCTTCTAGTTTAGGGGAGTGACTGCCCAGCTGAGCTCTCCCCAGGAGACCCCATCAGCTTGGAAGGATCTGACCCTGTCCTGAGACCCTCATCAGGTCCAATGGGCTCCATGTGTCCTAGACACAGTGCAGAGGTGCCGAGAGCCACGCACCTCACGCCCGGCACAGGGCTGGGTGGCCCCAGGAGAGGGAGAGTGCTCAGGCAGGAGATTAACAGCATCGCTCCTGGGGCCAATTATGACACCACATGGCTGCTGGCACTCAGGCTGTGTTGGCCGGGCACCCTGGGACACCTTCCTTCACAGCCCCACCCAGCCCCAAGGCAATGCCACCCTACCCAGGCAGGTGCCCCTGGATCTTTCTCCCAGGACACAGATGGAAGATGGCCAATGCGGGCACTGAGGACCCCTAACCCCTCCCCAACTGCATGCGTCCCTTTCCAGAGGCAGGACCAAGGAAGGAGGTCCCTGTCCTAGTGGATCCTTCCTATGTGACCCTCTCTCTGTTTGTTCCTGCTGGGGCCCCTCCACCCCGAGGGAGGCCACATGCAGGCTGGGCTCCTCGGCCATCCTCCACCTGGCTGTCCTCACCTCCACCCTCTGGAACCTCTCTGTCCCCATCTACAGGGCCACCAGCACCACTGCAGAGACTACTGGCCACCAGCCACAGGGAACACCTCGCCACGTGAGCTGGGCCTGCATGGGCATGAGAACTGGAGGGACTCTGAGCTCAGTCCTACTGGGTCCTCTAACAGGGACACCCAAGGCTGCAGAAGAGGGTGGGTAGGGGGCGATGTGAACAAGTGACCCCTCTCCTGGCAGTTTCTAACTAACTGAGATCAGAGAGGATGGGAAAGGAATTACAGAAGCTATCAGTAAGGTTGAGGTCAGAGGTCAGTACAGTCACTGCCCATTGCCCAGGAGGTGCCCAGATCCTGGGCCTGGAGAGAGGTATAGGTCTAGAAAGGTCTGAACAAACTTCTCTGAAAGGCCTCACACTGCCACTTCCACAGGAGACCTGCCACCATCAGCCACCCAAGCCCCATGATGACCTCAAGTGGCCGTTGGTGCAGATGCCTGCTGGGACCCCCCCTCCCAGTCTTTATCCAGCTTGAGAGGAAAATTCAAAATTGGGGGGCCTGGGGCCAGGGCTGGCGTAGGAGGCAGAGACCCTCCTTCCATCCAGGTCTGCAACTCTCACAACAGGAGAAAGGGCTTCCACCCTCCGGGAGGGCCCAGCAGGGACGGAAAGGTGGGACCTTCGCTGGGCTGTGGGGGCACCACGCGCTGACCACAGGCAGCCAGCCAGGCAACGGCAAGGCCTCTCGGCCCTGGACCCCAGCTCCGGCCCCCGCG
>NW_005371769.1:304182-310577 GCF_000412655.1 Myotis brandtii | reverse complement strand
GGGTCCTGGGAGCTGAGCTGGCCGTGGCGGCCGTGGCCTGCAGAGCAGAGTCCGGCCTCTTCCATCCAGCCTGGGCACCTCTGCCTGTGGCCACCCTCGGGTTGCTGACCACGGACTAGACGAGCCTGTCTGCTTTGGGACGGGGTGTGCCTGGACAGTGGCCACTGCCCCGCTCCTCTGTGCCCCAGAACTTGGCCCCCTGCAGGGAAGCTGGTATCAGGTGTGGGGGTGATGGACAGCAACCCCACCAGGACGCGGGAATGAATGAAAGAGGGGAAGGAGTGCTAGTGAAAAGAAGTTACAAGGTGCACCTCCTTCCCTGAGGCCCTTCCCACCCCACCCTCACACTGCATCCCCCACACACACTGACCCCCACCCCTGTCCACCCTGGAGCAGGCTCAGCTGGCACTGCTGGGGGGCATGGCACAAAAGATGGCACATTTGAGGTCCACTTCTCACAGGGACCCTGGGGATCTGCTTCCTCAAGGCCAAGGCCTCACCATGAAGCCGAGGCCAGGTGGGGGCACTCTGTGGAGGGGTCAGTCCGTCAGCCCTTCCCTTGGAAATCAGAGCGAGGCCTGTGTGACCACAGGAAGAGAGAATGTCCTTCCCTCATTGACCTTGCCCACCCTGGGGACGGGACACACAAGATTTTGGGAGAGGTCGGCGTGCGTGCCTTGAGGTACATCCAAGGCTGTCAGCTTTCCCTGTGTAAGTCTGCATGTCCTTGTATGTGATGTGTCAGGGTGTGTGTCTGAGTGACCATGTATGTTGGGCAGCATCCTCTTTGGACATCAGTGTCAGGGTGTATCTGTGTCTTGTAGTAGGTGAGAAGATGTCTGGACCTGGCAGATGTATGCTCAGGCTGCAGCATGTCTGGTTCTGTAGGTTGGGGTCATTGTGTGTCTGAGATGCTGTGTTGGAGTGTGTTGCTATGGGTCTGGATGTTGGTGTCATTGTGTCTCTGTGTTTGTGTCTGTGTGTTCGGACTGCAGGGTTTGGTTTATGCCTCTGAGTTACTATTGATATCTGGCTGCTGCCTGCATACATGTGTCAGGGCATGTGCTATGACCCGTGTTTCTTATGTCAGGGCACTGCCCTGTGGCAAACTATATGGGAGTCCCCAAAAGATAGCCACATCAAATCCCTGGAACCACCCAGCTGGTGTGGCTCAGAGGTTGTGTCAACCTATGAACCAGGAGGTCATGGTTCAGTTCCCAGTCAGGGCACATGCCTGGTAGCGGCTCAATCCCCAGTGTGGGGCATGCAGGAGGCAGCTGATCGATGTCTCTCATCGATATTTCTATCCCTCTCCTTTTCTCTCTCTAAAATCAATAAAAACATCTTTTTAAAAAAAAATCTCTGGAGCCCTAACTGGTTTGGCGTGGATAGAGCGTCGGCCTGCGGACTGAAAGGTCCCAGGTTCAATTCCGGTCAAGGGCATGTACCTTGGTTTCGGGCACATCCCCAGTAGGGGGTGTGCAGGAGGCAGCTGATCAATGTTTCTCTTTCATCGATGTTTCTAACTCTCTATCCCTCTCCCTTCCTCTCTGTAAAAAATCAATAAAATATTTTTAAAAAATCTCTGGAACCTATGAATGGGACCTTATTTGGAAAAAGGGTCTTTGTAGATGTGATTAAGTTAAGGGTCGTGAGATGAGGTCATCTGGGTTATCCAGGTGGGCCGTAAATCCAGTGACACGTGTCCTTGTCAGAGGGAGACGTGAGACCGACAGAATGCGAAGTGACCGTGTAGTCCTGGACACAGTGGCGTGTCTCTGAGCCCAGCAATCCTCAGTAGCCACCAGAGCTGGGAAGGGTCCCCCCAGCCCTGCGGGTCTCAGACCATGGCCTGCAGAACTGGGAGGGAATCGGTTTCTGTGGTGGGAAGCCTCCCAGCTGCCATTTGTACAGCAGCCCCAGGAGCCTAGCTCGCCTGTGCTGGTGTGTCCAGGTGCAGTACCAGGTGGGAGCCCAGCCTCTGCTCTTGCTCCTCCCCCTCCTTCCTGGGATGAACAGGTGCCTGCCAGGATGCCGCACCACTGCCACCTGGTGGCCATGGCAGGAGGCAGCTGGGCCGGGAAATCCCTGCTCTGGCTCAGGGCTGCCCCACCCCACAAGGAGGCTGACTGGACACCACACTGGGGCACTTGAGAACCAGGTTTATTTCTGGTCTTTTTATCAGAATATAAAAAAGTGAACGCAAAACAAGAAAGACAAGACGAGCTTGGGGGGCAAGACAAAGGAGGGAGAAGGGGGCAGAGATGGGAGGGCCCTCTGGAAAGGGTGACATTGCAATGACACAAAGTGGGGGACACTCAGGGCAGCCAGACAGGACAGAGGACTTTCCATGGGGGGCTGGGCACCAGGCCAGTTATCCAAATTCCACGTGGGACCTGAAACCAGCCTCCTCCTGAAGCCAGCTCAGGGCACAGAGCAGGCTGGGGGCTCAGCCTCGTCTGCCGGAGGGTCTGAGTCCCCCAGAGGAGCGGCAAGCAGGGAGCAGGAGGCAGGAGGCTCAGGACTGCCTGGCTGACCCTCTGCCAGCAGCCCCGCCCCACCGCAGGCCCTCTGGGAATGCCTGTCACCACTGGCTGGGTCTCCAGTGGGCAGCACGGGACGTCTCTTATGAGAATCCAGGTTTTCCCTGGAAAGGGACAGTGGGAATGCCGGCCCATCACTGTGCCTTCAGGGTGGCTCCATGAGCCTGAGAGGAGGGAAGCTTTCCCAAATCTAAGGCCAGGATCGGGCCGCCCGTGCTGGTGTGGGTCCCTCCCTCTCATGCCACCTGCCCGTTCTGGTGTGGGTCCCTATCGTGCCCTGTTAGGTCCTAGGCTCTTGGGCAATCCTGGA
Organism: Myotis brandtii; assembly: GCF_000412655.1. Lineage (NCBI taxonomy): Eukaryota > Metazoa > Chordata > Mammalia > Chiroptera > Vespertilionidae > Myotis > Myotis brandtii. The sequence goes on along the minus strand of NW_005371769.1, from coordinate 307,724 downwards.
CCTCCCTCTCCTCAGTTCCCATGAGTAGATGCAGGCATGTGAGGGACTCATAAATAATGAGTGAAGGTGCTGGGCAGGGTGCCTGGCCGGTGGACACTGATGACCATAACCTGGACAGCAGGGTGGGCCTGCTGGGCCTGAGCAAGGGCAGGGAGGGGGCACATAGTACACAGAGCCTGGCAGTGTATCCCACCTCTGTGGGTAGTCCTCCAGGTGCTGGGAGGGTGTGGAACTGGACGAGTGGCAGACAGCTCTCTCGTCCTGGGAGAGGACAGGATGCCCAGAGGATGTGAGTGAAGGAATATAAATGAACACTCCCTGGGAGTCTGGGGGAACATCCAAACCCCGCTCTGGCTCCAGGTGGTTGCCCCAAATGCTGCCAGCAGCACCAGGGGTTGGGCTTGGGTCCAGGTCCTGGGAGGTGAGCATACACTCAGGAAGCCCCCACCCGCCCAATCCCAGGCATAGCCCACAGTGCACAACCAGAGGTGGCTGAGGTGACAATCCTGGTCCCACCTTCCATTGGGCCAGGCTTGGCCCTTGGGGACTCCTGGAGGTCCGAGAAGGGCTGTGCCTCATCTTTGCCACGGGCTCTGGTCACAGTGCTGGGGTCTGGGGTTCAAGCCTCGGGCAGCAACTAGGACATGTGTCCGAAGGAAGCTATGGGTGGATGGGTAAGGAGGAATGGGGGCCGCTGGCGTTGTCCACACCACCGTGGGTGTAGGAGAGCCCTTATTGGGCTCCCATGGCCACACTCCTGAGGTCCACCCACCCTCCCTGCACGCAAGAGTGGGGGACTTGCAACCCAATCCCCCAGACCTCTCTAAGCCTCCCAGGCATTCTCGGCTCCTCCCACTGACCTTGGCTGAGCAGCTGCAGGCTCCGCCCCTCCTCGCGCACCTGTAGGCGCAGCACCTGCTGCAGCACCTCCTGCCTTTGGGCCTCCTGTGCCAGTCCCATCCGCTGCAGCTTCTCTGCATTCAACCGAAGCAGTGCCCGGCCTGGAGGGATGGGGAAAGGGATCGAGCCCAGGTCAATGTCTGGTGGAGATCAGGAGCGAAGGCAGAGAAAGAGAAGTGGGGAGCGGAGGCACAGACTCAAAGACAGGGAGAAGGAGAAACAGAGAGAAAGAGAAGGGGGTTAGAGAGAGAGAGATGGCGGGGGACAGAGACAGGTCAATTCAGAGAGACAGGGAAAGAGAGGGAGAGACAAGGATGGATAGAGACTTTGCAGAGAAAAGCCAGATGAAGAGACTGGGAGAGACAATGAGAGATTCTGCAGACACACAGGCCTGAAGGAGAGGCTGAGTCAGGAGAAGACAGAAAGGAAAGGGTAGCAAGAGAAAACAGGCTCTCTTGGGATACGGTCCCTCACCGGTGATGGCGTGCTGGGAGAAGGCCTCCACGTAGACGAGGTAGTTGTGGGGACAGTGCTTCTTGAGCCACTTGCAGACGTCCTGCTGACTCCACAGGACCACAGGCCTCGTCAGACCACCCAGTGAGGGGCTCGTGTGGTACAGGCCACAGTGGTCAGAGTACAGCCGGCCCTGTGGGGGAGAGGGCAGCAGATGCAGTGCGCTGGTGGGGAGGGCCGGGGCTGAATGGGGATGATAGCTGGGTACCTGGGGGGCCTCTGTGCCAGGCTGCTGCAGGAGCTTGACTGGCCGGCCACCAGCTGCCCTCTGGCTTCGTGAGTCATGCCAGGTGAGGCTGGAGCCTGGAGTCCTAGGCAAGTGGCAGGGGATGCTCTCAGCTGACATTGTGTGCTCCAGGAGGGTCCGGCAGAAGCTGAAGTGGGCAGTGGCTGTGGAACAGGGCACTGGTCAGAGTGGTCAGGGGCAAAGCCAGAGGCTCCTCTCCTTGCTCAGCCCAACTCCCCTCCACTGAGGAAGGAGCCCCTTTCCCAACTAGGGTTCCCAAGCCCCTGAAGGCAGGAGGAAGCACCGTGAGCTGTCTTGAGAACCCCACCTAGCTCAGAGATGAAGAACAAACAAGTCCAACCCCCTTGCTCTGGGGAGCAGGACCAATTCTGCTGAGATTAGAGAGAAGATATGCCCACCAAGGAGCCCAAGACTGACAGCCAGTAGGGCTGCCCTGGGACAGCCTGACCTCACCCTTGCCTCGGCACAAGCCACACCAAGCCAGGGCACACACATAGGACCTGCCTGCGACACGCTGTGTGGTGGGAGGCCCTCGGGTGGCCTGCCTGCCCATCCTCATCGGCTGAACCCCGGCTCTGCACCTGGAGTTGAAGCTTTGCCCTGCCCAGCGGTGCTCACTAGGAGTGGCTCATTGACAAGAAGCCTGAACTCGAGCAGCCAACACCCAGGATTCCTGCTCCCACCTCCCACAGGGCCCTGGCCCAGGATGGTTTCTGTGCATGGCGGCTGCCTAGCTGGCATGGGCTGCTCAGTACAGGGTGCAGGTGCAACTCTGTGCTCAGGACCCTTGGCGATGTCTTTCCCACAATAAATTTATTACACCTGTCAACTCTCAGTTTTACCATAATTTCTGGGTTTGCTGCTGACATGAGTTGGGGGAGGGCAGACACCTGGACAGGCCCCTCCCAAGGACTTGCACAGGCCCTGGCACACAGGAGGTGCCCACAAACATTGTGAATGAATGAATGAATGAATGAATGAAGGGAGGGAGGGAGGAAGGCTCTGGGTAATGTCCACAAGTCAACAGGCCCTGGGGCACGGCAGAAAGCTGGGCCCAGGCTTGCCCTTCTTTACAGCATCCCGACTCTGACTCAGCAGGCAGGAGCAGGTTCCGAGACCTCCCCGCCACAGAGTGAGAGACCTGCCCTCCACCCCATGGAGGGGAGGGTTTGGCCGCGTGCCCAGGTCTCAGTAAGGGGGCGGGGGGGGGGCGCGGGGAGACCGCATCTTCCTCCTCCTCCTTCCACCCCATTCCATTCACCGGCCTTAGCCCCTCCTCCTCCTCCTCGCCCCCTCTGTTCTCAGATGGCCCTGGGGGACTCTAAACTTGAGGTCTAGGGTCAGCCGGTGTGGCCAGCGTGGCCGCCGCCTCGAGGAGCGCCATGGGAAAGGACTTATTCTAAGCCGGCACCTTCTGGGGACCAGGCGCCAGGGCAGCCGGCCTGGGCGAGAGCGCGCGGCCCGGGGCAAACCAGTCGGACGCGTCCGCCGGCGCCGCACCTGTCCGCGGCCAGCCGGGTCCCACCCATTTCCGGACCGCGCTCCAGGTGGGATCTCTGTCCACACGTCTGTCCTTCTCTCCTTCCAGCCCAACGTCTTAATTCCACAGAAGATGGGGCAGGGAGGGAGCGCCCGAGCCGGGCTGTGGCCTTGGCCCCAATGCAAAGGGCTGGGGAGGTGTGTGTGTGTGTTTTACCCGCCCCCCGGGAGAAGAAAAAGGGGACCTCACGGTGATGCCAGCCTAGGGACAGGAACCGAGAGCGGTCACCTCCCCCAAAGGCCTGAGGTCGCGGCACCCCCATCCCCAGCGCAGGACAAAGACACTAGGAACCCCGTTCAGCAAGGACGAGCCCCCCCCCCTCCGCCTGCCGCCGCCGCCGCC
>NW_005371769.1:302950-303947 GCF_000412655.1 Myotis brandtii | reverse complement strand
CGGGGCGGGGCCGGGCGTCCGCACACCTCCGTCCCCTGGGTGTGCCCGGCAGGAGGGGTCGTACCTGCTCCCGGGACCTTCTGCCCCTGGGGCCCAGGTCAAAGGCCAGACCAACCACGTCCCTCCATTCTCCTACCTCAGTTTACTCCTTTAACTTACTCCTTAATTTACACATTTTCCAGAGTTTCCCATAGGCCTCTCCCTCGAGTGGGCACTTGCTTCCCAGGAGGAGTCCGTTAGACCCCCTCTTGCCCCCCACCACACTGTGAACCCCAGGACCGCAAGGGTCTGCCCCTCCGGAGCCCGGAGTCTGACTCAGTGCCCAAGGCTTGGCCCTAAAAGGGCCGGGCCGGGCGGCGCAGGGAGGAACCCCAAGCAGGCTGCAGAGGCAGGAGGCGCGTGTTTGCGCCAGAGCAGGGAGAAGGCCCGCTTTCTTTCCTTCTGTTCATCCTCCCTGAGGGTGTTTTCCATGGACTTTTAGAGAGTGGAAGGGAGGGAGAGAGAGAGATGGATGTGAGAGAGACACATGGATTGGTCCCGGAGGATGCAGCCTACAACCGAGGAATCGAACCAGGACCCTCAGCCGGCCATCCACGGAGCCGACTGGCCAGGGCAGAAGGTCAGACTTCCGGCTGGAGCTCTGCCTGCTGTGCCCGGCGCCCGAGTGCCCTCCCAGGTCCGTGCTGGGTGAGCCCAGGTGCCGTGGACTGTGCAGAGTGCAGTCGTGCATGTCCACCTAACGCTGAGCAGTGACGCCCTACCTGTCCCCAGCTCAGCCACGCCGCAGCAGAGGTGTGCCTGGGACTCACCCTCCCACATGCCGACCAGCTCCCAACCTCTGCGCTGCATTCATCTGTTTCCCCCATCAGCTCCCCAGAGCTGGGCTCCTGCCCTCCCAGGAATGGCTGGGGCCCCATGGGCGGCGGGCCGAAGAGGGGTCTGTGTCCGCATCGGAACGCTGAGAGCTAGGGCAGCCCTGACACAGAAGCACACGCAG
>NW_005371769.1:298686-302700 GCF_000412655.1 Myotis brandtii | reverse complement strand
CCGGAAGTGCGTTTCCGGACTTCCGCCCCTGGAACCCCGAGGTGGGCGGGGCTTCTTGCGTACCGCGCGCTCTGTTTCCGGGGCGCGGGTGACACGGAGCCCGCAACTTCTTCCTGCCGCGCAGCTTCGGACGCCTGCGGTCCTTCGCCTGCGGCTGCGGTTTCCGTCCCTTCTCTTCCCAGCCCTCGTCGGCGGCGGCGCCATGAATAAGAAGAAGAAGCCGTTCCTGGGCATGCCCGCGCCGCTCGGCTACGTGCCGGGGCTGGGCCGAGGGTGAGCCGTGGGGCGGGCTGCGCGGGCCTGGCCGGGTCCCGGCGCTGGGGGAAGGGGCAGGGGTTCGGGCGAGACCGTGCGAACTACCGGACTGAGACAATCAGTGAGGATCTGCGGCCACCGAGTCTGGAAGATGCGAGGCCATTTGGCTCAGTGTTTGTAGGGAGGATCGTCCTTCGGGGAGAGGACAGACCCCAGGATGAGTTCTACGTGCTGCCCAGGCGCGGGGGGACTGGGCTTCACCACGCGGCGGCCCCGAGCCCGTGGTTAGGGGTCCCCGTCACAGGTCACACAGACGACTGCCAGACCTTGTTGAATAAATGAGCAGTCGTTATCCTGTTTGATGATTGATTTGGTTAGGAAAACTGGGTTTCTCTCCTTGGTATTGTGTTAGAATCTGTGGGGTACATATAAGCCTCATATTTGACAGTGCCTTCAGAGGACCTGTAGTTGGCTAGGAGAGTTGGGGTAAATGCATAAATAAATTCATACAGGGTAACAGATTTAGAACTCTGGGGTCCAGAGGCCAGGGGACGCTTTATGGAGTGGTAGCATTTGAGCCAGGTTTAGAAGGAAAGCTGGATTTAGGGATGCAGAAATGTGGCAGGGTTATAGGAGAAACTGACATTTTGTGTGGTCGGCAGTTAAGGAAACAGATGAGGCAGGTGAGGGAATAGATAGCAAGGAGTCTGAGCAGAACCTGTGGTGATGGCAGCGGGGCCCCTGGAGGCATTGGGGAAGCAGAGCTGCGGTGGGGTGGGGGGCTCACTTGGTTCCCAGCTGTTGGGAGTCATGGTCTGAGAAGGAAGGGTTGGGAGGTGGACTCAGTGCAGCGTGGGGACCGATGGGATGGAGAAGGTCTGAGGGGGGCAAAGCTGATACCAGGGTGTCTGCCTTAATGCCAGGATGGCACTGTCATCAGCTGAAACAGCCCAGAGTAGCCGCAGGTCGGGTTTGAGGGCCTGGTTGGATGGGAGGTTGTTGGGCATGGGGCCTGGGGCTGGAAGGAGGGCAGCCTCATGCCCTGGGGATTCTCTCCTAAGGAGGATGTGGTGGCAAAAGCAAGTCTGAATAACCTCAGGATGGGTGGAAGGCTTTCTGCCACCAGCGTCTGGAGGTGTTAGGAAAAGTGACGAGTGTGGCGGGAAGAGCACAGGAACAAGGTAAAGGGGTGTCTTGGGGTCTTCTGCAGCGCCACTGGCTTCACCACCCGGTCAGACATCGGGCCTGCCCGGGATGCCAACGATCCTGTGGATGACCGCCACGCGCCGCCGGGCAAGAGGACCGTCGGGGACCAGATGAAGAAGAGCCAGGCTGCGGATGACGATGATGAGGATCTGAATGACACCAACTACGATGAGGTGACTTGTGGGCTCCCCGGCCAGTCTCCAGGCGTCGAGCAGCTTCTGAACCCTGTGTGCTGTTGGCATCTGTGGTGGGTGGCTTGATGGGGCTGGTGCATTTACTTTTTCATCTATTCGTGGGGTTTCTGTAGTGGAGTGAGGGGAGCAGGACAAATATAAAGATTTGCTACCTCTTCAAATCTGTCCTGGCCTAGTTGGTTGAGTGTCGTCCTGTGCACCAAAAGGTCGAAAGTTTGATTTCCAGTTGGGGCACATGCCCCAGTTTTGGGCTCGCTCCCAAGTGGGGGGCGTGAGAGAGGTGGCCAATTGATGTTCCTCTCTCTCTTCCTCTCCCTTCCTCTCTCTCTCAAATCAATAAAAACTTTTCTTTTTTTAAAGAGACATGTTCTTGCAGCTGTTACAACCACTGCATTGGTGTTTTGTCTTGGCCAGTGAAGTTTTTTTTTCCTCTCAAATTATAAAAGCAAGTTTATTTAGAAAGTTATAGAGGAGCATTTGAGATCTTGCTTCCTGACATATGTCTTCAGTTTAGTTAAAATAAACTCATAAAAATAAAAAAGTTACAGAGGTAATAGAAGTGAGCCAGCTGGGCTGTGTAGACTCGGGAAACAAGTGACAGAAGCAGAAGGAGGGCCCTTGGAATTTAGGAAAGTTCACTCAAAAAGAAGACTCGAGCGGACATGCTCTGGGGGGAAAGAGAGCACTCAAGCCAGTGAAAATTTAAAGATCAAAATGTAAAGTGGAATTAGTGATATTTGCATTCTTTTGCTTTAATTTTCACCCTCTTTGTTAAATGTTTGTGTTTTTTAATTTCAGAGAGAGGAAGTGAGAGGGAGAGATAGAAACAGCAATGAGAGCGAATCATTGATTGGCTGCCTCCTGCATGCCCCCTCCTGGGGATCGAGCCCACAAACTGGGCATGTACCCTGGCTAGGAATCAAACCGTGACCTCCTGGTTCATGGGTTGATGCTCAACCACTGAGCCACACCAGCCAGGCCACCCTCTTTGTTATTTGGCATTTAGTCCATTGAAGTTTTCTTCAGATATGTTCTAACAGATAGCATTTTTCCTCAGGAAAAGCTTTCTAAAATTAGTTCAGAAATAATTTTAAATTTCCAGGGATCTTGCAAGAATAATGGGGAAAATTCCTGGGTACCCTTCACAGGCTTCTCCCCTTCTTCCATGATCTTAGTAGCTATCGAACCAGCAAATCGAATGACACAGCACTCTTAGCTGATCTACAAGTGCTATTTGAATCCCAGTTTCCCATCTGTGTCCTCTGGTCCAGGACCCGTCCAGACCCCTCATACATTGGCTGCTCAGTCTCCTCCATCTTCCCTGCCCTGACAGCTGCTTTGCTGCTCCTCAGGTTGGGTTTCTCTGGTGCAGAATGTCGTGTAGCATTTGCACAGGAAGTGCTCTGTTCCTGCTGGTGGGGATTGTGTGGGAGGAGAAGCTGACGCTCCGGGGATGTGTTTGGTTCCCAGTTTAATGGCTATGCAGGGAGCCTCTTCTCAAGCGGGCTCTATGAAAAGGATGACGAGGAAGCGGATGCTATTTATGCAGCTCTGGATAAAAGGATGGACGAAAGAAGAAAAGAAAGAAGGTAAAACCAGTTACTGTCCTTCACTGTCTTTTATGCAACTAAAAAAAAAAAAAAAGTTTTGTTTTGCCTTGGTTTAGACTTGGAGAAAAGTTGCAAGAATAGTTTGTGTGTCTGCTCAGCTTTGAGGCCCCTGGGTCTTGCCAATGTGGCAGCACCTGGGTAAACGCTGGGCTGTTGGACAGGAGCTACAGGGCTGGGGGCTGCAGTGGAGAGCTTACAAACTCCGTGCTGGCTTCCAGAACCTGGCAGCGTTTGGGGGACTATCCTGACTACACATCAGGGTTACTGTCTTTGGGATAGGTGTAGTGATGTTGATTAATATATGTTGAGTTATCATTGTAAGTTCTCTATATTTTTTATTTTAAAAATGTGTTCTGCCTGGTCGGTATGGCTCAGTGGTTGAGCATGGACCCAGAAACCAAGAGGTCACCAGTTCAACTTCTGGTCAGGGCACATGCCTGGGTTACAGGTCGATTGCCAGTGTGGGGTGTGCAGGAGGCAGCCAGTCAATGATTCTCTCTCATCATTGATGATTCTATCTCTCTCCCTCTCTGAAATCAATAAAAATATATTTTAAAATAATTAAAAATGCATTATCATTATAGAATACTAGAGACCCAGTGCACAAAAATTTGTCCACTGGCGGGGGAGGGGGGTCGGGGGTGTCTCTCAGTCCCACTTGTGCCCTCTCACAGTCTGGGACCCCTCGGGAGATAACCACCTGCTGGCTTAGGCCCGCTCCCCGGGTGGCAGAGGGCAGGCCCGATCCC
>NW_005371769.1:297366-298491 GCF_000412655.1 Myotis brandtii | reverse complement strand
GCCCGCCGCCCCGCGTCGCAGATAGCAGGCCCGGATGGCGGCAGGGCAGGCGGGATGGCGCTGTCCTGCCCTGCCTGCAGTATGCAAATTATCCGCCATCTTTGTTGGTGGTTAATTTGCATATCGCGCTGATTAGCCAATGGGAGGCGTAGTGAAGGCACAGTCAATTACCATGTTTGTCTATTATTAGATAGGATTAGGACAATGAGATTAAGTATAGGGATAGGGTGACATTTATTCACAAGCCTGGAAAGTGACAATTGGCATTTGGTTTTACTTTCCTCTTTATTGCTCATTACACATGCAATTTTATAACTTTCTGTAACACGTGTAGCATTTTTAATATTTTCAAGATCATTTCAGAAGAGTGAAACATAGTTCTTGACAAGAGTTTTTTTTTTCTTTTTTTTAATTGTTTTATTGCTTAAAGTATTACACAGAGTATTACATATGTCTCCTTTTTTTTTCTCCCCTTGACCCTCCCCTAGCCTCCCATGCCCCCCAGTGTCTTGTGTCCATTGGTTATGCTCGTATGCATGCATACAAGTCCTTCAGTTGATCACTTACCTCCCCCTCCCATCCCCCAACCCTCCCCAGCCTTCCCGCTGTAGTTTGACAGTCTGTTCAATGTTGCTCTGCCTCTGTATCTATTTTTGCTCATCAGTTTATAATGGTCTTAATTATCCATAAATGAGTGAGATCATGTGGTATTTTTCTTTCATTGACTGGCTTATTTCACTTAGCATAATGAGAGTCAATGATTCTCTCTCATCATTGATGATTCTATCTCTCTCCCTCTCTGAAATCAATAAAAATATATTTTAAAATAATTAAAAATGCATTATCATTATAGAATACTAGAGACCCAGTGCACAAAAATTTGTCCACTGGCGGGGGAGGGGGGTCGGGGGTGTCTCTCAGTCCCACTTGTGCCCTCTCACAGTCTGGGACCCCTCGGGAGATAACCACCTGCTGGCTTAGGCCCGCTCCCCGGGTGGCAGAGGGCAGCCCGATCCCTAGGTGCCTGCCCCACCTCCCCGGGTCCCACACAGGGCAGGGCTGATCAGGGGGTTGGGGCACCACCCCCGGTCCTGCACAGGGCAGGGCCGATCAGGGGGTTGGGGC
>NW_005371769.1:261994-294767 GCF_000412655.1 Myotis brandtii | reverse complement strand
CTCAGAGGCCTGCAAGGCAGGCGGGGAACGTTGGTTTCCTCCATCACTGAAGGAAGCAAGCCTCATGTTAGTTTCAAGCTGCCTGGCCGCCGGCCGCCATCTTGGCTGTCAGTTAATTTGCATATCTCCCTGATTAGCCAATGGGAAGGGTAGCGGTCGTACGCCAATTACCATGTTTCTCTTTTATTAGTATAGATATATATGTATATATATATATATATATATAGAGAGAGAGAGAGAGAGAGAGAGAGAGAAAGAAAACACCACAGAACCAATAGATAAATCAAACAAATACAAACACCAAACACCCAGTAAAGAGGGTGGGGGCAGAATCTGTAGAGGCTGAGCTGTTATATAGGAAATAAGGTTAAGAATTGGATAAATATGGGGAGGCCCTCACTTCAGTATAGCGGAGGTAGAAAAGGGATGAGTAGATAAGAAGAGACAGAAAGGGAACAAAATAACATATTTACAAAAAAATTGATTTAAAAAAATGGTATAAAAAAAGAAAATAACAAGTAATAAAATAAAATTGAATGATGAAAAAATAATGTGAAATAGTAGAAAATAAAGCAACAAACAAAAAAAGGGAAACAAAGAAAAAAGCAAAGAAAAGCTAATAAAATAATAATAAAAAAATAAAAATGAAAAATTGAAATGTCATTCCTTTGGCTGGCTTAAGATCCCAGTTTCTGGAGTGTCTGTGATTTTTATTTTTTTTTCTTTTGCTGGGACTGAAGGCCCCTCTATAGGCCAGACCCTGTTTACTCCCAGGGACTAATCACATTGGTTTAATCCTTCATGCCATTCAGGGTGGAATCTGGGTGTGGCTGTATTCCTTGCCTGGGGCCTGGAGGGAGGAGTTATATCCTCAGGAGAAAATGGCTGCCCAAGTCCTGGGCTCAGGCGTGACTCAGCACTCAATTTGCTGCCACCTCTCCTGGACCCCCTTCTCTCCCCAGCCTCTTCCCAGATTCCACTTGTCCGCACCTTCTCCTTCTCCTCAGCACGGGTGAGTGTCTGTATACGAATTGTCCTATGAATAGGGTTCAGTGAAAACAAACAAACAAACGCCGGCCGCAGAAACGAGGAAGACTGAGTCTCCGTAAGCTCCTCTCTTACTGGCACTGCATGGTCTGGTCAGCGCTTCAGGCTGCCCCCTTAAGGCTCAGTCCTCCGTAATTATGGAACCCAGATCTCAAATCCCCCGGTGCCAACAGTCCCGTGGATCTCCTTTCCCCAGTCAGGGGCTGTGCCTGTCCCAAGAGATGCGGCTGTCTGCCACGCGGTCTCCCTCCGGTCTCCCTCTGACCCCTGGGCTCAGAGATCTGGCAAACTTTCCTGCCCAGGTCCCTGGTTTTTACCTTTCCAGGGGAACTCTGCCCTTCCCGGCTGCAAACTGTCTCACCAGCTGAGTATACTTCGCCAATTCGGGGGTGGATGTTACCTGTTTCAGCTGCTCATTCTGTTTGCTCCGGGACAAGCCTTGGGACGCGTCTGCCTATTCCGCCGCCATCTTGCTTCTCCTTTTGACAAGAGTTTTTTGTTTATTTATTTGTTTTTTGTGAATCCCCACTCAAGGATAATTTTTTCTTTTTTTTTCTCTTTTACTTATTTTTTTAAATGTTTTTTTAAAATATTTTTTTATTTTTATTGATTTCAGAGAGGAAGAGAGAGGGAAAGAGATAGAAACATCAATGATGAGAATCATTGATTATCTGCCTCCTGCACGCTCCCTACTAGGGATCAAGCCTGCAACCCAGGCATGTGCCCTTGACTGGAATTGAACCTGGGACCCTTCAGTCCGCAGGTCAACACTCTATCTACTGAGCCAAACTGGCTATGGCAATTTTTTCTTTTTAATCTTTATTGCTGAAAGTATTACATATGGTCGTCACCCCCCCCTCCACCCATTAACTTCTTCCAGCCGCCCTCCGGCCCCCAGCCTTTCACCACATAATTGTCCGTGCCCATGGGTTATGCATATATGCATACAAGGTCTTTGGTTGATTACCTCCCACCCACCAGCCCACCCGCCCACGCCTTCCCTCTGAGATTTCGCACTCCGTTCCATGCTTCCATGTCTCTGGATCTTTGTTCATCAGTTTATTTTGATTAGATTCCACATATGAGTGAGATCATGTGATACTTGTCTTTCGCTGACTGGCTTATTTCACTTAGCATGATACTCTCAGGTCCCTCCATGCTATTTCAAAGGGTAAGAGGTTATTTTTTACTGCTGCATAGTATTCCATGGTATAAATGTACCACAGGTTTTTTATCCACTCATCTACTGATGGGCACTTGGACTGTTTCTAGATCTTAGCTATTGTAAATTGTGCTGCTGTGAGCATAGGGGTGCATACATCCTTTCTGATTGGTGTTTCGAGTTTCTTAGGATATATTCCCAGAAGTGGGATGACTGGGTCAAATGGTAGTTCCATATTTAATTTTTTGAGGAAACTCCATACTGTTTTCCATAATGGCTGCACCGGTCTGCATTCCCACCAGCAGTGTAAGAGGGTTTCCTTTTCTCAACATCCTGGCCAGCACTTGTCTTTTGTTGATTTGTTGATAGTAGCCATTCTGACAGGTGTGAGATGATACATCATTGTCGTTTTAATTTGCATCTCTCTGATGATCAGTGACTTTGAGCATTTTTTCATATGTCTCTTGGCCATCTGTATGTCCACTTTGGAGATGTGTCTATTTAAATACTTTGTCCGTTTTTTAAAAAAATGTATTTTTATTGATTTCAAAGAGGAAAGGAGAGGGAGAGAGAGAAACATCAATGATGAGAGAGAATCATTGATTGGCTGCCTCCTGCACGCCCCATACTGGGGACTGAGCCCGCAACCCACGCATATGCCTTGACGGGGAATCGAATCATGATCTGGTTCATAGGTCAACGCTGAACCACTGAGCCACACCAGCTAGGCCTTCGTCCATTTTTTAATTGGCTTGTTTGTCTTCCTTTTGTTAAGTTGTATGAGTTCCTTGTATATTTTGGAAATTTAACTCTTTATCAGGTGTATCATTGCTGAATATGTCCTCCCATGCAGTGGGCTCCCTTTTCGTTTTGTTGATGGTTTCTTTTGCTGTGCAGAAGCTTTTTATTTTGATGAAATCCCATTTGTTTATTTCCTCCTCAGTTTCCTTTGCCCTAGGACAGCGGTTCTCAACCTGTGGGTCGCGCCCCCTTTGGGGGTCGAACGACCTTTTCACAGGGGTTGCCTAAGACCATCGGAAAACACATATATAATTACATATTGTTTTTGTGATTAATCACTATGCTTTAATTATGTTAAATTTGTAACAATGAAATTGGGGGTCACCACAACATGAGGAACTGTATTAAAGGGTTGCGGCATTAGGAAGGTTGAGAACCACTGCCCTAGGAGATGTATCTGTAAACATATTGCTACGAGAGATGTCTGAGATTTTTCTGCCTATGGTTTCTTGTTTCCCGACTTACACTTAAGGTTTTTATCCATTTGAGTTTATTCTTGTGTATGGTGTAAGTGGGTGGTCTAGTTTCATTTTTTTTGCATGTATCTGTCGAATTTTCCCAACACCATTTATTGAAGAGATTGTCTTGACTCCATTGTATGCTCCTGCCTCCTTTGTCGAATATTAATTGAGCATAATGGCTTGGGTCAATTTCTGGGGTCTTTGCTGTGTTCCACTGATCTGTATGCCTGTTCTTGTGCCAGTACCAGGCTGTTTTGATTACAGTGGTTTTGTAGTATGACTTGATATCTGGTATTGTGATTCCTCCAACTTTGTTCTTCTTTCTCAAGATTGCTTCAGCTATTCGGGGTCTTTTTTGGTTCCATATAAATTTTTGGAGTATTTGCTCTAGATCTATGAAGTATGCCATTGGTATTTTAATAGGGATTACATTGAATCTGTAGGTTGCCTTGGGTACTATGGACATTTTAATGGTTCTACCAATCCATCAACACCGTATATTCTTTCAGTTGTTTATATCTATCTCTTTTTTCAACGTCCTGTAGTTTTCTGAGTACTGGTCTTTTACTTCCTAGGTTAAATTTTATTCCCAAGTATCTTAATTTTTTTGTTGCAATGGTAAATGGGATTGTTTGTTTAGTGTCTCTTTCTGAGAATTCATTATTAATGTAATAAAAAGCTATCAAATTTAATTCATTTATTAAATCTAGTAGTCTTTAGGATTTTCTATGTACAATATCATGTCACCGGTGAATAATGAGAGTTTTACTTTCTCCTCTCCAGTGTGGATGCCTTTTATTTCTTCTTCTTGTATGATCGCTGTGGCTAGGACAGTGGGCGGCAAACTCATTAGTCAACAGAGCCAAATATCAACAGTACAACGATTGAAATTTCTTTTGAGAGACAAATTTTTTAAACTTAAACTATATAGGTAGGTACATTGTTATTAACTTAATTAGAGTACTCCTAAGGCTTAGGAAGAGCCACACTTAAGGGGCCAAAGAGCTGCATGTGGCTCGAGAGCCGCAGTTTGCCGACCACGGGGCTAGGACTTTCAATACTGTGTTGAATAAGTGGTGAAAGCCGATATCCCTGTCTTGTTCCTGTTCTTAGGGGAAATGGTTTTAGTTTTTGCCCATTGAGTGTGATCTTGGCTATAGGTTTGTCATATATGGCCTTTATCATGTTGAGATATGCTCCCTCTAGTCTCACTTTGCTGAGAGTTTTTATCAAAAATGGATGTTGGGTTTTTGCTATTGCGTTTTCTGCGTGTATTGATATGATCATCTGATTTTGGGTTTATGTAATATGTCACATTTATTGATTTGTGAATATTGTACTAGCCTTGCATCCCTGGAATAAATCCCACTTGGTCACGGTGTATGATCTTTTTAATATATTACTGGATCCGATTTGCTAATATTTTGTTGAGGATTCTAGCATCTATGATCATCAGGGATATTGGCCTGTAATTCTCTGCTTTTATATTATCTTTATCTGGTTTTGGATTGGGATAATGCTGGCCTCATAAAAAGAGCTTGGAAGTGTTCCTTCCTCTTGCATTTTTTGAAATAGTTTGAGGAGGATAGGTCTTAGTTCTTCTTTGAATGTTTGGTAAAACTCCCCTGTGAGTCCGTCCGGATCCGGGCTTTTGTTTGCTGGGAGTTTTTTTATTGCTGCTTCTATTTCCTCAGTTGTTATTGGCCTATTCGGGTTTTCTGATTCTTCCTGATTTAGTTTTGGGAGATTGTATTTTTCTACAAATTTGACCATTTCATCCACATTGTCCACTTGTTGGCATATAGTTAGTTGTTCATCGTATTTTCTTACAATCCTTTGTATTTCTGTGGTGTCAGTTGTTACTTCTCTGCTTTTGTTTCTGATTTTGTTTTTCAGGTCCTCTCTCTTTGTTTCTTGAAGAGTCTGGCTAAGGGTTCATCAATCTTGTTTATCTTTTCAAAGAACTAGCTCTTGGTTTTATTGATTTTTTTTTTAGTCTCTGTCATTTATTTCTGCTCTAATCTTTATTATTTCCTTCCTTCTACTTACTCTGGGCTTTCCTTGTTCTCTTTCTAGTTCTTTCAGTTGTAAGGTTAAATAGTTTGTTGTTGATTTTTCTTGTTTTTTGAGGTATGCCTGTAGTGCTATGAACTTCCCTCTCAGGACTGCTTTTGCTGTGTCCCAGAGATTTTGGGTTGTTGTGTGTTCATTTTCATTTGTTTCCAGGAAGTTTTTGATTTCTTTCTTGACCTTGTTGGTAACCCATTCATTGCTTAATAACATGCTATTTAGCCTCCATGTGTTTGAATGTTTTTAGGTGTTTTTTACTGTAGTTGATTTGTAATTTCATTCCACTGTGATCTGAGAAGATGCTTGATATGAATTCAGTCTTCTTGAACTTGTAGAGACTTGTTTTGTGTCCTAACATGTGGTCTATCTTTGTGAATGACCCATGTGCACTTAAAGTCCTCTAGACGTTTTTAAAATATATTTAGGTGCTCCTATATTGGGTGCATATATGTTTACCAGGGTTATATCCTCTTGTTGGATCTATCCCTTTAGTATTATGTAGTGACCTTTGTTGTCTCTTTCGATGGCCTTCGTTTTGAAGTCTATTTTGTCAGATATGAGTCTTGCAACTCCAGTTCTTTTTTCGTTTCAATTTGCATGGAAATTTTTTTCCATCCCTTCACTCTCATCCTGTGTGAGTCTTTTGTTCTGAGGTGGGTCTCTGGTAGACATCATATAATTGGGTCATGTTTTTGTATCCATTCAGCTACCCTGTGCCTTTTGATTGGAGTATTTAATCCATTTATATTTAAGGTTATTATTAATAGGTACTTATTTATTACCATTTTAATTCTTTTTTTTTTTTTGGTCTGGGAAGCTTTTTATTTCACCATCGGTTTTGAAAGATAGCCTTCCTGGATATAGTAATGTTGGTTTCAGATCCTTGCTTTTTGTTACCTTGAGTACTTCATCCCATTCCCTCCTGGCCTGTAGAGTTTCTGATGAGAAATTGGGTGTCAGCCTTATGGGAGCTCCTTTGTAGATAACAGTTTATTTTCTTCTTTCTGTTTTTAAGATTCTCTCTGTCTTTAATTTTGGCATTCTAATTACAATATGTCTGGGCTTGGCCCTGTTTGGGTTCTTCTTGCTTGGGACTCTGTGCCTCCTGAACTTGTGTGACTTTTTCCTTTACCAGGTTAGGGAAGTTTTCTGCCATTATTTCTTCAATTCATTCTCTATCTCTTTCTCCCTTTCTCCCTTTTTGCCCTTCTGGCACACCTGCTATGTGAATATTGTTTATGTTTCATATTGCCCCACAGCTCCCTTAAGCTGTCCTCTTGTTTTTTAATTGTTTTTTTCTTTTTGGTTATCTGATTGAGTCCGCATCTCCCATTCCCCTTTCCCCCCCAAGAATAGTCAGTCCATTCCCTTTCTATGTCCCTGATTCATTATAATCACCAGTTCATTCTGTACATCAGATTATTTATTCACTTGGTTCTTAGATTCACTTGTTGATAGATGCATGTTTGTTGTTCACAATTTGTATCTTTACCTTTTTCTTCTTCCTCTTCTTAAAGGATACCTTTCAGCATTTCGTATAATACTGGTTTAGTGGTGATGAACTCCTTTAGCTTTTCCTTATCTGTGAAGCTCTTTATCTGACCTTCAATTCTGAATGATAGCTTTGCTGGATAAAGTATTCTTGGTTGTAGGTTCTTGGTATTCAGCACTTTGAATATTTCTTGCCATTCCCTTCTGGCCTGCAAAGTTTCTGTTGAGAAATCAGCTGACAGTCGTATGGGTATTCCCTTGTAGGTAATTGAGTCTCTTTCTCTTGCTGCTTTTAAGATTCTCTCTTTGTCTTTTGCTCTTGGCATTTTAATTATGATGTGTCTTGGTGTGGTCCTCTTTGGATTCCTTTTGTTTGGGGTTCTCTGCGCTTCTTGGACCTGTAAGTCCATTTCTTTCACCAGGTGGGGGAAGTTTTCTGCCATTATTTCTTCAAATAGGTTTTCAATATCTTGCTGTCTCTCATCTTCTGGCACCCCTATTATTCTGATGTTGGTACGCTTGAAGCTGTCCCAGAGGCTCCTTACACTATCTTCGTATTTTCGGATTCTTTTTTCATTTTGCTTTTCCGGTTGGGTGTTTTTTGCTTCTTCGCATTTCAAATCTTTGACTTGATTCTTGCGCTCCTCTGGTCTGCTATTGGGTGTCTGTATAATATTCTTTATTTCAGTCCGTGTATGCTTAATTTCTAGTTGGTTCTTTATCATAGCATCGAGGGTCTCATTAGTTTTCGTGACTCTCTCCTCAAGTTTATTGACAGCTTCTAGCACATTTTTGCAAGCCCTCAAAATTGCGATTTTTAGCTCTATATCCTCCATTTCTGTCATGTTTTTTTGTCTCCGCATTTTTTATGCTTTCTTGGTGCACCCCCTAGTGGTCTTTGTGCGCAGTCTTGTTCTAGTTGAGCCTTGATTGTTGTAGTTAATACTAGAGGGATTTGACCACCAGGCCGACTGGCTGTGTGAATCAGCTGTGTCTGCCGCGGAAAACTTCTGTCCTCTGGGGAGGTGCTAATCTAGCCTTTGCCTGAGGCTATCCGGCAAATGGCTCTGCGCAGGGCTTGGGCGGGGCGGGCTCAACAGGGCGGGCGGAGGGAGCCGTTATGGTGCCCTCAGTCCTGTTCCCAGAGGCTCTGCTTCTCAGAACCCCCGGAACCGCTGCAAACCTCGGAGGGAAAGCTGCCTTCCAACTGATGCCAGACACTCCCGCTTCTCCCGTTTGGGTCCGAGTCCCCAGCGATTCGCCCGTATCTGGAGCTCAGAGTCTGAGACTCCCCCCTGACCGAAAACGACAACCGCGCTCTCAGCCACCAGCCCGCTTTGCGCGCGCACCTCCGCACCTGAGTTTTTTCCACACTGCGCCTCCTCTGAGCCTCGGTGTGCTGTTATTTTTCCTTCTAGTTGAAGAGTCTCTCCTCAGCCAGCCTTCCTGTGGTTCTGGGTGATGTCCGTTCTGTCTTTTAGTTGTATTTTTGAAGTGGTTGTTTGCGGCAGCAGTCTCCGGTGTTTACCTATGCCGCCATCTTGGTCTCTCCTCCAACCTTGTCTTCTAATTCACTGATTCGATCCTCAGCTTCCCCTACTTTGCTGTATATTCCTTCCAATGTGTTCTTTTTCTGTGCTGGGTCATTCTTTATTTCTGTTTTCATAGTTACTATATCTTTTCTCATGCTGTTGAGCATCTTTACCATCGTTATTCTGAACTTTGTTTCAGATAAATTTCTTATCTCCGTTTCATGTATCTCTTCTGGAGAATTCTCTTGTTCTTTCATTTAGGGGTTGTTTCTTTGTCTCCTCATTTTGGGTACCTGTTTTGGGTTTGTGACTACGTATTAGGTAGATCTGCTAGGCCTTTCGATCTCTAGTGCAGGGCAATGTCAAACACTCTGACTAATTAGATCAGGCAAAGACTCAAAGCCTCCAGAGACTGCCTCTGTTTGCAGACTGATTGGATTTAGCCTTGAATAGCCTCAGGCAATCGTCCACAGGTATGGCAAGAATTTTTCCCAGCAGGGTGGAGTGATTGCTTCTGCCAGGAGGCTAATTATTCTCAGTCTCCTAATGGGCCTCAGCAACTCCTCACCATGGGGCAAGGGGTTTCCCAATTGGGTGGGTCAGCTGTCTTCCCCCAGGCAAAACTGCCTAGATAGTAATTGTCTGCATGAGAAAGATGACGTCTGCACTCAGCACAGGAAACCAGGGTGTCTGCCTTCTGAGCTCTAACCCTAGAGCCCCCAACCCTGACTTCTGCTCGCACAGCTGCAGCCCACTCGGCCCTCTCTCTGCCAGAGCACAAGGTGAGTGGCTGCACAGGGAATTTTGTATATTGGCCCTTTAAGAGGGGGTCTGAATTTCCAGCCATCTCTTCCTGGCTGATGGCACCCCCACTGCTTTTCACAGCCAGATGGTATGTGGGTACCCTTCTTAGTTCTGGTGCTCTCTGCTGGGGGGCCCAGCTTGGGATTTAGACCCCAGAGTTCTCAGTGGAAACCCCCCACAGCTGAGATATCTCTTCTGAACTTGCTCTCTGTGGGCATCTGGCCAGCCCTTTCATACCTCCGCCCCTCCTACCAGTTTCCATTCGGTCTCCACTTTTTCTGTCTTCATTTATCAGGGTTCTCTCCTGCAAGTCTTCTGTTGATTATTCAAGAAGTTTTCTGGCCCTAACCGGTTTGGCTCAATGGATAGAGCATCAGCCTGTGGACTCAAGGGTCCTAGGTTCGATTCCGGTCAAGGGCATGTACCTTGGTTGTGGGCACATCCCCAGTAGGGAATGTGCAGGAGGCAGCTGAATGATGTTTCTCTCTCATCGATGTTTCTAACTCTCTGTCCCTCTCCCTTCCTCTCTGTAAAAAATCAATAAAATATATTTAAAAAAAAAAATCTTAAAAAAGAAGTTTTCTGTTAAATAGTTGCAATTCCAGTTTGGTCCTGGGAGTGTGTCCGTGCAGCATCCTCTTACTCTGCCACCATTTTTAATCTGCTCGAGGATATTTTTTCCATTGATTTTTTTAGAGAGTGGAATGGGGTGGGAGGGGCGGGGGGCGGGGAGAGAAACACTGTTGTGAGAAAGATACATTGAGTGGTTGCCCTCCCCAGAGGAGGCTGGGGATGGAATTGCAACCCAGGTAAGTGCCCTTGACTGGGAATCGAACCCCAGATCTTTTGGTCTGAGGGCTGGCACTCTAACCGCCAGGACTTGACGGGAGTGTTTTTATGCTTGTGCACAATGATTTGCATACTAAAGAAGCTTTGATTCCAACTTTTTGGAAGTCATTCATTAAAAAACTGTCATGGATACCTGTGGAAAATCGTATTAAGTGGTTGGCTTTTCAGAACTTCATTATGAAAACTTCAAACAAGTAGAATAGTGCGGCAAACATGCCTGCCCCTGTGGAGTCCCAACACTGGTCCCAATTTGCACATTCGCTTCTCCACACCTGCAGGTGGTCTTTGTTGGGTCCCTCAGGGTCGGTTCACCCTCAGCATTGAGCAGTCTGTCTCCCACACTGACCAGCACCTTTGTCCCACTCAGCAGCATGAACCCGATTCTGTTACCTGATCTGGGCCATGTCTGTATTCCCTGCTTGTCCCCAAGACATGGCAGAGCTGCTTTTCTCCCAAACCAACCACTTCCTGTGTCCTGTCTCCTACGTTTTCCCCTGCTTTTGCCTTTGAACCTTTTCGTGACATTGGCTTTCTGAAGAGATCAGTCATTTGTAGAAGCGCCTGTCCTTTAACTTGTCCTGCTCTCTGTTCCTGGGGAGCGGACACTGGAGCCGAGGCCTGACTGACACAGGTGCAGCATCTTTGGCCAGAACACCTGATAGGCGCACCTTTGTGTCAGGGCTGTGGTGACTGACTTTTCAGCTCCTGGAGAAGGGGTTCTCTTTTCCAAACACATCGTCTGTCATGGTCCATTCAGATTCCTGCCTACAGATACCTTTCTCTTACTTGTAGAGGGAAGTGTGAATCTCAGTGTTAGGAAGTTTTATTTTATTTTTTAAAATATATCTTTATTGATTTCAGAGAGGAAGGGAAAGGGAGAAAGAGAGAGAAACATCAATGATGAGAGAGAATCACTGATCAGCTGCTTCTTGCATGCCTTCTACTGGGGATCAAGTCTGCAACTTGGGCATGTGCTCTGACCAGGAATCGAACCGTGACCTGGTTTACAGATCGATGTTCAACCACTGAGCCACGCCAGCTGGGCAGTGTTAGAAAGTTTTAGCTGCTTGGTTCTGGTCAAGTCCTGTTTGCTGAGCTTGGTTGATACTTTGTTACAGTGCCTGTTATTCTGTGTTCAAATAAAAGGTCAGATTTCTTCCCAGTGTCTAGACCAGGTCTCAGCTCAGCAGGAGAACTCTCCCTCCCTGAAACCTGGTTGGAGCGGGGAACCTGGCAAGGGCTTACTGTTTGTTTACCTCAGAAGGAGAAGTGGAGGGGCAGCTGGCATTCATAGGATGGCCCTGCCTTTGCTATTTTGTAGAATTTTAAAGCAGCAAACATGCTTATGTTCAAATGCAAGTATTTATGTCAGAGTAAGACAGCTTGTTTTTATTTGGTGAATTTCTGCATGTTTTCATTTGGTAGATACTTGAGTTATATTTGGTGGCCTAATTGAGAAGTGTAATAAAGTGACTTTGTTTCAGATGCCCAGCATTTCTAATGCATGCATACATTTTACTTCCTAGGGAGCAAAGGGAGAAAGAAGAAATTGAAAAGTACCTATGGAACGCCCCAAAATCCAACAACAGTTCTCAGATCTCAAAGTAAGAGAGGGAAGGCACCCAAGCTGCCCGCAGAGAGCCAGCCTGCTCCGGGGTGGAGCTGCTGACACGTCCCTAACTGTGCTCGTCCTTTCACTCGGGGTAGAAAAAGGCCCTGCTTTAGTCTGTTTAATTATCTGTCTGTGTGCCAAAAGTCTCTCTTCCCCCCGCCAAAGAAGGAGGGACAGATGTGGGTATTTTCTTGGTAAGGTTAACTCTGTTTATCCATTTCTAAGCTGCGTCCTCTGGGCTTTGATAGAACAGTTTGCGTTGAGCGAAGTGGAGCAGATCAGCACATTGACTTTTCTAGACGAGCAGACAACCGTTTCTGCATCCGGTCCTTTCTAAGCACGGTGGTCTGCAGGGCAGGGCCCACCAGAGGATAGTTTTCCTTGGGCAGTGTGAAATCTGCCAGAGAATTAATGTTTTGGGGGCCGGATGTTTTCAGAGGAAGTTGGCAGAAGTCACAAAGGAAGAGTGGCTGAGCATCCCTGAGGTTGGTGACACCAGGAACAAACGCCAGCGGAACCCACGCTACGAGAAACTGACCCCTGTTCCCGACAGCTTCTTCGCCAAACATTTGCAGACTGGAGAGAACCATACCTCCGTGGACCCCCGGCAAACTGTGAGCGTGCCCATAGAAGGGGGCGGGCCTCGTTTCCTCTGGTCACAGTTAGACAGTGTGGTGGGCACGGGGCGTGTTGGACCTGGTGCTTCTGCAGTCCAGGCTGCACTGCCGCCAAGTCTGTCTGGACAACTGCATACGTCTTGAGGGACTGCAGCATCTTACCCCTTCTCTCTCCAGCAATTTGGAGGTCTTAACACACCCTATCCTGGTGGACTGAACACTCCATACCCAGGTGGAATGACACCTGGATTGATGACACCTGGCACAGGTGAGCTAGACATGAGGAAGATTGGCCAAGCAAGGAACACGCTGATGGACATGAGGCTGAGCCAGGTGAGAGTTCGTGTCCTGTAACATTTTCTACAGATAGTATTTTAAAATGTTTGTTTCCTGGTTATAAAACTAATACATCCTTGTAAAAAGTTCATTTTTTGAAGTGCTTTGTCACAGATGAGCAGAGCTGCGGTGCTGCCGTCCTGTCCCCTTACAGAGGGGCAGGGTTCTGCATTCCGGCTGGTGGGTGCTCCACCTGCAGGGATGTGATCAGTGCCAGCAACCGGGCAGCCCTGACATGCGGACTCTCAGTGAGGCTTATGCCCACCCCTCTTTACCTGAACTTCAGTGCATGTCTTTTCTCCCTCACCCTCGATAATCATAGCCCTTAGGAGGCTGGCACTCCATTCGTTGCTCTGGAAGGAGGACCCAGGCGAAGTGGGAAGCCCGTTCTGATTAGGACATGCACAACAGAAACCAGAAAGGAAGATGCTTTTCAGTTTGATTGCATATAGTAGAAAACTTGTGCACAGTAGAAAGCACTATAAAGTCAAGAGCACCAACAAGTTGGGGAAAGACTCGCGCACGTGACAACGGTTGGCAGAGCAGTGTGATTCTGATTTATGTTGGAGAGATTTGCACGCACACAGACATGGCTGCAACCCTCCCCTCCCCCCGAGATGCCACAGAACTGGGGCGGGGGTAGGGAGGGCACTGAAGCTTCCTGGTAAATGCTTTAAAGGAACAACTTCCTATACGTAGACATAGTGAAAGTGGTGTAGTGAACTCTCCAATCACTGCCCTTGGATGCAGTGGAAGCGCTTATGTTTTAATTGATCTTTCACAGCACTTGTTGAACTTTTTTTAGATTTTAAAAAGTTATCTTTATTGTTGAAAGTTGTATGTGTTGAACTTTTGATGGTGAGCAGAGATTTTATAAAGACCGGTTACTACATTTTGATTGTTGTGGCTAGTACTGCTGTGAGCCTTGGTGCACCAATAGCTATTTGAGTCCCTGCTTTCAGCTCTTTTGGGTATAAACGTAGAAGTGGAGTTGCTGGATTTATGGTGGTTCTGTCTCTAGTTTTCTGAGGAGTCCATATTGTCGCCCCCAGTGGCTGCACCATTTAGACGCCCACTGCAAAGAGGGTTTGGTTTCTCCACATCCTTAACAGCATTTATATTTCCATTTATTATGATTTTTTAAAATATGTTTTTATTGATTTTCAAGAGAGAGAGGAAGGGAGAGGAGAGAGAAACATAGATGTGAGAGAGAATCGTGGATTGGCTGCCTCCTATACGTTCCTTGACCGGGATCGAGCCCACCATCCTGGCATGTGCCTTGGCTGGGATCGAACTGTGGTATCGTTGTGGTGCACAGGAGGGCGCTCAACCAGCTGAGCCACATTGGCCAGGGCTGTTTTCATTTTTTATTTTTATTTTTGAATATATTTTTATTGATTTCAGAGAGAGAGGGAGAGGGAGCGAGAGATAGAAACATCAGTGATACAAGAGAAAATCATTGATCGCTGCCTCCTGCACACCCCACATTGGGGATCGAGTCCGCAACCTGGGCATGTGCCCTGACCGGGAATTGAACCCTGACCTCCTGGTTCATAGGTCGATGCTCAACCACTGAGGTACGCCAGCTGGGCTATTTTTATTTTTTAGCTTCACAAAAATCAAAAGCACATAAAAATATTATTGGCAAACAATAGTGATCTCTTTTGTCTTTCGTCACTCACAAATTGATGATTATTTTTTATTACTCTCTTCTTTCCTTTTGCCTCTTGAGCCATAAATAACAATGGACATTCCACCCGTAAGCTAGCTCCTCAGCCTTTCTGTCTGCTGAGAGCCTTCTGTCTGCATCTCCAGCAGGGCCCCTGCATGCTCAGGGCTAGTCCCTCCGCCCGAGGACAGCTGCATGCTGTGCTTGTGGCCCATGGTGCTCCGATCCTGCAGCCCAGGGCCTGTGGGCGCCCTGGCTTCGCCGCAGTCTGGGCTCTTCTTCAACCCGGGCCTGACAGGCTGCTTTCCTTGTTCAGTGACAGCTTCTTCCTGGGTGTGGAGTGGTTTTTGCATTCCCCTCATTAGTGATGTTGAGCGTCCTTTCATGTGCTTATTGGCCATTTATATATTTTCCTGGAGAAATGTCTAATCAAGTTCTTTGCTCATTTTTTTAGGACTTCTTTCTTAAGGAGCAGTTTTAGATATATAGCAAAATTGAGAGAAAAGTACAGAGATCTCCCACACAGACTCTCTCTTGTCAACTTCCCCACCAGGTGGTACGTTTATTACAGGTGATGAATCTGTATTTACACATCATCATCCAAATTCATGGTTTACATTGGGGTTCCCTCTTGGCATTATACATTCTCTGGATTTAGTGTCAGAGTAGTCTCACTGCCCTAAAAATTTTTTGTGCTCCACTCATTCACCCCTCCTTCCCCCCAATCTCTGATCTGTTAACTGCCTCCTGAGCCTTGCTTTTTCAGATGTTACATAGTTGGAATCATACAGTATGTAGCCTTTTCAGATTGACTTCTCTCCTTAGTAACAGGCACTTAAGTTTCCTCCATGTATTCCGTCACCAAAAGGACCTATTTGGGGAAATGAAAGAATTGCAGTCTAGTACGCGAAGCCGTGGGGAGACCTTGTAGGCACCCCGCAAGCAGCAGCAGGAAGCCCCTTTCCAGGGAGGGAAGAGTGAGTGAAGGAGGGCTGTGCAGCCACCGAGCAGAGCGCCTCTGCTGTCACGACTCTTCCTATGGGGCTTTCACCACCAGCAAGGGTGTGAGAGCGCCTCCCACGGCTCCTGATTCCTGTCCAGGGCACAGTCCCTGTCATGCATTGTGACAATCTGTGTTTCTGTTCGTGTTTTGTTTTTTTTTTTTAATATATTTTATTGATTTTTCCACAGAGAGGAGGGGAGAGGGATAGAGAGTTAGAAACATCGATGAGAGAGAAACATCAATCAGCTGCCTCCTGCACGCCCCCCACTGGGGATGTGCCCGCAACCAAGGTACATGCCCTTGACCGGAATTGAACCTGGGACCCTTCAGTCCGCAGGCCGACGCTCTATCCCCTGAGCCAAACAGGTCAGGGCTCTGTTCGTGTTTTTTTAATTTTAATTTTACTGATTTCAGAGAGGAAGGGAGTAAGATAGAGAAACATCCACAATGAGAGAGAATCATCGATCGGCTGTCTCCTGCATCACCCCCCACTGGGGATTGAGCCCACAACCCAGGCATGTGCCCTGACCGGGAACTGAACCATGACCTCCTGGTTCATAAGTCAACACTCAACCTCTGAGCCACACCAGCCAGGCTGTGTTTCTGTTCTTTCAGTACTGTGTTGGCTATCCTCGGTTAGATTTTATGGCCCTCCCGCCATAAAAACTTTACAATCAGTCTGTCAGTACCCACAAAATAACATGCCGTGATTCTGATTTGCTTGTGTTGAATCTGCAGATCAAGTTGGGACGAACTGACATCCAGACAATATTAATTCTTCCTGCATGGAATATCTCTCTCCATTGACCAACTTCTTTGGTTTCGTTCATCAGAGTTTTGTAGTTTCCTCACAGAGGTCTTGTATGTGTTTGTTAGATTACATACACATTAGTGTTTCACGTCCTGGGTGCTGTTATAAGAATGGGATAGGGTTTTTAAGTTCAGATCCAATCTGTTGGTTGAAAGCACCTGGGAAAGCAGTTGGCTTCTGCACATGAGCCTTGCACCCTGCCACCTTTCTGTAATTATTTATTCGGGTCTTTGTTGGTTTGTTTTAATATATTTCATTGATTTCAGAGAGGAGGGGGGAGGGAGAGAGATAGAAACACCAATGATGAGAGAGAACCATTGATTGGCTGCCTCCTGCACACCCCCTACTGGGGATCGAGCCCACAACCTGTGCATGTGCCCTTGTCTGGAATCAAACCCGGCCCCTTCAGTCCGCAGGCCAACTCTCTATCCACTGAGCCAAACCAGCCAGGGCTGGGTTGTTTTTTGATGGTTCTTTTGAACTTTCTGCATAAATATAGTCAAGTCCTGTGAGCAGGGAAAGTGTGTTCCTTCCTCCCAGCCGCACCCCTTTGTCCTTTTGTGGTCTTGCTGCATTAGCCAGGATCCTTTGCCCATTTTTTACTTGGGTTTTGTAGTTTTTATGGCAATTTTATTTTGTTTATTTTTT
Organism: Myotis brandtii; assembly: GCF_000412655.1. Lineage (NCBI taxonomy): Eukaryota > Metazoa > Chordata > Mammalia > Chiroptera > Vespertilionidae > Myotis > Myotis brandtii. The sequence goes on along the minus strand of NW_005371769.1, from coordinate 277,854 downwards.
TATTGATTTTAGAGAGGGGAAGGGAGAGGGAGAGAGAGATTGAAACATCAATGATGAGAGAGAATCATTGATTGGCTGCCTCCTGCACACCCCCTACTGGGGATCGAGCCTGCAACCTGGACGTGTGACCTTGACCGGAATCGAACCCGGGGCTCTTCTTCAGTCCGCAGGCCGACGCTCTATCCATTGAGCCAAACCGGTTAGGGCTTTATGGCAATTTTAACACTCAAAGCTAGAGAGAAGGGTAGGATAATATAATTGTGCAGATTTAAATATAATTAGTTGAAATAATTTTTAATTTTCCGATTCTTGGGTTTCACTCATTCTTAGACCTTTTTTTTTTTCTTTGTTTTTTAACATGAGGATATATTTTTTCCATTGCTTTTAGAAGGGAGGGAGGAAGGGGGGCGTGGAGAGAGAGAGAAACATTGATGTAGAGAGAGGCACATCTATTGGTTGCTTCCTACATGCATTCCAACCAGGGGTGGGGAGTGAACCCGAAACCCAAGTACGGCCTTGATCAGAATTGAACACTTCGACCACTGAGTCACACAGGCCAGGGCTCTGCTTGGACTTTTATGGTTTTATTTTTTAATATAAATCTTTGTTCTGTATAGGTGAAATTTCTCATCATCACAAGCTGTTGTTTACATGAAGGTGTTTTCCTGCTTCTAAAGTTTTCGTACCCACTGGCAGGCAAGATGGGAGGGGTTCTAGGGCCCCTCTGACCAGAGTGGCCTGGCTTGTTTTGCAGGTGTCTGACTCTGTGAGTGGGCAGACTGTAGTCGACCCCAAAGGCTATCTGACAGATTTAAATTCCATGATCCCGACCCATGGAGGGGACATCAAGTGAGTGCTCTGAGGAAGCGGGGGAGGGTCAGGGGGGGACCCAGGTTGCCAAGAATGTTTGGATTTTCTTTGAAAAATATGCAGCCAAATAGGATGTGGGTGTTCTCAGAAGTATGTGGTGGCGTTGTTTGGTTTTCCATTAAATCCATCTGTCTCCCTTCATTGGACACATGTGCTCGGTGCCTGTCTGCATGGCTGCTGAGCAGGCTGCGGGTACTGGCCAGGGTGAGCTGGGTCTCACCCAGCTTCCACGCTCACAGGAGTGCCTGTCTATGCTGGTGCCCTCCCTGGGCTTGGGACACCTCAGCGCATGGTGGCCTGACCTGTGCCTCCTCACCCTTGTAGTGACATCAAAAAGGCACGACTGCTCCTCAAGTCTGTTCGGGAGACAAACCCGCACCACCCACCAGCCTGGATTGCATCTGCCCGCCTGGAAGAAGTCACCGGGAAGCTGCAAGTCGCTCGAAACCTTATCATGAAGGGGACGGAGATGTGCCCCAAGGTGAGACGTGTGTGGGGCCAGGAGGGGACCCTCAGTACCATGGACAGTTTAATGGCAGGATAACCTTAGCTGGAAAGAGTGAGGTTGGTCACCTGAAAATGCTAAAGATAAATGCGAATCTTAGGAGAATATGCCACCATTTTGGAGGTGGAGTGGTTAAATAAGCTTTAAAAAGTCAAGTGAGACCCTCTAAATCAGCAGTTTCCAACCGGTGGTCCGCGGGGCACTGGTGGTCCGTGAGGTCCGAAAGGTTGGTGAGTGCTGCTCTAAGTGACTGTCCCTATTGGGCAGCCTGGGGTGCCTTTGACCTGAGAGGGCCTGTGCATGCTCACCTGGGCTCGATCCTCTGCTGTGCTCTCAACGGGTGTGGCCCTTTCCCCACGGCAACAGGTGTGCCACAGACAGCCACGGTCGCAAGCCTTGCGGTATGAGAGGTCTGTGGTACAGCTGCCTTTGAGGCCGAGCGATGGCCTTTTGTTTGTTTATAAAACCAGGGGGACTGGGCCGGCGTGACTCAGTGGTTGAGTGTAGACTCCCGCACCAAGAGGTCGCTGGTTCAGTTTCCGATCGGCACACGTGTGGGTGGGCTTGATCCCCAGTGCGGGTGCAGGAGACATGTTGATGTTTTTCTCTCGTTAATGTCTATTTCTCTCTCCTGCTCCCTTCTCTCTCTCTAGAAGTCAATAATAACATTTGTTTAAAAGCCCAGGTGGATGGGGGATGGGTGTGGTCTGAGGAGCCAGCCGCCGAGTCCTGAGGCTGTGTGCGTGTTCCAGGGGCTGCCGCTCCGTTGGGGCTTCCAGCTGGCACGTGCTTTCTGTTTGCCCACAGAGTGAAGATGTCTGGTTGGAAGCAGCCAGGTTGCAACCTGGGGACACTGCCAAGGCCGTGGTGGCCCAAGCTGTCCGTCACCTCCCACAGTCTGTTAGGATTTACATCAGAGCAGCAGAGCTGGAAACAGACATTCGTGCCAAAAAGCGGGTTCTTCGTAAAGGTGAGCCTCCCTGGGTGCCGCCAGGAGTGGTGTCCTGCTGTCTTCCGTGTGGAGGGGGCACACCCGGTGCCTGTGCCCTGGGAGAGCAGCTTTCCCTCCATGGATTTGCTCAGGTGTTGCTGCGAGTGGGTAATGAATGGGTGACATCTTCCAGGCCTTTTTCTGGCCGGGCTACCTCTGCCCTTTTCCTCTGCGGGGAGTTTCCACCTGGCTGAGATGCTCTGGCGTAAGTCCCCACTCCTGTGTTTTTGCGGTGCGACTTGAAGTGACCTGGCAGTTGCTGTGGCTCAGGCATGGACAGTGCTGGTTCAGAACCTGCTTCTGTGGGTGGCTCCGTGGGTGATGTGTGTGAGGGCGAGCTGCGCCAGCATCATGCAGGCCGCGTGGGCAGCAGTCACCTCCCAAGGGTCGGGAGCTGATGTCTGGCAGGGAGAAGCACCAGAGCTCTGTGTTAGATGAACTCCTTCCTGTCTTGTGAGACTCCTGCAAGTCAGCGGTGGCCGCACCTCACTCTGCCTGGTGCTGTAGACTAGGTAGCGGGGGCTGTCAGGCGTGTCCCCTTGAATAGTTTGCTTGCCAGGGAAACTGACTCCATCCAGGAATCACTGCCAAGATGCAGCTTTTGAGGGTGCTGTGTTTTTCATCCTGAGGGACTGATAACAGTATCTCCCTTCACCACCACATGGGCATGCTTTTGATGTTTGTTCCAGAGCAGATGCTAGTCAGAAATCGGACTGAGTCTGAATTTGTAGCGCAGGTACAGAAGATGCATTTGTGTGTGTGTGGGGGGGGGGGGCAATTTTCAGTGGGCGGTTTCCAGCTCTTGTGTTTAAGATGTGTTTGAGTGACGTGTTAGAGGTGTGTGATGTCAGGCCTGCCAGTGTCATCACGTAGTTTCCGACTCTACCATCTGTCTGATAGAGGCCAGGTGGCATCCACCTGTGTGTGGCTCTGCCTGCAGGTGTGTATCCTGTGCTCAGTGTTTTTCTCTCACCTCTGCTTTCTTTTTTTAAATGTATTTTTACTGATTTTAGAGAAGACGGGAGAGAGAGATGGAAACATCAGTGATGAGAGAGAATCATTGGTTGGCTGTCTCCTGCACACCCCCTACTGGGGAGCGAGCCTGCAACCTGGGCATGTGCCTTTGACCGGAATTGAACCCGGGACCCTTCAGTCCACAGACTGATGCTCAGTCCACTGTGCCAAACCAGCCAGGGCTCACCTCTGATTTCTTGATTGCAGCATTGCTATCCATTAAATTCTCAGAGCCAGACTTTTCAAAACGGAGCCAGGAGCAGAAAGTTAGTACCTTCTTTGGTAGAAATCAGCTTCTACCTTTTTTCAGCCAGAAAACGAGCTCTCTAATGACAAACACATTGAACCTGGGCAGTTAGTCTTATTTATTTAGGAAAGCTCTGCTGGCCCGTCCCTGCCACCGCGTGACGAATGGCTCCCCCCAGATAACCTGGGTTTGTTTCCCGTTGGCTTGATATGTGGAGAGGGGATGGGCATGGAGGAGGCTCTGCCCGGGGAGGAGAGGATGGGATACACCGGCCTTCCGGGACCTGGAGGGGCACAAGCCGTCAGGCTCCTCTTTTGGTCAGGGGAGCAGCTGTGCTCCGGTGGAAGGAACGTGAAAACCCCAGCTGGCCTGCCCCGCTCCCTGGTCCTGGTCCTGGTCCTGGTCCCTGCCCCTCCGTAGAGGGTTTCCCGAAGCAGCTCCTATTCCCAGGTGCCTGGGAAAGCCACTGCTGCCTCCCTGTGCACTTGGCAGTCACCACTGGAAAGATCTGATTTTTGAAAACGAAGATGACGCCATTGATGACTTAGGGCACTGCGCAGCCCTTGGTCTCTGGCCTGTGACTCTGCTGTGGTCACGGTCGGGTGCAGCTGACGTCCTAGTGCTCTGCTGGGAGAGCGTCAGCCCTCTGCTAGTTTGAGCCTCGAGGCTGAGTGACCTTGGGCGTGGTGCTTGACTTCTGTGAGGGCACCTGTGGGTCGGGAGCCTTGTGCCTGGGGGTGGGCCATGGGCTGCTTCCTGGTGGGAAGCACCGTGCTGCTCTGCGAATCAGGGCACCCACATACAGCGGTTCTTTCCCTGAGAGCATGGACTCTGGCCCGTAAGGCGTGGCAGCCCGCAGGAGCCCTCATCGTCCGGTCACTGAGCTCAGGGACAGCACCTGTGTCACCCACCGAAGGGCTATAGGCTGCCGTCACATCAGCCTCTGTGAGGTCCCGGCTTGTCCAGCTTCTCACAGGCATTTCTTGTTCAGACTGCTCTTTTCCTGCCTGGCCGGGCCCTCATACGCTGCCAGCCACAGCGTCTCGAGGTTGCCTTGACACATCCTGGCAGAGCCTGTGTAAACCAGTCCCTGGGTCTCAAGGGACTCGGCCAGCCGGGCGCACACCAGCCTGCGCGTGCACATCCCAGGGTCGTTTGTTTTCCTTTCTCGTGATTTCCGAACTCTTGCTCGCTCGCTCACTCCCTCCCTCCCTCCCTCACACCTGCCTGCTGGCCCTTCCTGTGTGGTGACTGCCTTCTGGTGCCTGTGTTGCTTTGTTTTCTAACATTAATTTTCAGGTGTGAATGGGGTGGAGGGGAGGCACCCCCCTCAGCTGTCTGCTGGCCCCAGGCCTTGGAGGACCCCTAGAAAGGGCAGGCCTGCTGTCCCAGCTGTCCCCAGGGCAAGGCCTCCTGACCCTGCTGGCAGCAGCATCCTCTGGGACCTGGGCGTCCTGCGTTCACTTCCCCTTTTCTGTGACCTTTCCCAGCCCTGGAGCATGTACCCAATTCTGTTCGCTTATGGAAGGCAGCGGTTGAGCTGGAAGAGCCTGAAGATGCTAGAATCATGCTCAGCCGAGCCGTGGAGTGCTGCCCCACCAGTGTGGAGGTGAGTCCTCCCGTCGTCACCACTGCCCCTGAGGCCTGGGCCCAGGACCAGTGTCTAAAAGTGGCATTAGCTGGGCATTGAGCTCACCCAGGTGCAGTAAGAAGCCAGAGGAAGCCGCCTGACAGCTGCAGGCAGAGCGGGCAGCCTGGCGGTGGTCAGCCTGACCGCTCTGTGGGCTCTGTGTGGAGCCCTCCTTCAGGCCTGGGGCCGCGCAGAATTTGCAGATGGGACCTGAGGGGAGAGAGTGATAGAAATTATTGACATATCTTTCTGCCAACCCAGCATGAGGTCGGCTTCTTGCCTCTGAGCTAGTTGGATTTCTCTCGTTTTAAACATTCAGGTTCACAGCAGTCTGTGCAGTGGTTTTTAGTCTTGGTTTTATGATAGCCAGTATGTATTTAATTATCCTGAGGGGTCTTGTGAAATTCTCCAAATGAAATCAATCTTAATTCATTATATAAAAATAAACAGAGCCCGTACACATGCTTGGTGTTGAAATGCTGCCGAGTCACCAGCTGGGGTGTGAGAGCCCAGGAGGCTGAACACCCATGTGACCATTTAGCTTGTGAAGCAGCCTCCTGTCCTGCTCACCCCGCTCCACACACACGATACACGTTTCCCCAGTGTGTGGACGGGTGACCACCTGTCACCTCCTATGAACGAGACAGTCACTCAGTACATCAGCAGCATAACCGAGCAGCTTTCAGCTGTGAAAATGCTGCTGTCATGTTCATGGCCCTGCTCAGGGGTCCTTGAGAGCTCAGGCCTGGGAAGCACCCTGGGGCCCTGAGGCCGGCTCGCCACCTGCCCCTCGGGTCTCATGTCTGGCTTTCCACACAGCTGTGGCTCGCTCTGGCAAGGTTGGAGACCTATGAAAATTCCCACAAGGTCTTGAACAAGGCCCGTGAGAACATCCCCACAGACCGGCACATCTGGGTCACGGCTGCCAAGCTGGAGGAAGCCAACGGGAACACACAGATGGTGGAGAAGATCATTGACCGGGCCATCACCTCCCTGCGGGCCAACGGTGTGGAGATCAACCGTGAGCAGTGGATCCAGGTGGGACTGCAGCTGCGCTCAGGGTCAGTGGCAGCTCCAAAAATGGATGTCCTCCCGCATGTGGCCTCTCTCCTAGGACAGGGCTGTTGATGGTGCCTAGAGTCCCATGCTTGGCACATGGGGCTTTACTTGATTGCACTGCAGCTTTTTGTAGTGGCAAACCCCAAGTACACATTGAGGTTGGATGCTCTGAAGTCCTTTTAGCATGTGGACATGTGTCACTCATGTCACTTTGTGACTAGAAATAACACATCTAGAAGGGGTGACAGCCTGGCCAGTGTTGCTCAGTGGTTGAGCGTCAACCCATGAACCAGGGCACATGCCTGTGTTGGGGCTCGATCCCCAGTAGGGGGGTTGCAAGAGGCAGCCAATCAGTGATTCTCATTGCTGATGTTTCTATCTCTCTCTCCCTCTCCCTTCCTCTCTGAAATCAATAAAAACATTTTAAAAAAATAAAAGGGGTGACAGATGGCCCTGACTGATATTTTTCAGTGGTTTGTGTGTTGGGCCCCATGCAATGAAGGGTCTCAGGTTTGATTCCCAGTCAAGGGCACACACCTGGGTTGCAAGTTCAGTGTGGGAGGCAACCAGTTGATGTCTCGTCTCGTCTCTTCTCTTCTCTTCTCTTCTCTTCTCTTCTCTTCTCTTTTCTTTTCTTTTTTTCTCTCTCCCCCCCATTTACTCTCTCTAAAAATCAATGGAAAAAATATCCTTGGGTGAGGATTAACAAAAGAAATAAAATAAAAGGGGTTAGCTGTGTGTTGGCTGTGTCGAGGTTGCTGTTCTGGTATGTATGAAATGGCACTTAGGAGAGCTTAGTGAGCATTTTAAAAATAAGTGGCTTTGACCCTGGCTGGTGTGGCTCGGTTGGTTGGTTGGTTGGTTGGTTGGGCGTCGTCCTATGCACCAAAGGGTTGCCAGTTCCATTCCCAATCAGGGCATATCCCCCGTAGGGGGCGTGCAGGAGGCAGCCAACTGATGCTTCTCTCTCTCTCTCTCTCTCTCCTTCTCGCTCTCTCTAAAAATCAATTTAAAAAATACATTTTTATTGATTTCAAAGAGGAAGGGAGAAGGATAGAGAGATAGAAACATCAATGATGAAAACCATTGATTGGCTGCCTCCTGCACGCCCCTTACTGGGGGATTGAGCCCGCAACCCAGGAATGTGCCCTTGGTTGGAATTAAACCTGGGACCCTTCAATTTGCAGGCCGATGCTCTATCCACTGAGCCAAACCAGTTAGGGCTCTAAAAATCAATTAAAAAAAAAAAGTGGCTTTGAATTTCTTTTCATAGATTTGAAAGTCATTTGCCTTTTCTTCCTTAGAGAACTGTGTGTTGTATGTCTCTTGCGTTGTTGGTCCTTTTCCATTTGATGTGCAAGAGACACCAGGGATAGGTCTGTGTCTCCTGCTGTTTCCTCTCTCCCGGCTGAAAGCCCAGTGCTGCCCTGCGGCCAGCGGCCCCTGCCCATGAGTGCTCCTGTGCTGTCCCTCCCCCAGGCTTCTACCTCGCCGACTCTGCGTGAGGCTCATCTGTGTCCTGACAGGTCTCTCTGTTCCAGACTAACAGACACAAGTGTGTGTGAACTTGTCTTTCCTCCAGGCTCTTTGGAAGTTTCTTTAGCGTAGGAGCCTCTTCTTGCCACTGAGTTGCCTCCTGTAGCACTTTGTGCACAGTAGGTGCTTATTTAATGTTAGTCGAGTGGTGGGTGCAGCTTCATCTGGTCCTTAGGCATTTGTCGAGCATTGATCTGCTGGGTGCAGGGATGGGTACACCAGTGAGCAAGACAGACAGTTAGAACCTGTGGAGCCCACACACCTGCAGTCTGCAGTACCAGGGCGCTCGGTTCTGGCCATCCGACAGCAGAGTACCCCCGTTGAGCCTCTGCACTCTGCTGTGGATTCAGTTTTGTGTCCTTCCCTCTCAGGATGCTGAGGAGTGTGACAAGGCAGGCAGTGTGGCCACCTGCCAGGCGGTCATGCGAGCTGTGATTGGCATTGGGATTGAGGAGGACCGGAAGCACACCTGGATGGAAGATGCCGACAGTGTGAGTCTGGTCCTTGGGCCTGGAGTCTGTTTGCTTGTGTTTGAAAATCTCTTTGATCTGCTGGTGTGTAGCCATCATTGCCGTCAGAAGGGACAGCCCTCTCTAACCCAGGTCCGCGTGAAGAGCTGCTTTTTTAGCACTCACTCACCTACAGAGGACCCGACCCCAGGCTCACACGCTTCCTTAGCTGTTTACCTCTGGGTATCTGGCTGGTCCGCACCCCCTGGTTTCTGTTATAAATTGCACTCAGAAAACATTTTGCACACAAAGCTTTGCCTACTTTGAGATTACTTCCTTGGAACAGTTGTCCAGAGAAGACAGGGTCACAGTCAATAAACACAGTTGAAGTATTTTATTCCTTGCATGTAGCCCTTTTTTAGCTTTTTTATTTTGAAATAATTTTAGCCTTACCTAAAAGTAGCAAAACTGTATGAAGAATTCTTATATGCCTTTCACCCAGATTTCACCAGACTTACCTTACCCATTTTACCACATTTGCTTTTTCATTCTCCACGTGCACACACATGCCCCTCATTTTTTTCTGAATCCTTTGAGAGTAAGTTGTAGATGGCATGGCCCTTTACATCTGAAGACCTCGGTGTGTGTTTCTCTGAAGGAGGACAGTCATGAGCTTGCTGACACTCGTACGCAAGCTCAGCACAGCTCTCAGTCGGGAGGTGGGTGTTGGTGCGGGACCGGTAGTGAGCTGCAGACTTTATTCAGATGTCAGTGGTTGGCTCAGCTGCGTTCTGTTGCATAGCTGCCAGGGTCACTTCCTCGGGTCTCCATGGCCTGAGGAGGGCTCTGGTCTGTCTCTGGTTTCCATGAGTCTGGTGTTTTTGAGGCGTACGGGCCAGTGGTTCTGTGGGGCCCCTGGATTCAGCCTGCACTGTGTCTCATGGGCAGGTTGAGGTTCTGCATCTTTGTGGGGACTGTGTCTTCCCGGCGGGTTGTGTTGGGGGGCGTCTGCGCCCATTCAACTCTGACTAGCTCAGGTGGCGCTTGCCAGGCTCGCCAATGGAAGGTTACTGGTTTTCCCCTTTTAATTAATCAGTATTTTGTGGGGAGACACTTTGAGACTCCCCACACCTTGTTTCTCGCCAAACTTTGACCTGTGGGTCCATTAACTTTGGCCTGTGTCAGTTACTGCCATGGTATTTGCCAAATGGAGGTTTTTTAAATGTTGTTTCTTCTGATTTATTAGAGTTTATTAGTAGAAATTCCACAGTAAAGAACAGCCTCCCTCTCTCCCTCATTCGTGTGGCGTTCACTCCTTTACATCAGGAGGGACTGAGGATCTCATGCCATTCTCTGGGAGTCTGTCCACCATGGCCATCGCCCCAAGTCCTGTGTGCACTGTGGGCCCCTCCCTCCCCTGAAGGCAGGTGTTGGTAGTGCCCTGGCTACCAAGCTGGCCTGCAGACGGCCTGTGCACACTGACCACACTCTTGGGTTGTGAGACACAGGCCAACTGCGACATCTTGTTACAAACTTTTTAACATGTAATACGACATACAAAAGTATGAAGAATCCTCATATAATAAAAGCCTAATATGCTAAGGGTCCGACCGTTCGTTCAACCAGTCGCTATGATGCGCATTGACCACCAGGGTGCAGACACTTCAACCGGTAGGTTAGCTTGCTGCTGGGGTCTAGCCGATTGGGACTGGGTGAGACTGGGTGAGACGGGCTGGACACACCCTGGAGCCCTCCCGCGTCCCTCCCCAGCCCCTATTATGCACTGGTGCACCAGGCCTCTAGTAATTTAATAAACAACCACACAGCCTCTGTGTTGGGAGAAAATCTCTAAACACCCAGAAGACCCCAGACCCTGGTTGCCAAGCCTCTGTTTACTCCGAATGCAGTTAGACACTGTGCCTGTTTGCTTTCCTTACTGTTGGCCCCGTGGAGGTGTGGTGGGCATCGCCCTGCAGACAGCAGCAGCAGCTGGGGGGGTGGGGGGGGCACCCACAGCCTGAGCTGGTGCCAGTGTCCTGGTTTCCATCCCCTTCGCAAGCACTGGAGTGCGCACAGCTGTCCTTCAGAGAGCGTGTGCTCCTGCAGCGGAGCGGAGCGGAGGCGTTTGTGCTCGGAGTGTGGAGTGTTTTCCTGGGGCTCTCACACCGACAGGCCTGGCCCAGCTATCATGTGAGCCTATGGGACTTGGGGCGATGGCCGGGGTGGACGGAGGTCTGAAAGCCTTTGCGACTGGCTTCCAGGACCTTGGTCAGAAGTGATGGTGAGGGTGCAGGCCAGTGTGCCTGGATCTGATCCTCATTTCACCAGGTGCTTGCTCCTGGTCAGGACAGGCCCACGGCAGGGCCTTCCTGGTGTCTGTGGTGTTGGCTCAGTGGAGGCCATAGAACTGAGAAGGGACCCAGTCTGAAGTTGTTGAAGTGGGAAGTAGCCTTTGGTGGCTCAGGTGCCCTCCTTGTACGAAGACGGCACAGGTGTGAGGCCGCTTGTCCAATTTCAGTTCACATCCCAGTTGCAAAACTTTGTTCCTGACACACTTCCTAGTGGCTTTTCATCTCAAGACACAGCCTGTTTTGACATGAGAGGACTTTGAGTATCTGCGGTGTGTGTGTGACTTACAGTTAAGAATACATACCACACTTTTTTTCAAAAGGACCTCACATGCATGGATGTGTTCACCCCATGCCCGCCTGCTCCCCTGCAGCCGTGGTGGGTGCTCCTCGCACCAGCTCCCATGTCTGTCTGGGCTGGCAGGCCGCCTCGTCACAGCCCCACATGCTCCCACTTTTGTGCTCACACCCCGTCCTCCTGGGGTTTCCCTCCTGTGTGGTATGGTTTCTAACAGAGGGCGCCATTGGGGAGGGCGCCACACCTCCTGCTCCGAGGCCAGTGCTGGGCCGCCCATTCTTACACCTGTCTCTGCTCTAGTGTGTGGCCCACAATGCCCTGGAGTGCGCACGAGCCATCTATGCCTATGCGCTGCAGGTGTTCCCCAGCAAGAAGAGTGTGTGGCTGCGAGCCGCCTACTTTGAGAAGAACCATGGCACCAGGTATGTGGGGGACTGTCTGCCCTGCATGCAGCTCACCACCAGCTCTAGGCTATGCAGTGCTCCCCACAGATGGGCGAGTGCCTGGCCTGGAACGTTGCAGCTGGAGCTGTCCCTGTGGCTCCTCTGGCGATAGGATTATCACTGTTGTGTCATTGTGACACTGAGGCGCAGAGGGGGCCTCTCTGCCAAAGCAAAGCACCTGCGGCCGAGCCTGGGGGTTCCTGGGTGCTGGAGCTCGCGGAGCCCGGAGTCCACGTCTTGCCAGCTCTGGCTCCATCAGTGTGGGTGGTGCAGCATCTGGGCCAGGCAGGCATGGTTTTCATTTAAAATTGTGCTGGCTTTGGGTTGGAGTTGGTTTTTGTGCTCTGAGGAGGTCCTTGACAATTTTCTCTAATTGTGCTCTGTAATTGAAAAAACCTTCGGACCTGCCTCCGGGCCACAGTCACTGATTAGATTAGGTGTTGCAATTCTGGTGTTGAGTGGGCTGCCGGGGCATCGGCTCACGTCACTGTGCACCCTCTGCCCAGGCCGTCTGCTGCTGTCCCAGTGCTGGTGGGGATGGCCTTGCTGATTCGCCAGGGCTGTCGCTGGGAGCATTGAGGCCTCTTTCCTGTCTTTGGTGCTCCTGTCCCCTCCTCATTCCTGCCAGCTGGTTTGTGTTGTGGAGTTCACTCCTTTGGGGACATTTTGAGCTCACCCTGTACAAGTTTGCTTCGGATGTCTTCTGCCTAGCAGAGCCTGCCCTCCCAACTGTGGCCCTGGGCTCAGAGCAGCCCCTCCTCCCATCTGGCACCTGTGCCATCTGCCGACTTAGGAGGGTGAGGGAGGCAAGTGTTTGGTGCCTGGGGTCTCGGTTCCAGGGTTGTGTGCTGTTTGGCTTCCTGTAGGGGGTCTCACTGCTGAGGTCTGAAGAGGTCACCTGTGCCAGGTGGCATGAAAGAGGGGCGGTGGGCTTCACACCTGGTACCCAGGCTGGCGGTCTTCTTGCTCAACAGTGACCTAAAATAACTTTCTTCCAATAAGACAGTGTCTCTGGATGCCAGAGAGCGGATGGAGGCCATAATCTTTATCAGCGGATCTGTGGCTAGAGATGAAAGGCTCTCCTGTCACCCAGACCGTGACGTTATCGCTCCCTCCAGGACACACGGCTGTAAAAGGGTCTCCTGAGGCGTCCCTCTATCAGGCTCTGCTATTAAACAATGCGCCACTTTGTAGCACCCTCTGCAGGAGTTGATTTTAGAACCTTTATGGAGAGAAAAGATTTCCCCACACTCTCCCCATTGTAAACCTGGTCAATCATTGATGGTGTCGGACTTTGGAGCAGTAACTGTCTTTTCAGTGCCCGCGCCACGGCTGCAGTGCCCTGTGCGCTTGTGGTGACCGTGGCCCGTCTTGCAGGGAGTCCCTGGAAGCGCTTCTGCAGAGGGCCGTGGCCCATTGCCCCAAAGCGGAGGTGCTGTGGCTCATGGGTGCCAAGTCCAAGTGGCTGGCAGGCGACGTGCCTGCGGCAAGGAGCATCCTGGCTCTGGCCTTCCAGGTGGGTGAGGTCGGCTGTGTTGCGAGGGCACCAGTGTGCGCACCTCCTCAGGGCCTCCTCCCGCCCACCGACGGTGCTGACCCTGGGGGACATGCGTGGTCACAGTGCACAGGACTCAGACTGCTGTGCAGGCAGCTGGGGCCCCACGAGGACCTGAGAACAGGGAAGATGGCCCAGCTAGTAGACATCTGCCTCTTGGTCACCACCACTCAGTGTTACCACTGGCTTAAATGTTCTGGAACACAGAACACAGGGCGAGCAGGTGGCAACCTTCCTTTTATTGCCACGTACAGTATCCTGATACTTTGTGACAGTGTGGGCGTTTGTCAGTAGTTTGCAGCATCCTTCGTATAAACTGGGGTGCTGTGTAGAGGGGGATCTGTTGTGGCCCCAGCTAGCATGACAGAGGCTGTTGTTCTCGAGGGATTCCCTGAGAGGGGCTGGCATGGAGCTGGCTGTGCCCTCTGCTGTCTCATTCCCCATCTGCCCTGGCCCCACGGCCAGTCACTGCAGCGCCGCTTTCGAGTTGGCGTCAGCATGTGTGGCCAGTGGGCTCCCAGGAGGCTGCTTGTGTTCAGTGAGCCCAGCCCTGCTCACTTCTGTCCTGTGCCCACCTTGGCTCTGCTGGGCTCACCCTCCAGGCCAACCCCAACAGTGAGGAGATCTGGCTGGCGGCCGTAAGTTGGAATCGGAGAACAACGAGTATGAACGGGCCCGGCGGCTGCTGGCCAAGGCTCGGAGCAGCGCACCCACTGCCCGGGTGAGCAGATGGCTCAGGCCACGCGGGGCCTCCTGTTCTGCAGTGTCGGGAAGGGGGCGGTGGGGGAGGGCCTGAGGCCAGGACACTGAAGGCTCAGATTCACTTTGAAACGTGCTTGTGTGTGTAAAGCCCATGTGGTTCCACAGCTACAAGGCAGCTTACAAGGTACATAGCAGGACAAACAGCATTTAAGGCGACCTGTTGTATGACCTTAAGCATCTACCACAAAGGTGTCAGCCCAGCCCGGGCCCAGTGCTAGAGGCTGGGCCAGAGCTGGGTGGGATGGCTGACTGATACGTGCTTGCCCCCAGGTGTTCATGAAGTCTGTGAAGCTGGAATGGGTGCTGGGGAACATTGAGGCCGCCCAGGAGCTGTGCGAGGAGGCCCTGAAGCACTACGAGGACTTCCCCAAACTGTGGATGATGAAGGGGCAGATTGAGGAGCAGGAGGAGCAGACGGACAAGGCTCGAGAGGCCTACAGCCAGGGGGTGAGCTCTGCACGCTGCACACTTGGGCTCAGTGGTCAGCACCTGCTTAGCCCCTGCTGGGCCTCCATCCCCTCGCTCAGGGCAGTGCTTCTCCTGGGCACTCCCGATTGTGTCTGACAACCCGACTCGGGGTCCTTCAAAGCTGCATGCACTGCCTGCGGTGCAGGTTACGCCGTCTCTAATGTACAACTGCTGTGTGCACACGCTGTACACACGTGAGCACTGCACAGCCGTGCACATAAACACACATGCGCCCTGTACACACGTGCCCAGCACAGCCATGCACATAAAACCTTTAACCAAGACATGAAGTGGGTGGGTCTCCATGGACATGGGCAGCCCAACTCTCTGGCTTGAGGAGCTGGCCATAGCTGTCACAGCCCCTCCCAGATGCCAGCCACGCCCCCTCTCTTATTGTCTGTCTTTTTTGGCCACAGCTGAAGAAATGTCCCCACTCCACACCCCTGTGGCTTTTGCTTTCCCGGCTAGAGGAGAAGATCGGGCAGCTGACCCGAGCTCGGGCCATTTTGGAAAAGTCTCGCCTGAAGAACCCGAAGAACCCCGGGCTGTGGTGAGTCTCGTGCCAGCTCACGCTTGGGCGCCCTCGCTGGTGCTCACGGGCAGCCGCTGGGTAGTGTTTCCGGTTCAGGCTTTGCAGGAAGAGTGGCAGGTCCCGGCTGTGAGGAGGGTGCAGCCCAGGTGCTCAGATGTAGTTTAACTTGTCTCTCAGAGCAGGTGTCCAGGGAAGCCAGCAGCTAATGATGGGGGATCAAGGATGGAGGAAGTCACAGAGCTGCTCCATAGAAGACATGGCGTCTAGGCAAGACCTTGAGGGATGAATAGGAGTTTCTTGGGTGACGATGGCGTTTTGCCCACAGGAAACTGCATACAGAGGTGCAGCGCAGGGCTCAGAGCCAGGGCTGGAGCGTGCGGCAGGGGCTGAAGGAGACGCCCTTGTGTTGTGCACTCGCAGCCGCCGCAACACGCCACTATCCTCCCACCCATCTTCCTGGCACCAGAGGAAGACCAAGAGTGTCAGTGCCCTGAAGAAATGCGATGTCAGGGTCCCAGGCCCCGGGCAGGGCCATTGCAGTGGGCCCCACAGTGTGGCACCAGTGTCTCCCTGCTCCATGTGGCAGCATGGGCAGCTCCAGCTGCTGCGGCTCTGTGGTCGGGCTGTCTGTCCGCAGATGGGCGCTAGACCCCTCCCTCTTGGCCTGTGTCCTCAGGTTGGAGTCCGTGAGGCTGGAGTACCGTGCGGGGCTAAAGAACATCGCCAACACGCTCATGGCCAAGGCGCTGCAGGAGTGCCCCAGCTCCGGTGAGGCCTGCTGGGTCCCAGGCAGGGCTACAGGCACTTCCTGGGGTGTTGGGTCCCAAGATTCAGTGGGCTGTTCACAGTGTTTGGTTTGCATGAGTCAGTTTAGTCACAAGGTTTATTAACACAGTCATTGAGACATTGCAACTGAATTCGCTGTCGGGGGCACTCCACTTCCTGTTGTGAGGTGCGGCCACTTCTTCCTTCGCCTTTTACCATGTCACCCCAAGTCTGTGAGGGATGCACATGCAGCATAAACGGGTTTGGAGTGAAAGGGAATGAAACAACCTCTAAGCCACTGCTCAGAGACCACTACTTTGAGCTTTTTATAAAGTAATGAAGTACATTTAGTTTTTGTGTTTTTTCCATTGCTTTCCAGAGAGGGAGT